>NC_136417.1:48632127-49232127 GCF_052625555.1 Lactuca saligna | reverse complement strand
TCAAATAGATCGTCTATGCGAGGTAGAGGGTAACGATTTTTGACCGTCAGTTTGTTGAGTTCTTTGTAGTCGATACACATACGGAATGATCCGTCTTTCTTCTTAACGAACAAGACCGGTGCTCCCCAGGGTGAGAAGCTTGGTCTTATGAAGCCCTTGCTGAGTAGTTCGTTAAGTTGACCAGATAATTCCTGCATCTCTGCTGGTGCTAAGCGGTAGGGCGACTTGGCTACTGGGTAGCTCCTAGGACTAAGTCGATTCTGAACTCGACCTGTCGTTGCAGAGGTAATCCAGGTAGTTCTTCTGGGAAAATGTCGGGAAAGTCGCTCACTACTGGAATGTTCTTGAGTTCTTTCGTTTCGAGGTTCGTGTCGACGACGTGAACAAGGAATGTGTGGTATTCTTTGCGCATATATTTCTGTGCTTGAATACTTGATATAATGCGAAGACTCGCACCAGGTTTGTCGCCGTAGACTATAAGAGTTTCGTTAGACAGAAGGTTTAGTTGGACTGCTTTCTCGAAGCACATGATGTCGGCGCGATGAAGACTCAACCAATCCATGCCGATGATAACGTCGAAGCTTTTTATTGAGACCGGCATGAGATCGATTGGGAATGAATGGTTATCTAGGGTTAGGATACATCCTAAGTATATGCTACTGGTGTTTTCTGTTTTGCCGTTAGCCATTTCTACTGTGAATTAGTCTTTAAGTGCGTGTGGTTGTGGTTTAAGCATGCGAGCAAATTTTTGGTTTACGAAGCTTCGCTCTGCTCCACTATCGAACAGAATGCATGCATAGGAGTTATCGAGGAGGAACGTACCAGTCACCACTGTCGGGTCAGCGACTGCTTCCCCGTGGCCTATAGCTAGTACCCTCCCTGCTCCTCCAACATTTCTCGCTTTGGGGCAGTCCCTCTTATAGTGGCTTGTTTCGCCACATCCATAGCAAGTTGGGCTCGCGCCAGAGCCAGGGACTTGCGTGATCGGTTGCGCCGGGAATTTACAGAAACGGACGGTGTGTCCTTTCCTGTTGCAGTTAGAGCACTGCATTTCACGGCAGGGGCCGTTGTGGTGGAAGTTGCATTTGTTGCACTTCGGCAAACTTCCAGCATACTGCTTCGTTGGAGCAGTAGCAGCAGGGGTTACCGCGGCATGTACTGCCACAATTTGCTACTTCTTGGCAGATCGCTGCCTCTTCTTGTCATCCCAGAACTTCCGCTTGGTGTCAGCGGGTTTGGAAGGTTCCGAGATGGCTAGGGTTGTTGTGGTTGCAGGGGTTTTAACACCATGGTCAATGAGTCGCTGTGCCAGTCGCTTGGCACTGTCGAAGGTAACGGGGTTTGATGATAGGACATTCCCCTATTACGGAGGCACTAGCCCCCATATGTACCTTTCAATCTTCTTCCCTTCAGTGGGAACCATATTAGGGCAGAGGGCCACCAGTTCGCTAAATCTGGCGGTGTAAGCAACAACGTTTGTGCCCTTCATGGTCAGGCTCCAAAGCTCCTGCTCTAGTTTCTGGATCTCGCCCCTCGGGCATTATTCCTCAATCATGAGGTCTTTCATCGTATCCCAGCCTATGTCGTTGGCCACGACGAGAGTTAGAGATTTAACGTGGCTGTTCCACCACGTCAGTGCCTTCCCTTCGAAGGTGCATGCGGCATATTTGACTTTGCTCGCAATAGGGCAAGAACAAATCTCGAAGACTGATTCAGTCTTCTTGAACCATTGCGAGAGAGCAATGACTCCACCGGTCCCATGGAAGGGATTCGGCTTGCAGTTGGTGAAATCCTTGTAAGAGCACTCTCTCGAGCGCACAGGAGTTTCAACCGGAATGGAGTTAACCGGGGTTCCACCTCTGCTGGCATCAGTAGAGTGATACTGTGCCATGGCAGTTGCCACTGCTGCAGCTACGACAACATTTAGGGCTGCTGTATCAATGACCGGAGGTGGTGTAGGTGTAGGGTTATTCCGGGTAGATTTGCGAGGAGGCATCTTTCAGCTATAAGTTTATAAAGATGAGAGAAGTGGTAAGAATCAATTTGTAAGTGATGTGCGAATGACACATGGACTAACTAACCATAGCCCAACAATTGAATGAGTGTTTGTGTTCATAAACAGAAAGATGTGTAGGAAAACCCAAATGTAAAGATTCATCCCACAGAGTAGGTAGTTTGTCAAAACTACTGGTATTACTGATGTAATGAGTTCAATGAAAATTGACCTAACAGTAGGTCTTACATCATACCATACGGAAAGTTTGATAGTTCTCAGATTCCTAATTTAGAGTACTGAAAGTTAGGAATATTTTACAGATAAGTGCTACTTAGAGCACAGATGTTAAAGGTTAATCCTTAACCCAAAAGATAATGATGTACTAGACATCATCTAACGGGATTGGGTGTTCATCGTCAGACTCTGCTTCGAGCCATCCTGCGTTGCCTTCATTTGGAAAGTACGGGTCGCCGTGATGGAATCCAGCCATTTAAATCTTACGCTAGAAGAGAGGTATAAAGATATAGAATACAAGTAGTTGGTAGTACAAAATACACCTATAGTATTTTAAGTTTAAGTTCTACTGATCTTCTTGTGGTATTGTTGGTAAGTTTTTAGACTTGTCAACACATCACAACCATTCTAGGGCATATGCTAATCACTCCTTGAACCAGCATAGTTGATCAGGCTATGCCATTCCCAGGACTGACCATATATCCCCGAGCTTACCTGTGACATTTAACAATCGTAATACTTTTGTTCTTGTCGTTGTGACACTGGTTTTAGTATGAATGTAGATTAGTATACTTAATTAAATATTTTAGTATTTTAAGTATAGACTCTTAGTCAGAGTGTTTTAATCCCAACTGGGTTTATAGTTTAGTATATCTTTTATGGGTTGATATACTTGATTCACTATAAACAATGCTCTGATACCAAACTGTCACACCCCAAAACCAAGAATGACGGAAACGTTCTGGGGCGGAGGACGTCATGTAAGTATCACAACACAGTAAATGTAAATAAGCAAACAACATCATCCATTGCATTAAATATATAATTTTAATACAAGCGTGTTCTGTATAGTATAGACACCAAAAATAACGTATATCAAAATAATAAGATGAGTCTCGAATGCGCTCCATCTTCTCAAAAGCTGGCCTCGGTACCTGTCTACTGATGACATGAGAATACAAGTTATTTTGAAAGAGTTTATCAGCATTAAGCTGGTGAGTTCATAAGTATTTTAGTGTCGGTATTTGTCATTCAAAAATGTTTGAACATGTTGTTGGATTAAGTGTCTAAGTCCATAACTGTTTTGGTATGTACTTGACCCGATTATGAGCATGGTCCTTTTGGGTTGCCTTCACCATAGCAATACGTAGGATGATTTAAGGAGAGAAAGGTTTAAATATGATTTATTAATATATTATGAGAATAATATATTAAAGGAGAAATCATATTGTTTAATTAATATTGGTCAAGAATTAATTAAGAATTAATTTTGTGGTTAAAAGAGATTAATTAAACTTAGGGGACTGAAGTTGTAATTATAAGATAATTATAATTGGGCTATGGATCACCTAATAATATATAGGTTGAACGAATTCTATGGGAAGCCCATTAGAAGTCGTCCAAGGGATATGTTTAAGGAGTCCATGGGCTGCTTAGGGCCTAAGCAGTCAGATTAGGGTTTCCTAGTTGTAAACCCTAATAGCCTACATGTATAAAAGGGACCCTTAAGCCCCAAAAACGTGGAGAACACTTCCATTAGGGTTTCCAGCCGTTTTTGGTGCCTCCTTTACTTCTCCTCTTCATCCAAGTTGCATATGGTGTTTGTGACTCCATTAGAGGTACTACACTTGTGGTACTTGCTTTCAAGAGCTAAGGAAATTCAAGGAACTAGTTGTTATTGCTATATAACAACAAAAGGTATGTATTCTAGTTTTATATATGAATTTCGAAAATTATAGTAGCATGCCAGGTTTCTTTTTGTGTTCATAAAGTTGTATAACTAATAGTGAAACATAGATCCAATACTAGGGTTGCATGCACACATAGGATTGTTTGTATAAAACCCATCACACGTATCAAGTATAAGTTTGTAAAATGTATGTAAAGGTTTGCAATTGTTTGTAAAAGTTTGAATCTCTTAGAAAAACCTATATTTTCTATTAAAGTAGCCTTCTACCAAGGCTTAACTGTTTTGTATGCTCGTTTGATGTAAAAGTGTGTAATTTCCCAAGTGTAACTATCATTTAACAAAATATAGTTTGTACATAAACATTTAAGTGAGGTTATCACTAAAAATATTTAATGGGTAAATCATTGTAGTACTGTAGCCTTGTATTATAAGAACTATTGTTGTACTAACTACCTTAAACCGGATTTATATTAAGGCATTATGTGATAAATTGCACCATACTATCGACTAGTAACAACGACAAAAGAATGGTCGTAATAACGGAATGACGTTTGGCACCTGCAGACCTACAGATCTGGCTGTAGCTAGCAGCAAGGTGTAGGATTGTCAATCCAGTATAGATCTATACGCAAAACACGCTCTCCCTTCAAGAGAATTATGGCTACAACTCGAGCCATGACAGTTAAGTCATGCTCCGATTTAAATCACAATAATAAAGTATTCATGTATATGTACTGTTTCTCGTTCTAGTATAGTTGTATATGTATTGTTTCTAGCATCATTGTATATGTATTGTTTCTAGCATCATTGTATATGTATTGTTTCTAGTATAGTTGTATATGTATTGTTTCTAGCATCATTGTATATGTATTGTTTCTAGTATAGTTGTATATGTATTGTTTCTAGTATCATTGTATATGTATTGTTTCTAGCATCATTGTATATGTATTGTGTTACCCCGATGGTAACTAACTATTGATGTACTGATAAATATGAATATGGAAGTGCCTTTTATGTCTATACATGTATATATGATATATAACTAATATGGAAACGACCCTGGGATGGTCACCCGAAATCCCACCAGACCACATCTCAGTGCGCGAAAAGGAAATAGGGCGGATGGCCTTCCTAATCCCTCTAAACATTACTTATATATATATATATACATATATGGGCATGCAATTTATAAGAAGTAAAACAAAGTTTAATAAAAGCATTTGATAAGTAAAAAGAGTTTGTAAAACATTTGAAGTGAAACAGTTTGATAAAGAATTGAACAGTGATAAAATCATTGGTTTTCTAGTTATTAATCACATGTGATTAATGCAATCACATGTGATTGATGTAATAACTATAAGTATTTGACTTGTATTCCCCCTGTAAAGTATTTAAAACATTTAAAAGTATTTCAAAGGTTGATTAAAGGGGTATAAACTCACTTGTGGTGAGTAGATTGAATTGATGTATCGGGTACCGTGCTAAGTGGCAAACGGAGACTTGTTCACACGTTCGAGCCTAGTTATCATATAATAAGCATATATATAACTAATTAGCCAAATAATAACTTAACAAAGTAAGTTAAGACACTTAGGAACATGTATACACTTTATATAAGTGTTATAGGTCCTAATGGTAGCATCTAAGTTGATACGGGACAAGGCAAAAGGGGTTTAAAGCACAAATGGCCTTGTATATGAGTTCACCACCCAACAAACCCTACCCATTGGAGTTTACGGCCATGAACCCATGGGTTTATGGCCGTGAACTCCTCACATGGAGGTTTTGGGTGTTTTGAGGTCTTATCTTGGTCCTAGAATGAGCCTAGCCTTGTTGGAATAATACTTGAAGTAGTTTAAGGCCTTGGAATGCTCCTTTGGGGAGTTTACGGCCAAAGGACCATATCCCCTAGAGTTTAAGGCCGTAAACTCCTATGGGGTGTTGTTTTAAATTCATTTGAGGCCCTCGCATGTGTAGGATAGCTTCCATGCTTTTATCTAAGGCTAATGGGGACAAGATGCACACATTTGTGTCATTACTTGGAGTTTACGGCCTAAGATATGTTCCTTGTCCGTAAACTCCTTTTAAGGAGTGATTATGTTGTCTTTTGTTCTCCATTCAAGTCCCATGTGTTCAAGGTAAATTGTCTTAAGCCTTAGGAGTGTTTGTGGCATCTTTAACACAAGAAAAAGGGGTTTACGGCCCAAGATATTTCCTTGGCCGTAAAGTCCTAAAACCCTAAGATCTTGAAGTGTTTTGGAGTCCAAAATAAGCACAAGCATTAGAGGGTAAAGTCCTTAGGCTTAAGGGGGTGAGTTAGGGCATTTTTGACCCTTAAAAAGGGGTTTACGGCCCAAGAAGTTCCTTGGCCGTAAACTCCTATAACTTGTGTTTCTTGGTTGCTTTTTAGTCCCAAATATTTATACACTAACCCCTAAACAAGTTGTCTAACAAGGAATCGGGACTAGGAAGCCTTTAGGCTCCGTTTTGGAGTTTACTCCCCAAGAACGTTCTTGGGCGGTAAACTCTCGGATCTTGCAGTTTAGACATATAATTGATGTTATAAAGCATATAACAAGTATTAAAACGCATTTAGGAAAGTAGATTCACAATCCGGGATGAAAACCCGAAGATCCGTCATAGAGAATTGGCTTTTCTCTAGTTGGAATTGTGAATAATGAATTAATTAAATTCAGAAATCTATTTATAGTCCTGGAATATTTTGACAGAAAATATTTTTATTCCGGAAGTCGGACTATAACATTATGAAACTTACAATGTTCAAGTTTCACAATTACAGGAGCATCCACTCTCCTGATATGTCCAGAAATGTAAACCCTAATGTACACAAACTTGTTCGGACAAGTTTGAAAATTACAGAAACTGGACTAGCTTCTATTGACTAGATAATGTTCGTACAAATGGAAATTTCGGGTTGTCACATCATCATCCCAAGGTATGTGTTTAGTACTGCAAGTAAAAGAGGTTGAATTTATATTCTTAATAGTTCTTTTGAAAAATTGCATTTGCAGGTGCAAGAATAAAAATGACTACCTATATAATTAAGCATGAAGTTTAGCTGCTTCAAGAAGTTAGGACTTGACTTTGATATGCTTATTGAAGGATGGGACACAAGCTAGTAAAATATAGTGTCAAGTTAGAACTTATGAGAATGTAAACTGTTGTGTGTATTATCTTCATGTATTCACTATGGATAGAAAGGGTTCAATCCTTAGTGACATCCCGATATTCGAATATTTGGATTGTATAATATACTAATATGAAATTCAATCGTCACGACATTTCATTTATGCATCAGTTTGTTACTGTTATGTTTCATTTTAATTTAATCAAGATTACACTTAAATGGGGAGGTTTGTTGGTGATTTATTATCATCAGTGTTATTTAAGTGTAATGAGATTACTTTGTTGACCAAAAGTGATACTGATAAGTATTAAACACGTAAGGAAGGTGTGGAGTACACACTTGTTTAAGTTTGATCAAGTATCAAAGTACACTGTCATTTAGGGGCAAAGCCCCTGAACGAACAGGGGTTCGGGGGCAGCGCCCCTGAGAGCGGGGTACAAGGGGCGGTAGCCCCTGGCGGGATCCAAGGGGCCTCGCCCCTGGCTGGGATCGAGCTGCCAGGTCAGCGCGAAATTTCTTTTTATATATGTTATGTTACTATATAAAAATGCATTAGAAATCCAGTTTTTTAAATAATTGACCCAATTTTAACTTTTATTCAGCTGATCCGTTTTATGACCGTTTTGGTGGTTTTGTGACAGGTTTAAACTGTCATATGACAACTTTCAGACAAAGATCTGAATTCAGTTTTGGTCTCATTTCTGGCACTCACGAAATCATATCCTCTCATTCTCTTTCTTTCTCTTTGATATAATCTGAGTCTTATCTAATTGAGGATTTGAGAACACCACCCAAATACTTCGATTAGTAAGTGATTATCACGATTCTCAGATTTCTAAGTGCCACTAAACCATATTTCCAACGATAGATGCAATTTTATTTGCTTTGAACTCTTGAAAACAGGTCTTCAATGTTTATTTGCTTTGAACTCTTGAAATGTTCACAGGCTATGAAACCCCATTTCACACATATGTAAACTACGTTAAAAGAAGAATGCGTTTGCCTAAAAACAGTTGGTAGACATATTAATCACTTTAGAACTCTGTCATGTAAGTTTTTCATTCGCTCATAATGCCATTTACACACCACAAACCACACAATTGCTTAAATAGTTTAGCAGTTAATTTAGAAACCGTGTTTTTCAAAATAAAAAATTGTTAAGAACACATTCAAACTAAACAATTTGCATTATCAAAAACTTTGAGCAAACAACATGGATTTTCCTCCCGTTCAAATAGACATGCAACATATATGTAAATTTTGTAAAAAAAAAAAAAATGGTTCCTTTGACATTGAATTGCTGTACACAACAAAAACCATTACCTGTCTAAAAAGATGGTTGGATAAAATAGTCGATTATACATGAAGGATAAATTAAAATCAAAGCTAATTGAAGCCATGAATGAAAAATTTGTGAACGATAATAGAACAAGAGACCCACATAATGGTTTTGTTATCTGCATCCAAAATTCAAAGGCAGTGGGGTAATTGCCTCTAGATAAAGGTATATGTGCTCATTAGAATGGAAACATGAGTGTTTAATTTGAAGCATAAGATGACGTTTAAGGTGGAATATTGATATCAATAGGTTTCCGCAATAGAGGCGGCAAATGGGAATTGAATAGGTGTCGCGAGGAGATGAAACCTAGGTAGCAGGAGGTGGCGACAGCGGAGAGAGGCAATGTAAAGGCAATAAAGTAAAGAATAAGATAAACTCAAGAAATATAGAAGACCGACGTAAAAAAAGTTGCACCAAGACTTGAAATCCTGATTGTTTGCTATAAAATGATTAAAATCGAAAACTCTAACCAGCAAGCAAAATAGACATATTAGAGTTTTTTTTTTTTTTTTTTTTTTTTTTTTTTTTTTTTTTTTTGGCGAGAATGAATATATAAAGTTAGCACGTTCAATTTTTATAGATACTAATGTATTTTAATTTTTGTAGTACTCTTTATTTAAACAACCGGCCTATTATTAAAATAAAATAAATTCTATGAACATATATTTTGCGGGGTTGGTGAGCTTTTCGAGGAAAGTGACAAAAGGGTACCAATTTTTCTTCCCAAAGAACGGAGATGGCATTTTACGGATCTTGACTTTATAATTTTCAGTTTTAAATACTTTGAAAAATAAAAGATAAGATCGTTATGTTAAAACCACTTCATCTTATTATTCTATGAGCGTGTGTTGAGCAAAACCAACGGATAGTGGATAGTTAATAACGTTTTATTAAATGTTATGTGAGATAAATTTTGGATTTGTAACGTTTTGTTTGAATTAAACGTTAAAAGCTTATAACGAAAAAGATTTTTTTTTATTTTTATTTTATTTTAATGAAACTACATTAGAGATTAGAAGTTTTCAAACGTGCTCTATAATTTTTTTAAGTCATCTTTTATAGCTCTTGTATCTAATCATCAATACATACTTACCTCGGGGTGTTCAAGAGGTCAAAATGGACAGTTGTATATGGTTCAATTTTTTTGATGGCCCAAGTTTTATTATTATGTATTATATATGTATATTTATTTAAAAATAAAAAACTTATAATAATGATAATGACATGTTTTACTTACTCATTCTGAACATTTAAGCATTTTTAATTTTCAGGATCGATCCTACATACTTATTTGATTATATCTAATCTCATATCACCATTATATATATATATATATATATATATATATATATATATATATATATATATATATATATATATATATATATATATATATATATATCATATTTGTATATGTAAAGATATAAAATTTAACCCTAAGCAGGATAAATATTTACTATGTAGATTATGACAACCTTTTATATATATATATACACCTTAAGGGACAAAGAAGTTAGGCCAATCAACCTCTACTATATAACTCTTCAAGTCTCGACTTCCATTGATGCCATCTTTCTCTATCTCTCTCTCATCCAAAGACAATGACTAGTTCAACAAGAAGGTTAGTTTTATAGCTATTCATTTTTTAAATCATTTCGTTGATCAACAATTTCTGTGTTCAAAGTTTTTTTTACCCAAAGTTTAGTCTATCTAGAAATTTGAATTATGCAAAGAAAGATCAAAAGATTTGATGAGAAAAAGTGCTAGTTTCTCAAAACTTGAAAAAAGTTCATACTTGATATCAAATATTAAATATACTATTTATCAGATTAAACGTGAATATTATTAATTTCTTGATCATCAATTCTAGATGTTTTATTTAAATATATTGCTCCACGCCAGGTTTGTATAAAATCCCATATTCCCATCTTTGGTTATCTTGTAACAAGTAAAGTCATTTCCTTATAACTAATTAACACAATTTTTGTTTTACTTTTATGTTAATTCTGCATCTCAAAATAACACATACATGAATAAAAATTATACACGATGTGTAGGCTAGAAGGAAAGGTAGCATTGATCACCGGAGCAGCAAGCGGTATTGGTGAGTGCACTGCAAAACTATTTGCCGAACATGGAGCAAAAGTAGTCATCGCAGACATTCAAGACCAACTTGGTCAAGCAGTTTGTGAGTCCATAGGCACATCAAACTCCATATATGTCCATTGCGATGTAACCAATGAAGAACATGTCAAAAACGCTGTAGATACTGCAGTTTCCACATACGGAAAACTTGACATCATGTTTTGCAATGCGGGGATAGCAGATCCTAACAAGCCACGTATCGTTGATAATGAAAAGACAGACTTTGAGCGTGTGCTTAGTGTCAATATAACAGGTGTCTTTCTAAGCATGAAACATGCTGCTAGGGTTATGGTTCCAGCTCGATCTGGCTCAATTATATCAACGGCTAGCTTGTCTTCGAATATTGGTGGCGCAGCCTCACATGCTTATTGTGCTGCAAAACACGCTGTCGCCGGTTTAACCAAAAATCTTGCAGTGGAACTTGGACAATTTGGTATACGAGTCAATTGTTTGTCTCCTTATGCAATGGTCACACCACTAGCCACAAGTTTCGTTGGGCTTGAAGGGGAAGCATTAGAAACTGTGATGAACTTACTTGGAAATCTTAAGGGACCAACGCTCAGAACTGATGATGTTGCTAAGGCTGCCCTTTTTCTTGTGAGTGGCGAATCGCAGTATATTAGTGGACAAAATTTGTTTATTGATGGCGGATTTGGCATTGTTAATCCGTCATTTAATATGTTTAAATACCCAGAGAATCTTTAAATCGACAGATTTCATCTTATCACATAACAAATACGACAAGTTGTATGGCTTTCTTTTTATATAATTGTAAGATTCCATGAGCTGTTTTACGGAATTGCAAGTATTATCATTTTGTCTTAAATTAATTAGCTTACTGAGTCATGATGAGGATGAACCCGTTTAAATTAAACAATTATATTATTTTCAGTATATTTTATGCAGGCGTGGTAAGTTCTTACAATTAATAGCATGCACATGTTGAATTGAAATTTAGCTACAGAGGCTAGAAAAAACTAGACTTAAGTTGTATAAAAGGTTTATGGGATCTCATAACTACGATACCATAAATACAAAACATAGGAGACCACGGAGACGATGACAAAAATAATGGAGGCAGATATAGTACACTAAACCTATCTATATAAAGTTCCAAGACATGTAACATATATTATTATTTTCATCGAACAATAATAATTTTATTAGTAAAGATGGAGTGTCAAGACAAAAATAATGGCAATAGAGCTATGAATTGTTGTAAATCAAACTAATAAACGTGCAAAGAAACAGATAAATAATATTGAAAGTTATATATCCATCAAATTATTATTAATATGCATGTTTACCAAGTTTCATCCAAAAACCAGATTTATCTTTCTTAATGAGATCTGATTATAAGAAATGTAGAAGAAGACTGTCCTGTTGTTGGAGGAAATTAAACGCAAGACAGAAAAGTTCGATGACCGATATTGAACTTGAAATAACTGCACGGATCGGACTCCTGTCCTTAAATGTTTTTACTTTGCTTCTATTGGTTGCAAGCAAAAGAGTAAAACCTCATGATTTAATGCAGATTTATCGATTTTCCAACAATATTGGAAAAGGATAAACACAAAGTGAATACTCGGAAACTAAAAGAAATTCGCAAAGAGAGGAAGAGAGCTTCAAATTTCGTGAGCCTCTAATACGGCTGCTAGGGAGCTGTATTTATAGGCATTGAAACCCTAGAAGGCAAAAAAGGGGTCCACATGGGCCGACCCTTGGAAACCCTAGGGAAATGAGTTACTCTCCAAGTTAGCCGTTTTCTAACCCTTCCAGAATATTATGTTGCCATATCTAGGAGGAGTTAGAATATTCTGCTGACATATCTACCAAATGATAGAATATTACGTTGCTATGTCTTCCCCACTAATATGGGAAACTTGCCAACTTGCAAGATTACTGCTATAATTTCCAACAATATCGCTATAATTTCCAAAAGGTACTAAGTCCATAGCTACCAGCGTTTATCCAATAGACACTAAGTCCATAGTCGTCGATGTTAGTTATTAGGCACTAAGTCTATAGCTACCAATGTTTACTCATATCATCTTTCATCTCTCATCATTCATCTACCCATGTTTTACCCAACATATTCGTAGATATAAAATATATATAGTTTAAATTATTTAAAACATGTATAAAACCGTTCATCCAACATAGATAGCAAGTATACAAGTTATATGCACACATAACACGTAATTTATATAAAACACTTCATATTTAAAATCCCAAATTTCGAGTCCAAAATTTTCATTTTGATATAATAAATTGGAAAACTTTTATAAGAAAACATCATCGAATCACATCATTTCATAAAACCATAATCTTATGTCTCAAGGTCATGCCATAAAAAAATAGTAATAATATCAGAGTACAATCCCATAGATCTCAAAATGCGGAATCCTGTGTGAGTGTGATGTGCAGCTACCGCGCCGACTCCTTCCCGTTCGTTGAAGAGATACCTGAAACAAAACTAAAAACTGTAAGCATGAAGCTTAGTGAGTTCCCCCATCATACCACATACCACATAATGCCTATCCCTCAGTATCTTTCAATGGATATCTGTCTGGTATAACTGGGAGCTGGGCTCCCCTTCGGTATCTTTCCACCGGCAACCGGGAACTAACCTCCCCTTCGCTATCTTTCAACTGGTAACCGAGAGCTTACCTCTCATTCGGTATCTTTCAACCGGTAACCGGGGACCATTTCACCCCTACCACTAACACATAATAACATATCATTATAACATATCATGATCATACTGCTAGGCATGCATGGGTACTATCTACCCCTTCGGTATCTTTTAACCGGTAACTAGGGCTATATCACCCCTATCATTACTAACACATATGTCATAGCATCCTAGTACATAAAACATATCAGATAATTAACACAAAGACAATCATCTAACGAACAACTCCTATTAGTGGGTTGACATTGTGGCCGTAGACCCACTCCTACTGGAAGGTAACTCACCTCGATGTCGTGTAGTATCCGCACATTCCTCATCACGGGAATCGACTCGTCTCTACTCCTCATTCCTTATAAAATGACCTTTTCTGATTACTAATGCATACTCATAACCCTTACAAGGGTCAACCCAAATCCACGTCAAAGTCAAGGTCAAGCCCTGGTCAAAGTCAACATCCAGTTGACTTGACTCACTGAGTTGGTCCACCAACTCGTAAAGTCCATATTCTTTCAAAATGATACAACCCCTGACCCTACTCGTCGAGTCTAGCAAGAACTCGACGAGTTCACCTTCAGCGATAGCATCGGGATCGTCTTCAACCGACTCGCCGAGTTCATCCTTGAACTCGTCGAGTTCATCTTCATCATATGAATGTCTCCAATGTATGACTCACCGAGTTCTACGAACAACTCGTCGAGTCCGTCTGCATGGGTTGGGAGATTGCCTTGGACTCATCGAGTCTGTTTGTAACATCCGGAATCCCAGGTATATTATTTAATATATATTTTTTTAAAATTATGAGAAGGAACTCGGCGAGTTGATGCGTAGACTCGCCGAGTAGGGTCGTGATTGTTCATCCGGATTCACTTTGGACTCGGCGAGTCCATAAGTGGACTCGTTGAGTCCACGCTGTTTAATGAAACCCTAAATCCTCCAGGGTTAGAGCCTATTTAAGGGTACTCTTAGCCTCCTATTGCGGCTACCAGTACCTTGAGAGCCCCCTTAGTGATCTATATCGTTTGCAAGGAAGAAGAAGCTTTTATTGATCTTTCTTTCCTTGGTTTGGCAAAAAGGAGGTGATCAAGAGCAAGAGGAGGCTGAAGGAGGTGTGTTTCAAGGGTTGACCATATGTCTCTAAGTCTACTTGTGCAGTCCAACAATCGTAATACTTTTGTGATGTCCTAGTGACACTGATTTTAGTATGAATGCAAGCACGTATACTTAATTAAATATTTTATTATTTAAAAGTATAAAATCTTTATCAGATTATTTTTTTAATCCCGCTTGTGTTTATAGTTCGTATATCTTTTATGGGTTGATACACTCGATTCACTATAAACAATGCTCTGATACCAATCTGTCACACCCCCAAAACCGATGAATGGCAGAAACGTTCTGGGGTGGAGGACGTCATGTACAGTATCACAACAATGTAAAGTAGTAAACAAGCAACAACATCATCCATTGCATTAATAATATAATTTCATACAAGTGTGTTCTGTCCAGTTATATAGACACCAAAAATATACATCAAAAATAAAAGAGGAGTCTTGAAAACGCTCCTTCTTCTCAAATTCGGCGCCTGTACCTGTCTACTGGTGACCTGAGAATACAAGTTATTTTGAAAGCGAGTATCAGCTTTAAAGCTGGTGAGATCATAAGTATATTAGTGTCTGTGTTTGTATGAAAGTATTTGTAAGATGTATTGTGTATGTTTGTAAAGGTTTTGTGTTTGTTTGATCTACTCTAGAAAACCCTATGTTTCCTACAAAAAGTAGCCTTCTACCAAGGCATCTAGTGTCTGTGTGTGTATCTCTTGTAAAAGTGTGTATTTTCCCAATTCCGACTATCATTAACCAAAAATATAGTTTCTACATTACCGTGCATCGTGTGAATATCACAAAGTAAAATGTAAAGGGAAAATGTTTTAGTACTGTGATGTAGTTTTAAGTAAACTACTGTTATACTAATTACCTTAAGCCAATTGTATATTTTAAGGTAAAATGTGATCGGCCTGTATCTTGCTACCGGCTCAATAGTGAAGTGAAAATGTAAGATGCCACAAAAATGACGTTTGGCACCCGTAGACTTGCAAGTCCCACTGTAGCGAGCAGCAAGGTGTATGATAGTCAATCCAGTATAGATCTATACACAAACTCATACGCTCCCCAATTAAGGAGATTCTGATACAAAAACAGTCATGGCAGGTAGTGCCATGCCCTGCTTAATGGCTCACATAACTGTGTTTATGTATATATAAGGTATATGTAATGTTTATGTGTGCTAGCTGTATTGTGCGTTCTTTCTCTATCTAGCCTGTATGTTTGTTTCTCGTCATAGTGTCTATTGTTTGTTTCTCCTCACTCTGTTTCATGTTTGATTCTCATCATAGTATGTATTGACTCATGTATGAACTGACTCACTGTATGTTTCATTGTTCTATTAATAGTATCTTCCTAAACTACCCCTATGGTAGCTTACTAGTAAAGTATGAACATGTCTGTATGCCCTTGCTACCCAAGGGCATGGATTTGGATGAAAGAAATAACCTTTTATATCTATATACATATACATAATATATAACTAGGATTCAAACGACCTTCGGACAACTAACCTTGATACCCTAAGACCACATCAAACAAGAACAGGAAGCAGGGTAGACTAGCAGTCCTAAGTCCTTTAAATCCTACTTATATAACTATATTTATATAGATACACAGAATATAAGTTTAAAAGAGTTTAAGTAAAAGTATTTGACCACTGAAAGAGTTTGTAAGACAATTTGAGGTAAAACAGTTTGATAAATAGTTTGGAAAGTAAGTAAACCATTTGTTTGGTAGTCATTAATCACATGTGATTGATATAATAACTATAATTGTTCCACTTGTATCCCCCCCCCCCATAAAAGCATTTAAAAACATTTCAAAGGTTATTTTAGGGGTATGAACTCACCTGTAGTGAGTGGTTCTGATGATATTGTTGGATCTGTTGCTAAGTATCAAGTGGTGACTTGAGTACAGACGCGAATCCTATTTAGCATATATTGGCACATATATGAATATAATTAGTGTTATGAACAACTAATTAACGAATTGGGACCATCTTAGGGACTATTAAACACTTCTTTTGAAGTGTTACAACCATAAATGATTGTACGGAGTGTTAAAAGGCTATACAAGAGAGCGTATGGCCAAGATACACACTATATGTGTGTGTGTGGCCAGGTGTGCTGCCAGCACATGTGTGCGGCCAAGTGTGGTTCCAGCACATGTGTGCGGCTAGGTGTGCGGCCTGGTGTGCTACCAGAAAACATGGTGTTCTTGGTGTTCTTGGTGAAAGATGTTACCTTTCCGGATGATACTTGAGAGGATTTTTGAGTCCTAGCTTTGCAAGAGTGTAAGAAATGATCAAAATGACCAAGGATAGTGCTTATAGGAGGGTGTGTGCGGTTGGAGGTGTGTGTGGTTGGCCTGTGTGCGGCTGGCTGGCCGCACACACTAGTGTGCGGCCGCACACACCAGTTTTGGTGTGTTTGGCTTGTTTTTCAATGCTACAACCAAACTAACCCATCCTCCGACACGTATCTCAATTATACTAAGCTTTAAGCACTCTTTTAGACCCAAAACTTCATTATAATATAGCAAAACGAAGCTAACTTTGATATAAAAGAAGAATGTAAGCTAGAAATTTCAGGTTGTCACAGCTTGTTTTCAGGCCGTCGTTCAATAAATCCAAGCTTTCAGGTTGTCGTTTGAGAAACACGAACAACATGTTGTATAAATTAAAGGCGCTCCGTAAATCAAAGGCAACACGCCAGCTTTCAGCCGTCGTCCGAGAAAGGCCGAAAACATTTTACTTAAACCAAAGAATCGTTCGTGAAATCAAGGTAACGGGGCAAATTTTAAGTCCTTCGTTCCAAAAACCAAGCCATCAGGTTTGAGATATCAAGGAAACATGGCTTGTTTTTCAGGTCTTCGTTCGAAAAATCAAGGCAACGGGCACTGCTCTCCGGTCGTCATTCGAGATATCAAGACATCATGTTCGAGAAACCAAGTCCACAAGGCTAGTTTTCAGGTCGTCGTTTTAAAAATCAAGGCAACAAAAAAGGTAGCAGGCCTAGTCTCAAGCTCATCGTTCAAGAAATCTAAGCTACAAGTTCGAATAATCAAGGCAACAAGGCTAGTTTACAGGTCGTCGTTCGAGAAAACAAGGCAAGATGTTGGGGCGGGCTTCCTTCACGGGTCATTGGGCTTGCCTTTTCGGTGCTCGATGGTGGCTTCGTCGCCATGAAGGCAATGGGGATAGCAATCAGGATTTCGTTTGATATATCAAGACAACATGCCCTACAATTCAAGGCCACAAGGCTAGTTTTCAGGTCATCGTTCTAAAAATCAAGGCAACATGTTCAAGAAATCAAGGCATCAGACATTGAATTGCCCGAGGATGCATAATTTTAAGTATGTGCATGACGTCGGGAGAAATCAAGACATCGTGGCTAGTTTTCAGGTCATCGTTCAAGAAACCAAGGCCACAAAAGGTTGGTTTTCAGGTCATCGGTCTAAAAATCAAGGCAACAGGCCTAGCTTCAAGGTCATCATTCAAAATATCTAAGTAACAAGTTCGAATAGTCAAGGCAACAAGGCTATTTTTCAGGTCGTCGTTCGAGCAAACAAGGCAACAAGTTGGGGTGGGCTTCGTTCACGGGTCATTGGGCTTGCCTTGTCGGTGCTCGATGGTGGCTTCATCGCCATCAAGGCAATGGGGATAGCAATCAGGATTTCGTTTGAGATATCAAGACAACATGCCCTACAATTCAAGGCCGCAAGGCTAGTTTTCAGGTCATCGTTCTAAAAATCAAGGCAACATGTTCAAGAAATCAAGGCAACAGACGTTGATTTGCCCGAGGATGCATAATTTTAAGTATGCGCACGACGTCGGGAGAAATCAAGACATCGTGGCTAGTTTTCAGGTCATCGTTCAAGAAACCAAGGCCACAAAAGGCTAGTTTTCAGGCCATCGGTCTAAAAATCAAGGCAATAGGCCTATCTTCAAGGTCGTTGTTCAAAATATCTAAGCAACAAGTTCGAATAATCAAGGCAACAAGGCTAGTTTTCAGGTCGTCGTTCGTGCAAACAAGGCAACAAGTTGGGGCGGGCTTTGTTCACGGGTCATTGGGCTTGGCTTGTCGGTGCTCGATGGTGGCTTCGTCGCCATCAAGGCAATGGGGATACCAATCAAGCTTTCGTTTGAGATATCAAGACAACATGTCCTACAATCAAGGCCACAAGGCTAGTTTTCAGGTCATCGTTCTAGAAATCAAGGCAACATACATTAATTTTCCCGAGGATGCATAATTTTAAGTATGCGCACGATGTCGGGAGAAATCAAGACATCGTGGCTAGTTTTCAGGTCATCGTTCAAGAAACCAAGGCCACAAAAGGTTGGTTTTCAGGTCATCGGTCTAAAAATCAAGGCAACAGGCCTAGCTTCAAGGTCATCGTTCAAAATATCTAAGCAACAAGTTCGAATAATCAAAGCAACAAGGCTAGCTTTCAGGTCGTCGTTCGAGCAAACAAGGCAACATGTTGGGGCGGGCTTCGTTCACGGGTCATTAGGCTTGCCTTGTCGGTGCTCGATGGTGGCTTCATCGCCATCAAGGCAATGGGGATAGCAATCAGGCTTTCGTTTGAGATATCAAGACAACGTGTCCTACAATTCAAGGCCACAAGGCTAGTTTTCAGGTCATCGTTTTAGAAATCAAGGCAACATGTTCAAGAAATCAAGGGAACAGACATTGATTTGCCCGAGGATGCATAATTTGAAGTATGCGCACGACGTTGGGAGAAATCGAGACATCGTGGCTAGTTTTCAGGTCATCGTTCAAGAAACCAAGGCCACAAAAGGCTAGTTTTCAGGTCATCAAGGCAAGTTTTCTAGGCAATGTGTTCTAGTATTCAAGGCAACCATGCATGTTTTGCAGGTCGTCGTTAGTGATATCAAGGCAACGTGTTCCAACAATTAAGGTAACGAGGCTATTTTCCAGGTTGTTGTTCAAGAAATAAAGAGAATGGGGCTAGTTTTCAGGACATCGTTCGACATGTCAAGGCAACGTGTTGGAGAAATCAAGGCAACATGGAACTAGTTAAGAAGGCAACGTGGTGGGGGAGGCATCTTTCAGGGCCATCGTTCGATAAATCTAGGCAACAGGGCTTGTCATCAGGTCATCGTTCGAAAAAATAATTCAACAAGTTCGAGTAATCACGACAACGTGGCATCTTTTATGGTCATCGCTCGAGCAACCAAGGCAACATATTGGGGGTGGGATTCTTTCATGGGTCTTGTGGCTTGCCCTGTCGGAGCTCAGTGGTTTCTTCGTCTCTATGGTACTCCAAGAGGCTAGTTTTGAGGTCATCGTTCAAAAAATCAACGCAACAAACTCAATAAAACAAGGCAACAGAGCTAGTTTTAAAGTCGTCGTTTCAGAAATCTAAGCAACAATGCTAGTCAGGTCATCGTTCGAAAAATTAAGCAACATGTTCGAGGAATCAAGGCAACAAGACTAGTTTTTGGGTCGTAATTCGAGCAATCAATGCAATGCGGATAGCTCCCCGGTTCTCCAAGAGGCTCGTTTTCAGGTCATCATTCAAAAACCCAAGCCAACAAGCTCAAGAAAACATGGAAGCTGGGCTAGTTTCAAGGTCGTCGTCCAAGAAATCTAAGCAAGAATGCCATTCATCATGTCATCATTCGACAAATTAACACAACATGTTCGACGAATCAAGGCAACAAGACTAGTTTTTGAATCGTAATTTGAGAAATCAAGGCAACGTGGATAGCTTCTCGGTTTTCCAAGAGGCTATTTTTCAGGTCATCGTTCAAAAAATCAAGCCAACAAGCTCAAGAAAACAAGGCAACATGGCTAGTTTCAAGGTCGTCATTCAAGAAATCTAAGCCACAATGCTAGTAATCAGGTCATCGTTCGACAAATTAAAGCAACATATTCGAGGAATCAAGGCAACAAGGCTAGTTTTTCGGTCCAAATTCGAGCAATCAGGGCAATGCGGATAGCTCCCTGGTTCTCCAAGAAGCTAGTTTTCAGGTCATCATTCAAAAGATCAAGGCAACCAGGGCCATCGTTCAACCAATCTAGGCAATGAGGCTCATCATCATGTCATCGTTCGACAAATTAAGGCAACATGTTCGAGGAATCAAGGCAACGGTGCTAGTTTTTGGGTCGTCGTTCGAGTAATCAAGGCAACGTGTTGGGGGAGCGATTCTTTCACGGGTCTAGGGGCTTGCCCTTTCAATGCTCGCTGGTGGCTTCGGTCTCCATGGTCCCCCTATATACAATTTATTTGTCAACACAATATTCTTGTGTTAGACTTGTATCCTCCCCCCTAAAGCAGTGAAAATAGTAAAAATGCACGGTTCTGAGCTCACTTGATGAGTGGTGATTTAGGCAGCGTTTTGTTTCTAGAAATGATTTTTTTGATGAAACAACGAGCATCTGATGAAAAACTGGGCTTTACGCGTGCAAAGTTTCGACTAGAAAAGATTATTTTCTCGAGGACTTTGGAACTTCGAGCTTTCTTTGCATTATAGGGGGTTTCCCTAGGCTTCGGGGGGTTAAAACCTATTTATAGGAGGCTTCTAACCTCAGTACACAAGGTGTTCCTGCGAGGAACGCGGCGTGCTCCTTCGTACACAGCGTGTTGGGAGTGAGGAGTGGCTTCGGATGTGTCAAGATGCGAGATACATGTCACAGCATGTGAACGCGGGGCGTTCCCTTGGACGCATGGTGTTCCCCTTTGGATAAGCTTCGAAATGTGTGTCCAAAACTTCAAAATTTCATAACTTTTGCATACGAGCTGCATTTTCGACGTTCTTTATATCCACATGTCATGAAACCATACTCTACGACTTTCGTTTAGACTTTGTCGGTTGATTTCAACTTTATTTTTAATATTATATTTTCAACAGGTCAGGACAGGAAAAATCCGTTAAAAATTCATATCTTCTTCGTTTGACATCCATTTTCGTCTGTCTTTTTACCGTTGAGCTACTATTGACGAGATCTTCGATTCTTTTTTAGGTTGTGTCGGCTAAAAATCGTTTGATCTATAATAAAATTTCCGGGTTGTATATTGTTGTGTTGATTCTTAGAAAATCATAACTTCCTTATACGAATTCAGATTTGGACATTCTTTTTATGTACGCTCTCGGTTTTACGTATGCAACAAGTTTTAATTAGATTGTTAAGGATATAATGTATTTTATCGTAATTTCACTTCTTACGATACACAGCGTCGTGCCGGTTCCGTGGTGAAACTTCGATAGATCATAACTTCTTCGTTATAACTCGGATTCTAGCGATCTTTTATATTTTCGGAAACCTTATCACGACCATTACAGGTTTCTCCATAGATATTGAGTTCAACTAACAATTTATTTTTGACGATCATTTTTATTTTAATTTATACATCTTTATAAATAAGTAATGGCATATATATTATTCAAGTAATTTCTCTTTATTACTTTAAAATGAATTACAAGTTGATCTATACTATTACATTGATTTGAAATAACGGGTCGTTACACTATGTCATCCATATAATTATTAAGAAACACTCTATCCACATAGCAACTATCAAAACCAACATCTTTTTCTCAAGACATTGTTGCATTCCATAAGTTACCAGGCTACATGAAAAATAAAATTAAAACTATTGATCAACAAAACAGAGAGTTAATTGCAATAAGATAATGAAAAAATATTTAAAAAGTACTTACTGTACATGGGAATCCAAATTTTCTACTCATCACTAAATCAAACATTTATCTCATTAAATAGTGCACACTCTTTGAAATGTAGAGTTGTTGGCTACCCTAAAATTGTAATATAAAGTGAATATTAATTAGATAATTAAGGAAACTACAATATCTATTTGTTTGGATATATAATGAGATGGATTACCTCAGGAAGCATCCATCCAAACAGAGTTGATATATCTTTTACCTACTAATAGATGTAACAAAAACAGTTAAAACATTGCAGATTTGACACAAAAATGAAGCTTACCAAGAAAGGGGCAAAATTGATGCTTACCAAGAGAGGGAGAAAATTGATTCTTACCAAGAGAGGGATAGAAACGAAGCAATTTTAACACAATAATCATCCGATCCTTCAAAAATTGAGAACTACAAGCTGAAATAGTGAAATCAAGTTTTTTAGAGGCTAATTAAAAAGCAATAAATAAAAAAAATAGCCAAGGGTAGAAGCATCATTTTCATGTGTTTACCTACCAATCATCCAAATGTGGGAGGAAACTTTCTATGCAGATTCATGTATATTTTCCAAGCTAAAAGAGCGAATAATTGATTTCAAATAAACGTAATCTGAATAAACAATCAAAAAATTCAAACAATCAATTTTCAATTGCTCAAGTATACCCAAATGTCTAAAAAACAATGAAAAGATTCAAACAATCAATTTTGAATTGTTCAAGTATACCCAATTGTCTGAAGGGTTTATAACACATAACCCTCTTGTAAATTGCCCTAAAAATGGAATATCAATGAAGTGATGGAAATGGTACCACTAAATCATAACTAGGGAAAAAAACAAACAACCATCAATCCAATAAAGAACCCTAAATCAGAACATATCTTAAATTAAACCAGAACATAGGATTGACGAGTAATCTAGATGGATTCCAAAACATGATAGAAAAGTTTAAATTGTTCGTCAATAGGATCGATGTGGGAAATATAGTTGTGATACAGCTTAGAAATCCTGTCGTTTCAAGCTTTAGGGTATTCTATTGGTCGTTTCAAATTTTAATCAGTATTTTGTAGTAGTAGTGAATAGCAGCTTCAAAATCACAAAGTCAAATGGCGGGATATCAAAAATTGAAGGCTCGACATTGAAAATTATATTTTAATTAGTCTCTTACACACATGTTTAAACCACCACAATCTTCCTCCCCTTAATATCTCATTGATTGTCACACACTCCTAATAAGTTTGTAATTATGGAGTTCGAATGCTGGCGCTTAACCAGTTGCTACCACACATACTTATTTATGTGAACTCCATTTTTCTTTCATGCTTACTCTTAGTTGGTATAACATTGGAATCCATACAACATAGCTAACCTTACAACAATCTTAGAGTTTTTTTCAACTTTAATCAGACCTTCCTGTCAAAAAACACTATGGTGGTTGCTATCCATTTTATCCATACCACGTTTATATGGTGGATAACGTCATCCTTATCACTCCGAATCCATATGAACCATCAAACATAAGTACGGGAAGCTTTCGTTTAGTGGTAGCAATTTGCCTAATCTTTATTAATTTCAAACGAATATTCGCCAAAAGGCATATGCAATCTACCTAGTACAAAATAAATTTTAGAAAAATATAATGAAGTGATTGCAAGTGATAAAACTACAAAATTTGGACACCTTATACAAGTAAAAACTATATTTTATAATTCAATTAATTTCAACCAAATGTTATATATCTCCCTATTCTAATAAAAGAATAGTTTTACTCTCTTTTTGATATGTGTCACCTTATTAGACCTCTTAATTAATGCATATTTTATTCTTCTTTTGTCATGTGTCACACTATTATGTCTCATAATTAATACTTGCTACTTGTCAACTTATTGATTATTCATTTTAAATTTGAAAATTTAAATTTTCCAATCTATCTACATTAAAATTAATAGCATTAAGATAAAAATTAAAATAAAGTTAATACAAATTATAAAGTGATATAATTTCACATATTTATTTAAATCAATGATTATAATTTTATATAACTAAAAATTTTTCTTAATTATTAATTAATTTAAAATAATTGATTAATAAATTTGAATTTTAATATAAACGTTTAATTAATTTTGTAACTGTTGTTCCCACATATTATAAACCAGTAGATATATAAAACAAGGAATATATTTAGACAAGAAAAAGAAAGATAAATGAAAATGTTAACAACTTAGATTAGAGTAACAAAAAATTATTATATTATTTGATAATAGTATAATAATAAAAAATAATAAAATATTTTCTCAATATATGTAATAAAAAATCCTATTATCCTTTTTATTTCCCTCCAAAACTAATTTCTCATTCCCTCTAACTCTTGCCAAAGAAATTTCTCTTCTCTCTCCGAATATATATACACACATAACTCCATAACTAGTTTGATACCAAGGAAGGGGTAAATAAGGGGGTGAACACCATAAATTTATCATCTCTATCTTAAAGATTTGTAATCCCATGAAATTTAAAGATCATTGAAATAGAGACTGATATTGGTCGGCTGCATAGTAGGTATTTTGCATTTTGATTATATGCAATTCGAATTCAGAAGTTCAAATTTCAAATCATTAAAAGTATGTCCATTTTTTATCTTGTTAAATTAATATGAGATTTTTAATTACTCTGTTTTTGTTGGTTTTCCTTTACAAACATGCACTTATCGTTGCCATCTTTGTTATCTATGTGTCTCCAACTAATCATTATAAAATATTACTTAACTGCATACAAATTTCTAATTCGATTATTGAATTTCTGCATGGATTTGACTTGATTCTTGAAGTCTAATCGCATGAATTTGAGTTTCTACATTAATTCTTGATTTGTCACTTGAAATTTGATTTATGAAACACGTCTTTGAATTTCTACTTCTTTGAGTATTCTGACTAGAGATGCTGATGAGAAGATGAACCGAAGATCGATGTTGTGAAGAATCATAATAAGCTATTAGGGAATAATGGAATTGATGAAAAGCTGTCATTGCAAATATGGTTATTATTAATGTAATCGACTTATTATAACTTTTCATGCATGGTATTTTTTTAATCTATTGTCAAGTAAAAATTTGACACCTTTTGAGGCGTTCAGGTTTGCATAAGATGCAGGGTAAAAGTAAAAGCGAAAGAATTTTCTATCGGATGTTACTAGAAAAGAAAACTATAGGTGAATTGAGATCGAAAGATACGAGCATCGTAAACTATAGAGTTTGCTCCTGGTTGGTGGTGATTGGATTGTCTTCCAAGAATAATTACAAAAACAAACCAACAAAAACTTTACTCCATCATTTGATTAACTATTCACTGTCACTTTTTTTACTTGTCACCGACTCCTCCCTTTCTGATTATATGTGATTAATCTTTTGTCTGCAACGAGTGATTGAAGGTTTAATGATGGAATTTAGATGGGCGATGTACATTTGTGTGCGTGTATGTGTTATATATATATATATATATATATATATATATATATATATATATATATATATATATATATATATATATATATATATATATATATATATATATATATATATATATATATATATATATATATATATATATATATATATATATATATATATATAGGGAAAGGATCAAATGAGAACACCGAAAAGGTTGAGAACGCGAGAACATGTATATTCATTTGTGATTCCATGTATTCATTTGTGGATAAATGATAAATTTTTACGTACAATCAACATGAAGATGCTTTTTGTCTTCAATTGAAATTAAAGTCGTAAACATTTATCATTTCTCCATAAATGAATACATGGAGTAACAAATGAATATACCTTGTTCTCGCGTTCTCAACCTTTTTGGTGTTCTCATTTGATCCTACTCCTATATATATATATATATATATATATATATATATATATATATATATATATATATATATATATATATATATATATATATATATCCCTATTCTAATAAAAGAATAGATTTACTCTCCTATTGACAAGTGTCATACAATTAGAACATCTCATTAATGTTATATATAATGTCACTTGTCAACCTATTAATTATTCATTTCAAATTTCAAAATTTAAATTTTTTCACTCTAATTACATTAAACTAATAATTGATTCTTTTATTTAAATTTCAAATTTTAAATTTTCTCACTCTAATTATATTAAATTAATAATATTATATTGAAAAATAAAATAAATTTAATACATATTATAAGATGATATAACTTAATGTATTTATTTAAATCAACGATTATAATTTTATATAACTAAAAAAATTTCTCTTAAATAATAATTTATTTAAAATAATTAATTAATAGTTTTGACTTTTTATATGAAAATTTAATTAATTTTATAACCGTGGTTCTCACGAGTTATAAACTAGTATGTATATATATATATATATATATATATATATATATATATATATATATATATATATATATATATATATATATATATATATATATATATATATATATGTATATGTATATGTATATGTATATGTATCGGTCGGGGTAGGCCTAATTCTTTTATTTTTATTTTTAGTTAGTAAAGTGGTAAAAGGTATATAAAAATTACCAAAAAGAAGGTAAACGATAAAACAATCATTTCTAATTATGAGAAATTTTTGATTTTAGACATTTCATGAGAGACAAACTTTTTCGATACTATCCACAATTTTAACCAAATCAGAAAGACCAATTTTATAGGTTTATAAAAAATAGAAGAAAAAAATATATTCTCACACAAAAATCCAACCTATTTATTATTCATTAGTATATATAATAATATTATTATCAATAATAGTTATAGTGAGATACGCTTCTTTTTATTACTTTAGTATCTTAAGTATTCTAGAAGTTGAATATTATATAAACCTTTTCTATGAGAATTTAATTTAGTTTATCAAAGACTCTAGAAGTACCGTATTATATAATAGTCAATAATTATTTTATTTTTCTTTATATTTTATAAAACCGATAATTAATGTTTTTTATCATCATATAGCATCTTTTGGCTTTTAGTACGTCTATATGAAATATTTTACAAAGCAATGTTGATATATTCATAGTGGACTAGTTATTTTTTTTTGGCTTTTAGTACATCTATATAAAATATTTTACCCACCAATGTTGATATATTCATAGTGGACTAGTTGAGTAAGTGATTCCTTTATGTATGGATATTTATATTATAAGCAAAAGATTAAAAATCTTGAAAACCCTATATATATATATATATATATATATATATATATATATATATATATATATATATATATATATATATATATATATATATATATATATATATATATATATCATTTTAATATGTTATATATATATATATATATATATATATATATATATATATATATATATATATATATCATATTCTTATTAAACATATTAAAATTTTGAATTTTTTGTTTTATTATATTAAAATGACAAAATTGTAATTTTTACAGTGTAATATTTTCATTCACACATAATTTCATATTTTAACAATATATATATATATATATATATATATATATATATATATATATATATATATATATATATATATATATATATATAAAATACAAAATTAATACAATCATTTACAATTTAGTAGATAAAATTCACAATTTAAAATTCAAATTTTACCACCACCACCAACTACCACACACCGACATCAACCATCTATGACATCAATCATCTATGTCAACGTCGCAACAATCGCTCCTCCTAAATCATATATATATATATATATATATATATATATATATATATATATATATATATATATATATATATATATATATATATATATATATATATATATATATATATAGGGAAATCTCCAATAAAATCCTAAAATTTTAGCCCGGTTTATGTTTTAGTCCTAAACTAATTTTTGTTTACGAAAAAGTCCCAAAAACCGGCAAAAGTTTGCATTTGACCCTTTTTGACTGGTTGGAACCGGTAACAAATTAATTTAGTACTATTTCATAAATTGACCCAAAAAATTGGGAATTTTCTGCAAAAAAAAAATATTAGGGTTTTTCTGCAAATAAAAACCTTATTATTATTATATTAATAATATAAATAAGTATACTATTTTTTAAATTTGTTATTATTATTATTATTAATAATACATATAAATACATTTAAATTAAAAAATATTAAAAACATTTTATAAAAGTGAAGATTGAGCAGATGGTAATGCTTTAAGCTTTGTAATCATGAATGTCTATTTGTATATTCTAACTTTGTATATGGTCATTTCACATTTGTTATTATTATTTTTAATTCAGAATATTAACATTTAACAATTTAAAAGAAGCTACTGATTTTTCAAAATGTTTACAAATAGTGAGCATGTGATATGCGTGTATGTCTTGTGTGTAAGTATTTTTGAATTATCAACATGTGTGTTGCTTTTTTTCTTTACTTTATCCTTGTGTTTTTTTTTTTTGGAAATATAACAGATATAGTGTGATAAAGCAAAATAAATCCTATTACTTTCTATTAAATAAGATATTTTAATTAATATTTTCGAATTTTGATATAGGCCACCAATGTAAATATTTATTGTGGATCTGTTGGATTTGAAAAAAATCATTCTACCTTAAGAAATTTTATATACAAAGTGAAAAATCCTTTTATCTTAAACTATTTATACATAATTTTATAAATAGGAAACTTCTTTTAGATTGTTAAGTGTTAATATTTTGAATTGAAAACAATAATAAGAAATTTAAAATGATCATATATAAAGTGAGGACATACAAGCAGTGATTTCAATGCTTAAAGCACAACCATCACCACCACCTTCACCTTTAAATAATTTCTTTAATATATTTTTATTTAAGTGTATTTATATGTATTATTAAAAATATTAATAATAATGAATTTAAAAATTAGTATACTTGTTACTAATAATAATAATAATAATAATAATAATAATAATAATAATAATAATAATAATAATAATAATAATAATGATAATAATAATAATAAGGCTTTTGTTTGCAGAAAAGTCATAATATTTTTTTTGCAGAAAAAATCCCAATATTTTAGGTCATTTTGTGAAATAGTCCCAATATTTTAGGTTAGTTTATGAAATAGTCCCAAATTAATTTGTTGTCGGTTTCAACCGGTCAAAAGAGGTCAAAATGCATATTTTTGCCGGTTTTTAGGACTTTTTCGTAAAAAAAAATTAGTTTAGGACTAAAACGTAAACTGGGCCAAAATTTTAGGACTTTATTGGAGATTTCCTTATATATATATATATATATATATATATATATATATATATATATATATATATATATATATATATATATATATATATATATATATATATATATATATAGGGTTAGGTTCATTTGAGACCACCTAGATTTTGTGAGACCGTGAGACGCATTTTTTTATTTATTTTATTTTTTTTAGTTAATTCATGTTCCGAAAATAATATTTAAAAAAAGAATTTTTTGATTTTTCCATTTATTTTGCATTTTAAAATTATTTTTAGAATATGTACAGTGTAATATTCTATTTAGAATATTTCACGTATTTTTAAAAAAAAATAGAATTTTTTTTTAGTTAATTCAAGTTCCGAAAATAATATTTAAAAAAAGAATTTTTAGATTTTTCCATTTATTTTGCATTTTAAAATTATTTTTTAGAATATGTCAGTGTAATATTCTATTTAGAATATTTCACGTATTTTTCAAAAAAAAAAACGGAACTTTATTTATTTATTTTTTATTTTTTTTATTTAATTCAAGTTCCGAAAATAATATTTAAAAAAAGAATTTTTGGATTTTTCCATTTATTTTGCATTTTAAAATTATTTTTAGATTTGGTTTCACGGTCTCACAAAATTAGAATGGTCTCAAATGAACCTAAACATATATATATATATATATATATATATATATATATATATATATATATATATATATATGTATATATATATATATATATATATATATATATAATGTATTGTCAGCATAAATATTATATTCATAGTTTAAAAAACCTATTTATTCACTAATTTAGAGTTTTGTGCAACAATTATACAAACTAATACATTTTTATATATTTATGCTAGAAAAATATACTAACAAAAAAATTAACACAAACATTCATCTTTTATCACCAAATTCATCCAAAAAAAAAAATTACAAGACAACAAATTCACAACTTAATTTATTTAATTCACATTTAAACACATAAATGCATAATTTAATAAAATACATTAACATGTTAGAACTTACATCTGCTGATGTTTGGAGGCTTAAAGGTTGTATTAGATATCAGTTCATATATTCATCACAATTGACATCTTAAATGAAACATCCCAAATATACAGTCCAAAAATTTTATTTCTAAATCATTAAACAAACCATAATTGTAAATCATTTCTTTAATAGAGATAAGTTGTTTTCTCAAAACAAAGTATTAATTCAAAACATGCTTATTTTATCAGAGTGAAACATCCCTGGTTAAACTTCTTAGTGTGTGCCATGCAGTCATCCCAAGCTCTTCCCTCTGCTACCGGAAGTACCTGAAACCAAAACTAAAAACTATAAGTACGAAACTTAGCGAGTTGCCAATCTACCACATACTATACATACAACCACATAATGGGCCCCCGCCAGCTGCATCGAGACTTTCCTGATATTGGACTCGCACCGGCATCAGGCCCCGCCCGGCATTAGGCATTGGCATCGAGCCGCGCTCGGTGTACAAATCTATCTCTCATAGGCCCCGCCTATCTTTGGGTCTCGCCCGCTATACACATACAAACATATAACATACTAGAATATAAAGAAACATACTCTATTGCACTCATGTTCCAAGTTCTCGCCTAACTTGGGCCCTGCCCGTGGTCTACTACTGATGACCTATGGAACCCCGTCCACATTTTTGCTGTCAGTGAGATAAGGGCCCGCCCACACTTATTACTCTCGGGCCTCGACCCTACTCTGCTAATATTGAGATATGGAACCCCATCCATACTCAGCTAGTGATGAGATACAGGACCTCGCCCACACTCACATCCCTACCAGGCAACACAAGTATCACAAAGACAACAAGTATAATCTAACATGCACATATATATCTTCCTCAGGCTTGCCCCAACATCGGACCCTAGTCCGAAACATACTACTATATATCATACTTTGGGCTTGCCCCAACATCGGACCTTGGTCCGGAACCTATCGTACTAACATATGCAAGAATCACAAAGACCTCTAGCATACTAACATTCCACGAGCCTCTTCTGACATCGGATCGTGATCCAAAACATATAACATACACTGCCCAGGGCTAACCCTTGGGTCTTCCTACTATACACAAACATAATGGGCCGACATTGTGGCCTTAGACTCATGCACACAGTGAGGAAACTCACCTTGCACTGTTGGGCGTACCCCCAACGTATGATGGGCATACTCTCGCATCTACCACCTTGCATGCATGGTCCTTCCTTGACATCTTTCTCCATTAAGGACCAATAATGCCAATAACTTCAAAGTGCTATAACTCATTCATTATATGTATGTTCTCGACGAACTTTATATCCACGAAAAGGTGGTGAGAAACCCTATGCTCCTAGCCATATCCCCAAGCCTAAAACCTTTCGGATAAAACCCAATACCCATAAAAGTCCGAATCGTTTATAACCTTGGTCTCCGAAAACCACAAACGAATACTTTCAGAACTGGGTGTTATGTTAAAAAACCTAAATTTACATTATTTGAGAAAGGAATATAATAAAACACATTATTAATTCATATTAAAATTATAAAAATTCATGCATTACCGCTTAAAACTTATAAAAAAATACATTTAATCACAGTTAAAGCTTATAAAAGATCATGCATTCACAACTTAATACTTATAAAAAATCATGCATTAACAAATTACTAAGAGTGGATTCACAACTTAATATTTTATGCAAATAATATAACAAATAAGAAAACAAACATGGATTCATAACATAATAAAAGTGGATCTACTACTTAATAACAATGACTTCACAACTTAATAATTGTTAAAACAAATATTAACAATAGTAAACAAAAAAAGAGGAATTAAAACATCAAATTCAGAGTTTAACATAAGAAAAAACAATCAAATAAAAAATCGAAATACCCGATGCAAATATGGTTTTGTTTCACTAAAGATCATATAGAAAATGATGGAGGTGAGTTGGTTGTGCTTCACTGGAACAACAAGGCAATAGTTGTGGTGGCAGTTGACATCGATCTTAGATCTAGTCCCTCAATCTCATTAGAGCTCATAGATCTGGAGGCATTAAGAATAGATCCATAACCGAAAATCATAGATCCGTCGTCGAAGATCATAGATATAGACTGAACCACTTCAGATCTAATGAAAACGAAGGATTTTGGAGTTTGACGACATACGTTGACAGTTGGTAGAGGAGGTGGTGGACCAGATCTGAACATATTTGGTGGTCTTTCATGGAGATCGAGAGAAAAAAAAAGATGAAGGAGAGATGAAGATGTGTTACCGGAGCTCACAAATCGGAACATCAGTGGTGGCGAAAATCGTTGATCTTGCCACTCGTCGGAGCTAGTAGATCTTACATATCAGATCAAAGGAGGAGGACTACTGGAGTAAATCTGATGTAGTGGTGGAACCATCATTGGACACCGGAAAACGAACCACAAAGTCTAGATATGTAGACTTGAAATGCATCAAACACACTAGATCTGATGGTGTTTCACCAAAAAAAAAAACGAAGAGAAAGAAATAGTGTCAGACTACGATGGTGACAATGGCCAAAAGCGACTTCGGTCAATGACGATAGCGACGGTCTATGATGGCGGCACTGGTAGGTGGCATCATTGATGGTAGTTGATGATGATAAAGAGAAGGTTTGTGTTTGAGATTTTGAAGGTTAGTGAGAGTGTTTGAATGCAAGAAAAATGACCTAGATCTTATTTTGTAGTTTAAATTTTCATTTTGATGTGAAGTTTCAAATTAGTGGTTCTTAAGGTTCTTAACCTTTAGAGGTTCTCATTTAATCTTTTTCCAAATTGATTATGGGAGGAGAAGTCATTATTCATTTTGGTTACCAAAATCAAGTGACAAAATTTCTAACATATAAAAAAGAAAATCTTTGATTTTGATTTTGACCATAATAAGTTTTCATATTTATATGTTTTGCTTAAAAAAATTTCGATATAACAATTATCCTCCCTTATGATTTTGAAATTAATTTGTTGTTATTTTATAAGTTGTGATTTTGGTTCCTTAGTATATTTTAAAGTTATTTTTTTCGGTCATTTCCATAATTTTTTTTATAGTTTTTATTTTTATTAGTATTTTTTTATATTTAAACGTTATAAGCTTTTGCGGTATTTTTATGGTATTAACTCAGAAAATTTATACATTCTTACTATCAACATCATTATTCAATATTTTGTATAATTAACCGTAATTGATTTACATTATTTTGTATTCCTAATTTATGTATACGTAATAATTTTAATTTTTTTATGGTATATATTCAGATCTTAACTTATAGATTTTATATATTTTTACTATCAACATTATGTTATATGTGTACTAAATAACTATACGTGGAATTTGAACTTCTAAAGTTAAATGCAAAACCTTTTATCAGCATTTAACTCCGCTCTGATCACATCGATCACGAACTTTTGCATCATCTTGCCTTCATTTGGTCAACAGTTCCTTGATTTTTTTTAAAAAGAATAACGAATATATAACAAACAAACTGCTTACCAGCCTTGAAGAAGCTAGAAGGAAAAAACAAGAACCAATTCAAGGAGCATAACGTTTACAATCAAAGACTATTAAAGTGTTATTCTTAACATTTTGTTAGTAAAGATGCGTTAGTTTTATGTGAAATGAACAATTTACCCATTTATAAAACCAAATACACCCTCATCCCTTTACGTTCTCATCTTCTACCTATATGACGAGATTTAAATTTTTAAACATCTCAAATAAGATACAATACAAAACTCAAGGTTTCCTTCAAAGCTGGAGTACGTAAAGGTTCGATATTAACCCTAGAAGGAATAATCCTTGGTAGATTGTTGTAAACAATAGTAAAGTTGGACAACAATGTAAATTAAAATGAAACCGAATAAGAACCCTAGATCTCTCCGGCTCATATTGTTTACCTTCATCCTCCCATGTGCACATTCTTAAGAATCTAGAATTTTTGAGTTGTATGTGTATATGTAAGACCAAGTCTAAGTTTTGAGTAGGTTCATAAAATTAAAATGTGTTCTTGAGCATGTATCTTGACCAAAATCAAATATGAAATCAAAAGCATATTCATAAATCGGTTTTTGGCGGGTTCTTTTAAGGGAACATATCTGCTAAACGTTTCTAGGATTTGTTCCTGAATTAGAACATGTTTTTGAACCTTTGATGATCTTCTTTAGCCGGTTTCTAGGATTTGTTCACCGAGAGAAGAGAGAAGATGAATGATTTTATAGGTTTGTTCCTAAATAAAAAAACGTGTTCATTTTCATCATCCGATATCTAGAGTTTGTTCATCAAGAGAACAAAGATGATAAACGATGTTCCAATTTCTCAGCAAATCATTTTCATTCTGAATGATTTTATGAGTTTCAAGGTAAATCATGTTTGTAAGGTCAAACCTTAGAATTTGATGATGAAAACCATTGTCACGCTGACTCTTATCAACGTTAGTGTCTCACCGAGACGCAACGCCAACATAAAGATCTATCTACAAATTCGCGTGAGTGTGATATCTATATTAGTGTAATATTTCTCTCTCTCTCTCTCTCTCTCTATATATATATATATATATATATACACACACACACATGTAGTTACTAGCATATCCAATATCTTTGAGATATCAGATATACCTTATTATTTACGTATATTAGGTGAAATCCTTGATTTGTAAGGATTCACATCATATTACTCTACTATATAATCATGTACTAGGTTTGTATCATTAGTTGATTAAGGAACCGTAAACAACTTTGTGTTTGTTCTCTTCCTGAGAACATTTTTCATAGTGGAAAACCTATGTGATATATCTTTGTGTCCTTTTCGTTATCTTTATCAAGGAACCAACAACTAGTATTAGTGTGGGTTACTTTGATCGGTTAACAATATCTTCTTTATATCATAAAATCTCTCTAAAACTACTTTTGGTCATAAAATTCCACCGTTTGATGAGAAAAACTACACCTTGTGGAAGTCAAAAGCTATTATAGTTGTTTAAACAATGAACTATTCTATGTTGAGCATTATCAATGATGGTCCTCACGTTCCTATGTATCAACACATGAAGGAAAATATCAAAGAAGGTGACGAGGTCAAAAAACATGTTCATGAATTCGATGATGAAGATAAGTGTCTTATTGTTTTTGATGTGAAGGCTCGTACTGCTATAAGGAACGCTCTTCCCCATGATATCTATCACTTTGTCAGGACCCGTTGTTCAACAAAATAATGAGACTCTTACTCAGTTCTTCAATAATTTTAATTACTTAGTGAATGACATGTGTCGTCTTATATGAACAACAATAGAACCTCCTTGGTTCTCAAGTTTCTTGATTCACTGAACGATAGTTGGGAGCATCATTTAGATGTTTTGAAGAATAGTGAAAAAAATTGCAACCATGGATTTGGCTTCTTTATTTGCTAATAATATTCATAATCATTTAAAGACAAAGATTTTTAAAAAGGAAATCATGAGAGACACTCACAAGGACAGATATGTGATACACTATTCCAAAAAGTCTACTAAAAATAGCGATAGCGACCTCTGATGAATTTGAGGGTGAAGCCCTGATAGTTAAACGCTATATTGGCCGAAGTGACGATAAACCTTCTGGATCCAGATGGTTCCAATCAAAGTTGGACTCATCAGCATTGAAGGGCTTTTGCACTCGAAGAAAATATGTTGGTGAAAAGGAAATGGATTGCACGTATTTCAATTATAGAGGAGCTGATCATTTTTCCAAGGAGTGTAAATCAAAAAGAGTAGGCACTAATGAAGATTATGATGTGAAGTACAAAAAGTTTTTGGCCTTTCTAAAGAGAAAGAATATTGATGTTATGATCTTAGTAGTTGAAGTTGAGAATTGGGTTAATGATGAAGAATCATCTGATGAGGATGGAGAAAAGGACAAAGGTTGTATGGCACATATTGATACAATTGTCACTATTGAAGGAAGCAGTGGTTCGAGCACTTTTAAAGCCGAACTAGCTAAAGCTGCTAAGGATTCAAAATTGCAGAACTGGGACTCCTCATCCTTGTATCAAGTAAACAAATTTGTCACATATTCTGATAACAAAAAGTATATGATGTTTGATTACTTATTTCTTCATCACTCAAAGGTTAGCCAATAAAAACACTCATTGGGGATAGAAATTGAGACACTGATGAATAATGTCACTAAAATTGTGAACTCTTGCTTTAACAAATATAAGGTTACTAATCTATCTCTTACTAATGTTGATCTTCACACCAAAAAGGATAAATCTGAGTTGCACACAAGTTACAAGGTACTGTAAATAATTGGGCTCATTCTCACCATAAGCTAAATAAAATAATAAATGCCCAGATACCTGATCAATGTGAGAAAATCATTGGTGGAAATATTGATAAGGTAGTGAATATTTATAAACAAATTGAAACTGAACCTAATTGTCTTTCTCTTAGCGATCTTAGGGAAGATTTTAAATCCATGTTCGCTATCAATTCTTTTATAAATCACTCTCTCACTGATAAAAACTACACTACTAACACTGATGGTGTCACTGTTTATACTACTCGTTTAACCGCATTGGATCTCCCTGATAGAAATCTTGCCTTAAACATTCCTACTCCAACCATTGAAATGTATCTTAAATTTCCTATCTCAGATGGTGAGTTCCACTCCACTCATGAGATTCTTAGTAACTCCTGCAACAACCCGAAAATTTTAAACCCAACAAAGCCTAAACCCTAACCAAGTACAAGTGAAATCACATTGCAATCCTTGTTGCATTGTGCCTCTATAGCCTTAAAGGCATGTTTATAACCATGTATCTAAGTATGGTTTAAAACCTAGGATGATTTAAGCTAATACTGATGGGTTTTGGTCATAAGACATCCTATGTGCTCATACAAACCCTAATGCTTGGATCTAGGTTTCTCTATTGTACATGCAAGTTATCCAAGACTATAAACCCTAATTCTAGCATTCAAATAAATATATTATCTTGAGAATAGGTTTATAATGTTACCTTGATAGTTATATAGCAATAACAATCCTAAATCTCCTTGAATTGACTTTGGAATGCTTAGAGTCACAATTGTCACTCCTCTAATGGCTTACAAACACCAAGAGCAAATGAAGAAGATATAAAGAGAGAGGAGAGAGGTTAGAATTCGTCCTTAGTACTTCTTGGGAAGGGATACCCGAATTCATGTGCCAAGGGGTGTTTATATAGGTGTTTAGATAGGGTTTCAATCATTATCCTTATCTAGATGCTTATCCACAAAGCAACCCATAAGATAATCTTTGAATCCTTATCATAGTCGAATTCTAAGGCCTTATCACATCAAATTCGTTCACCCTAATAATAAGATAATCCATACCTTATTTTGTAACTATCACATAATTACAAATCAGCCCCTCTAGTTTAATTAATTACACTTGATCACAAAATTAATTCTCAATTAATTATTGACCAATATTAATTAAACAAATATGATTTCTCCTTTAATATATTATTCTTATAACATATTAATAAATCATAATACCTCTCTCTCTATATATTTCTCCAATCAAGTTGCTTTGGTAAAGGCAACCCAAAAGGACCATGCACCATCGGGTCAAGTACATACCAAAATAGTTATGGACTTACACACTAATCCAACAGTCTCCCACTTGGATAAGTCTAATAACTATTATGCGTATGACTTCAGATCCTGATCTGCAATCGTAGCTTTCCAAAGCCGCTGTCAACTCTGATCCTATCAGATACGCGTGTCCTTAGATAAGGGATCATATATTCCTCCATTCTAGATATCATATGAGATGATTTCTAATCATTCTCTTTGTACTATTTCTTGATTTCTGATTTATGACGACAGAATAATTGAACAAATCAAATTAGCCCTAGCCCGGCCGAGCATTTACGTTTGTCATCACTAAACCATCGAGGGGCCCAAAGATATCGCTTTTATCTTTCTTTGGATAAAAGTAACGGATAAACTTTGATACAATGTTTGCTTTCACTTAATAACCAAATCACACACAACAATATGTTTTATAACACCAAGTTACTAGTGCGTTTACATATTATCAATGTGTAACCGATTAGCAAGATACAACTCACACATCTCGGTTTCAAGAATATAAGATGCTATCGTCTCACCAATCACTCGTGATACAATCCGTGGAGTGATCCAAGTGAGCGTGGGTTTGATCCAATGCTCAAATCATATTCATAAGCACTCATGAATGTTGCATCAAACATTTGCTTATGTCTAATACTTTTCTAGACAATCCACACACCAATTCATGACAGTCTTCATTCATATCTACTTCCAACATATGAACGACTGTGGCCCGTTCGAATAATTCGATTATTCTTAATAAACTCAATTATTCTGGAAGTCAAAACATGCAAAGTGAAACATAAGAATAATACTAATCCCATATGGCCTCAACCCTTTGAGTATAAATAAAACTCCTTTTATTTATCATCATATCGATTACTCATTATTTGTCGTTTCGGGTAATCAACTTCTTACTTGAATTATTACACTTGTCCCATGCTCCTAGCATGCACACAATGTTTACCTATGGTTCTTACTTTGTGAAATAGATCACATTGGACACATTTCCAATCATTCTCATTTCACAACTCCGAATCCTTTTTCATAAGTGAAAGAATATCAAAATTCTTGCTACTTATAGAATATGCTAGATTCTAACATTCTATGCAATGATTCTTTCGTAATGTCACTGCATCAATGTCACAAAGACTATTGCTAATGATGTTACAAAATCTTCTATCGGAGATTGTTACAAGACAATTCCTTAGATATGATGTTTCTCACTCAAAGTACATTCCTATGAACATCCTTTTGCATAAAAGTTTCTAATCTAGTCATAGATTTTCAATATTTACTTCCCAATATGGACACGCTTCCATATTTTCCATATGACAACTTATTCTTAATAGAATCTTATCTATTCATAATAATGTCAATATGGTCCATCTAATACCATGCTTCCAACTACTCACAAGCAACCAATCCTCGTCGAACTTTGGATTGTTCTTTGATAGTTGTTTAATTATTTTAGTCAAAACCGATTCTAGTTCCTTTTCCCTCTAAATGCGCTAGACATTTGGAAAATTTAAGAATGGTCAAACATTAAAGCATTTGCAATCGATCCTATACCCGAAGCGTATGGGACACGATGCACAATGTTTTATTTGCTATGTTCTCAAAATTCGAATTGTGAAGAGGAATTCCGTAATCATAATCGAAATTTTAAGAACACACTATGTACCTTTGACTAAATCTATTAACGTTTCACAACCTAATCCTTTAGATTTGAAATGAAGCATAATATTCTCTCCCTTAATTATAGCAAAACAACTTTACAACCCTTACGACTTTGCAAGGTATAACTCTTGTTTTTCTATAATTAATATTGCCAACTTGCAATACTTTCCATAATAATCATACAATCATAACTTTTATGCTCCCACTATCATGATGATTACTATAAAACATAACACTTATGCTCCCACTAGCTTCGACATGTATTCATAAACATCTTATCTTTCAAAAAGACAATACCTATTGAATTTCTTAAGTCCATGTTTCTAATACTTAGTGCTTTGATAATCTTTTATCAAGGCTTCTTGAACTTATACACCTTTGCCTTAGATAGTTCATATGTGTGTCTTAACAATTAAGACTAATTGCCAAACCTCAAAATTCAAATTATGGAAAGGGATACCGTAACCATAATTGAATTCGAGAATGCAACTTTACAATCACTATCTTCTTAAAATCTTTCTTAGTGAAAGCATTTCCTCACAAGTCACAATCATTTTCATGAAGGAGGAAATCTTATGACACTTAGATTTAAATGGTGTATTTGTTCCTATCCATGTGAATTTGTTAAAACCAAAGTTTACGACAAATTCAAACTCATATGGACCGAGCCTTTTTTTAATCTTGATTTCTTGCCTTATGGTAGCACAGATGCGCACCATGTCTTCCATGTAGTTAAGCAGCTCACCTTTTCCTATCAATGTACCTTTCATTGATTAAGGTGTCTTGCCTTTTATGCGTTCAAGATGAGAACTCATAGGAATCACATGCATAATTAACTCAATTGGAACAGCACAAAATCAAAATATTGTCAACACGATAGGTTGTAAACCTCAACTCGTGTGCTAGTGATGATCGATAAGGTTTATTTGATTTGTTCTTGAAACCTTTCCAGACCAATAAGACTCCCACTGACTCCTTGACATATAAGATTCTTTTGTCAATAAACATTTCTTGACAAACAAATATTCAAGAGTTAGTGTAGTTTTTATCAAAACACTTCATAAATTGGTCCTAGTCAATCTTTGTCTTATTCAAGACATCACAACTTTCCACATTTGATGAATGTTATAAACCTTTAATACTTTTCACTCATTGTCACAATCTTAACTTTAAGACTTGTTATTGGAACGAAGTATGATTGACTTTTGATTTAACCATTTCTTCAATTCTTGATTCCTCTTCTTAAACATACAATTGTACTAAGACTTACTTAGAGGATCAATTGAGATATGGTTCTTAATCATAAAGTCCTATCATAAAGCATAAATGGTACTCTCCCTTCTTCTTAGATTGGAGAAACTTTTATCTTTCTGCCTACTTGATTCTTATTCGTTTTGCTATTGATTTAAACCCTTTTAATAAATTCCGAATTATACTTAATCTTGTAAGTGTAATCATATTTACTAAGCCTTTAGTAAATCATGACGAATATCTTTGTTACTCTTATGGTGAACTTGATCAACACACAACTTTGTGTACTCGATCTCCTAGTCCTTCACTTGATACTTTTTCAACGGATTTGTCTAATTTCCAAATATGAAATTTCTCATTCATCATGCAACCAAGTTGCGTGATTCCAAATTTCAGTCCAATTGAAATTTTGGCAATGAGAAACTCTCCCTATTTGGTAAATTCTCGACATTACCATAAATAACATAACTAATAATCATATCCATTTGTTGTAGAAATATGCAAACATCAATTTTCATAACGATTTCATTGCAAGGAAGTAAACAAATAAATAAATAAGTCAAACAAAATTTATTTTATTTATAAAAGCAGCGGAAAAACATTTGTCCTTACAATGAAAAATCTATTGAAAACTATGTAAAAGGAAAATTTCTAACAACTCTATCATAACTATCTAAGCTCAAAATCCAATCTTCAAGTCCATGCGATCAAGATCCATCTCTTGTGATTAGATTCATCTTGCTCTCTTATCAAGCTTCCTTTCTTTTCACCGATCGTTCAAAACATTCAAATGTAATCTTATCACATCATGTATTAAGAATCAATGAATAGGAACTTAACGGAGTTAGATAGTGGATTTTACCTGAAGCGTAGTCATACTTTTGACTCTCCCATCTCTTAGATCTCTTAGGTAAATAGGGCAACTTCGTCTCCAATGCCCCTTCTATTGGCAATAAAAGCAAATTGACTCTTTTGGAACAACACATGGAACTTCTTCAGACATCGCCTTTCTCTTATGATCAAACTTTTTGATCATTGCATGTCTTTCATTGCCATTGTCTATATCCATAGAGGTCTTGAAGGCACATTCACCAATCAACTTTGCTTTTCTATTGCGCCAAACCATTGCTGATTTAGCAACAATAAGCATATAGGTGAGATCAATAAGGGTCACGTCGTGGTTCATCATATAGTACTCTCTTACGAACTCACTATACGAGTTAGGAAGTGACTGAAGAACCCAATCAAGAGCCATCTCTTCACCGACAATGGATCCCATCATTCTTAACCAATCAATGTGTGACTTCATACCTAGGACGTGTGCACACACCGACTTTTCTTCTTTATGTTCACTTGCCAAAAGGGCTTGAGTGATCTTGAACTTTTCAAGCCTTTGAACTTGTGGTTTAGGGAGAATAATTGGAGGAGGAGGAGGAAGTGAAGCATGATCTCTTGTTCCTCGATCGAATCATGGAATATCATCTTCATGTGGAATGCTTGTTCCACGGGATTTGGGAAGACCATAGTTGTCGAACTTTGACATCTACAAAACGGGAGAAAAATGAATTCAAGTTATTTGATAGATTGAGTCCTTAGTAAATCACCCAAATGAAATACTAAGGCTAGGACCCAACACAATATTCTACAACTCGGGAGAGGGATGTCGTAACCCTAATTGCAGAATATTTGAAGGTAAGTGAATGACGATTCACTAATTTCCACCACGAAAAACGAAAAAGAAATTTAAGTTTTAAATCTATGAAAACTCCTAGATCCTTTGAGATTCATTGAACTTTCAATGGCATGTTTAAATCTCGATATGCCCCTCTTGTTTGTGACTGGGATGCCGATGATCACAAAGCGGGTGTGAATAACCATGCAAACTACATGGTGCCCTCACATGTTACAATCACCTATTCGATGTGCCGGTAAACCACACACGCTCCACCGAACTATGACAAACATTGAGTCACCCTTTACTACCTTTGCTTAGAACCATTTAGTGTGTCGGTAAACCACACACGCTCCACTAACGTCTTCGCAAGGGCACAAAGTGTAATTTCATGGAATTGCATCAATTCACTTTTGCCTAAGTAACTAAGATTGGGAATTAGAAAAACATTTAGTTACTTTGTATTTCATTATACTTATAATGGAAGGTTTCGTCCTATCCTACCCGTTCGGCTAACGACCTTCCACTAGTCAAGAGTGTGGTGGGTAAGAGTGGATACCCAGTCAATCGCCATTTTATAGGCAATTTCCTTAAACACCCCTTATAGACCAGCTTCGTGAATGAGGCCTACTAACGGTAAGACTGACTTTTACTCATACATATATATAATGTTAGACTTTTAATGTTATATATATAGTATAGGGTGCATTTTATACTTTTAAAATACTATGTGGTTAACTTTAACAATTACACTTTTAATTCAATTAAATGGTTAACCTAAACTTTTATGGATTTATTAAATCTCTTTTAACTATACACCTTAATTAATTAATAAAACCATAAGGGTGTATTTGAACTTTTCAATACTAGGGTTTTAGAATTTAACATTCCTAATTAAACTTTTTAATCAACTTTTAAATTCCAAAACTTGAGGGCAAGTTTTGAAACCTTTTTCAAAACATTAGGGTTTTAACTATTTAAATTTCAAAACTTCAAAACTTTTGGGTTCAAATTTAAACTATAAAACCTAAAGGGGAAAATATGAAACTTTTCATAACAACAAGGATCAAATAACAAATAATTTTAAATTAACATTTAATCACATAATTATCCATATTTGATTTATTTAATGATTTCTTGCAAAACAATTTATTAATTTACTCAAAATAATTAATCAATTATCTTATAAGGAAACAATTATCTTATTAATTGATAAATATCTTCAATTAGATCAAAAATATAGTCAAATATATCATATAATCGGATTAATATTGATCTAACATGATAAGATAACTATCCATATGCAAAAACAGCAAGAAATCCTGAGATAAGCATTATCTGACGAGTTGACTCGTCGAGTCAAGCCTGGACTCGTCGAGTCACCCTGGACTCGGCGAGTTCAGCTATGGACTCGGCAAGTCCAGCCTCTAAAACATCAAAAATCGAATTTTTTAGATATACAATGCGTCAATACAATTGAAACCATCATAGGCTCTGATACCACTGATGGGTTTTGGTCATAACACATCCTATGTGCTCATACAAACCCTAATGCTTGGATCTAGGTTTCTCTATTGTACATGCAAGTTATCCAAGACTATAAACCCTAATTCTAGCATTCAAACAATCATATTATCTTGAGAATAGGTTTATAATGTTACCTTGATAGTTATATAGCAATAACAATCCTAAATCTCCTTGAATTGACTTTGGAATGCTTAGAGTCACAAGTGTCACTCCTCTAATGGCTTACAAACACCAAGAGAAAATGGAGATGGTATAAAGAGAGAGGAGAGAGGTTTTAATTCGTCCTTAGGACTTATTGGGAAGGGATACCCGAATTCATGTGCCAAGGGGTGTTTATATAGGTGTTCAGATAGGGTTTGAGTCATTATCCTTATCTAGATGCTTATCCACAAAGCAACCCATAAGATAATCTTTGAATCCTTATCATAGTCGAATTCTAAGGCCTTATCACATCAAATTCTTTCACCCTAATAATAAGATAATCCTTACCTTATTTTGTAACTATCACATAATTACAAATCAGCCCCTCTAGTTTAATTAATTACACTTGATCACAAAATTAATTCTCAATTAATTATTGACCAATATTAATTTAACAAATATGATTTCTCCTTTAATATATTATTCTTATAACATATTAATAAATCATAATAACCGCTCTCTCTATCAATTTCTCCAATCATGTTGCTTTGGTGAAGGCAACCCAAAAGGACCATGCACCATCGGGTCAAGTACATACCAAAATAGTTATGGACTTAGACACTAATCCAACAAATACATGTAACCATAAGTTAAAAGTATAAGCTTTATAACATATATAATGTACCATATATGTGTTTTTGGCCATAGGGTTCTAGAAGAAATGGTTTTCACCAAATGTAAATAATTCAAAGATGGTTTACAGTTTCAGAGTTAAGATCAAAAGAGTTCACGGTTTGGAAATGAAACAAAAACGGTGTTTTCAGTTGCTTTATGGCCGAAAACCCACCCTTGGAAAAGGCTTGTGCGAAAACACTAAAGCCTAGGGGACTTTTGAACGTAAACCCCCTCTTCTTTGACTTTAAGGTCCGAAAACTTCGTTTCCTTTTTAATTCAAACCATAAACACTTCATTTTTGGGAGTGTAGGACTGTAAACTCTTCAAATATCTTCAAATCTTATCCAAAGTTAGCCTCCCAATGTGATTACTACCGTAAACCTCACATTCATTGTCTCATGAGTTTTCTTGATATTTAAGACACAAATGAATTAATTTGACACATACTCAAACTCATTTCATTCATATGCTCTCAAAACACATATCAAATCCTTCTCATCTACAAGCAATTACCCATAAACCTTCAAACTTTCATTAGAACTTCTTCACAATTTGTAACTAGTCTATAGAATCTAGTGTTAATTATCATGTTAAATTATTAGCTAGCTAATTTATGGATATAATCATATGTAAAATATAATTAGGATATGGTTAATTAATTGTATTCTATACCGGGATTCATAGCAATCACATCGAATCTAACTAGAAACATGTACACGAGGTGAGTTCATCCCTCTATGTTTTTGTAGCACCTGGTTTCCGGTATGTGAAGTTTATTTGAATATTTCCCTATTTTAGCCTTGGACTCGGCGAGTCATAGGTCCGACTCGCCGAGTAGGGACGAGACTCAGGCCACGTTTAAGTTCGCGACTTGGCGAGTCCATATCCCGGACTCAGCGAGTCACCGCTGCTGGATGAAACCCTAAATTTCAAGGGTTTGCACCCTATTTAAACCCTCATTCCGCCCCAAACTCGTCCCCATTCACCCCCAGAACTCCCAACATCGTTTCTACCCTTATTTCCTTGAGAGATTGAAGTGTTTTGGAGTGTTCTTGAAGATTTTGAAGAGAAAGAAGAGTAGATCAAGAAGAGGAGAAGGAGACCAGGCATCTTTGTGTCATCTCAATGTTTTCCTTAAGGTATAGCTCGTTTCCCCTCTGTTTTCAAGCTTGTAATCTCTTTTAGCTTCATGGGAGTCCTTCTTGGGCTCTTCCCCAAGCTTGTTTGTGCTTTGTGGGTTGTAATAAGTTGTTAGCCTTTAGATCTAGGCATGATTTAGTCCCTGGAGCTTGGATCTAATGCCTTTATGGGGTCATATTTCATGAAAGCCCTAGATCTACCTCTTTTGGTTCACTTTGAGCCTTAAAATCCATATTGGTGAATATCTACACGTAAAGTTGGAAACTTTACGTGTGATTTGTGCCCTAGAAGCCCAAATCTGTGAATGGCATGGACTGGAATCGAGCAAATCGGTGTATTTGATGGATGCATGGCTGCGACTCGACGAGTCTGGCCGCGAGTCACTGAATTGGTCCCTTTATGAAGTGTCGAGTTGCGCCGTGAGTCACAGGGGGTGACTCGCTGAGTTGGAAGCTAAACTCACCTATGATAGGACTCGGCGAGTCAATGCCCTGACTCGGCGAGTCCAAGGCAATCTTCATAGATCAAGAACAGACTCGGCGAGTTGTTCATACAACTCGGCGAGTCTTAGCATAAGTGTTCTTCGGATGAAGATGAACTCGATGAGTTGTTCATACAACTCGGCGAGTAGGATGAAGAGGTTGAACGTCAGTCTAGAAGATGAACTTGTCGAGTCATAGCCTAACTCGACGAGTAGAAACAGGGACTCAGGAAAATCGTCTGATAGGGACTCGACGAGTTGGAGAGCCAACTCGGCGAGTCGGGTCAACTGAAAGTTGACTCTGACTTTGACTTAGAGCTAGACCAGGGGTAAAATGGTCATTTTACCCAAAGGACAGTTAACAGTGTTTGATTGAGTATGTTGTGGGAATTGCAGCCGGAGGATTTCCGGAGTAGCAGCGGTCAGTTAGTTCCCGATCAGTTCAGCAGCTACTTTGAGGTGAGTTACCTTCCAGTAGTGGTGGGTCTAAGGCCACAATGTCGGCCCACCAGTATGAGACGTATGATAGATGATTGTCTTTGTGATCTCATCTAGGTTTGCTATTACCTAATATGTTATATGCTATCATGATACGTTATATGCGATAGTAGTAGAGTTCGGTTGTTAGGACCGCAGGGTAGTCAGATACCCCAGAAACATCTGACAGTATGTGATGATATGTTTGTATGTTGGCCTGTTATGTTATGCGATAGAGGTAGCAGGAGGGGACCAGTCCCCGAGGATCGGTTGTTAGGACCGATGGGTAGTCAGCACCACAGAATGGCTTGACATGGGTAGTCAGCACCCCAGAATGGCTTGACACGGGTAGGACGGCACCCCAGAATGGCCGTATGGGTAGGTCGGCACCCCAGAATGGTCGTACCGGGTAGTCAGGCACCCCAGAATAGCCTGGCAGTACGTATGTTATGTGTTTGTATGGTATGTGGTACGTTGGGGGAACTCACTAAGCTTTGTGCTTACGTTTACAGTTTTGTTTTCAGGTACCTCTTCACCGAAGGGGAAGGACCCGACGCGGTAGCGACACATCATGCACACACTCTGGTTTCCGCATTTACAAGATTCACTGGGATTGTACTCTGATATTTTGATGGGATGTATGGTTTGACTTTTTAAAACAAGGTTTTGTTTATTAATGTTTTCTAAAGTAATATTTTAAAATGAAATTTCCGGACATGAAAATTGGGTCGTTACAAGTTGGTATCAGAGCCCTGGTTTGAGGGATTCGGACTCACCTTCGGGGGTGTCTGAACTCAAATCTAGGGATTTAAATAAAAATTTTTTAGAAAATGATTTCGAACAACTAGAAAAGTGTTTAAGAAAGAACAAAAGTGTGTGATGTGCACGACCGACCGAGCTCAAGTAAGTACTCCCCAACGTACCCATACCAGTTTATGTTATGTTTATCAGCTTTTGTAGAACAGCATGCTAGAATAGGGCTAAGGATCTAGGAATGATGCCTTATGTTCCTGCCTTATGTGTTCCACCTATATGTGAATTGCATGCTTGTATAGTGTAGAAAGCGGTAGGGTAGTCTGTTAGGGTTTGTCTGGTAGTATAAGCTAACACGGTGTGCTAGTTCAGTTCCTCTCTATGATAGCGGAATTGTTTGAAGTCGTTTTCCCTTGTCCGAATGCTGCTTGCTTCGTGCTACGTGGGACTCCGAATAATGGGAATTAGCCATTAGGCGAATACGTCACACCACATGCGATCAGAGTTGAATAATCTTAGAGTACCGGATTTAATCCTACTGCGCAGCTCTTGTTTGAGTCCAACCGTTGTAGGGACGAGTCGGGTACTCGAAGGATTATCTGAGTCTCGCTGCATGTGATGGTGTTCGGGTGATGGCTAATTGGCATTACAAGGAGGCCGTGCAGCAGCTGAGGATTGAATCGAGTAGAGCCGGAGGTTTCCCTAGGGCGAGCTGGGAATGAGTATAGTAGTAACTGGCCTTAGTGTAAGGGATCTGGTGGAGTCGAGGCAGTCCTTGAAGAAGGTACGGATAGATGTGGAAGGTAGTATGGGCCCGTACTACTAAAAGCAGAGGATCCGTACCGGAACCAAGGAAGGCCAAGACAAGACCAGGGAGTTTCTGGATATGAGACAGACGACGGAGACTGTGGCGGAGATCACCGCCAAGTTCCAGGAGAGGGCTTTGTTGGTGCCCCAGTATGCTGTTGACGAGGATATGAGGAGGACTCGTTATCACGATATGCTTCGAGCTAACATCCGGGAGCATGTTAGCTTTTCGGCTTGCCCTACCTTGGACTCTATGATCGCCAGGGCAAGGGAGAGGGAGATAGATTTGGAGCACATCCGAAAACGGAAATCTGAGGAGGGACAAGCAGGAGGGGCTTCGGGGAAGAAGCCCAAGGGATCAGATGGGAGGCCGAAAGGCCAGTCAGGACCGAGCCGCTGCAGGAAGTGCGGCAGGCCGCACGAGGGGGTGTGCAGGATGGGATCATCAGGCTGCTACAAGTGCGGCAAGTTTGGGCACATCAGCAGGGATTGCACTGCTCCTGCGACAGTTATTCAGACATCGGATTTGCTGTGTTTCCACTGCAACCAGAGGGGCCATAAGAAGGCCAATTGCCCCATGTTGACAGTTTCAGCGCCAGTGAAGGCGCCAGCTCCAGCGACCCTGCGGATCACGGATGGCCGTCAGGGCAGGGCAGAGGCTCCAGTGGTGAGGAGCCAAGCATTCCAGCTGACTACAGAGGAGGCACGCGCCGTGCCCGATGTGGTGACGGGATCGTTCCATGTGAACGGCATCCCAGTTCAGGTATTGTTCGACTCGGGTGCATCCCGATCGTTCGTTTCTCTTGCGCTTAGCAAGAGGTTTCATGAGACTTCAGGCGAGTTAGATTGCCCGTTAGAGGTAGAGATTGCTGACGATCGATTGGTGCAAGCATCGATGGTGTTTCAAGATTGTGTTCTGCGACTTTTTGAGGAGCGTTACCTGGTAGACTTGGTTCCCATTCCATTGCGTGGGAACAAGGTGATTATTGGCATGGATTGGTTGAGCCCTAATGGGGCAGTGATAGATTGTGCGCAACAGCTAGTGCGAGTAAGGACCCCAAGCGGGGGAGAGTTAGTGATTCATGGCGAACGGCAACAGTGTGGACCCACTCTATGTTCGGCAGCGAGGGCTAGGCATTATCTTCAGCAGGGATGCACGGGATATGTCGCGTATGTGATGGATACCCGGGAGGCGGGTAAGGCGACCGTGAGCGAGGTCCCGGTGGTTCGAGATTTTGCAGATGTTTTCCCTGAGGAACTACCTGGGATACCTCCGGAGCGATAGGTAGAGTTCAGGATTGATCTTATTCCCAGTGCGGCTCCGATAGCCAAAGAACCGTATCGGTTGGCCCCTTCGAGATGCAGGAGTTGTCTACGCAGCTGCAGGAGCTGCTGGACACGGGATTTATTCATCCAAGCAGTTCGCCTTGGGGAGCCCCGATTCTATTTGTGAAGAAGAAGGATGGGTCGCATCGGATGTGTATAAATTACCGGGAGTTGAATAAGGTGACGGTGAAGAACCGTTACCCACTCCCGAGGATTGATGACCTCTTTGACCAGCTTCAAGGAGCATCTTGGTTCTCCAAGATTGACTTGCGTTCAGGTTATCATCAGATGAGGGTCAGGGAGGAGGATACGCAGAAGACCGCGTTTCGGACACGTTATGGCCACTATGAGTTTGTGGTGATGCCGTTTGGGCTCACCAATGCTCCTGCCGCATTCATGGATCTCATGAACCGCGTTTGCAGACCGATGCTGGATCGGTCTGTGATAGTCTTTATCGATGACATCCTGGTTTATTCCAAGACCCAGGAGGAGCATGAGGAGCATCTGAGGGAGGTGTTGGAGACCCTGAGGAGGGAGAGCTTGTATGCCAAGTTCTCCAAGTGCGAGTTCTGGCTGCGCGAGGTGCAGTTTCTTGGGCACCTCGTCAACTAGAACGGGATTCTGGTCGATCCGGCCAAGGTTGAGGCCGTGATGAGATGGGAGGTTCCGAAGTCTCCATCTGAGATTCGGAGTTTCCTAGGATGAGCGGGCTACTATCGGAGATTTATCCAAGATTTCTCCAAGATACCCGTACCCCTGACACGACTGATGAAGAAAGCCGTGGTCTTTCGGTGGGGACCCGAGCAGCAGGCTGCGTTTGAGATGTTGAGACAGAAATTGTGTGAGGCGCCGATCCTAGCCCTGCCTGAGGGCGTAGAGGATTTTGTGGTTTATTGTGATGCGTCCATTTCGGGGTTGGGCGCAGTTCTGATGCAGAGGGGGCATGTCATTGCCTACGCTTCGAGGCAGCTCAATCCCCACGAGGCGAACTACCCGACGCACGATTTGGAGTTGGGGGCCGTGGTCTTCGCCCTCAAGATTTGGCGACACATTACCTCTACGGGGTTCGTTGTACCATCTACACGGACCACAAGAGTCTGAGGTATCTCATGGACCAGCCGAATCTGAACATGAGGCAGCGTCGGTGGTTGGATGTGGTGAAGGATTATGATTGCGAGATCCTTTACCACCCGGGGAAGGCCAACGTGGTGGCCGATGCGCTTAGCCGCAAGGCGGCGCCGATCAGGGACGTATGCCTGAGGATGACCATACTGACTCCCCTATTGGAGCAAATTCGGGAGGCTCAACAGGAGGCTATCAAGGAGGAGCATCAGAAGAGCGAGCGCGTGGTGGGTCAGGTATCCTCTTTTGATTATGATAGCCGGGGTCTATTGACACTACACCATAGGGTGTGGGTGCCGTATCACGGGGGCGTCCGCCAGATTTTGATGGATGAGGCGCACAAGTCCCGATTCTCTATCCATCCTGGGGCGACGAAGATGTATAGGGATCTTCGTCTGAACTATTGGTGGCCCTGCATGAAGCGGGATGTGGCATGGTACGTAGAGCGGTGCTTGACCTGCAGGAAGGTCAAGGCTGAAGATCAGAGACCGCATGGTAAGATGCAGCCGTTGGACATTCCACTGTGGAAATGGGAAGATATCACCATGGACTTTATTACAAAGCTTCCCAGAACCGCGCGTGGAGTGGATTCGATTTGGGTCATCGTGGAACGACTGACCAAGAGTGCTCACTTTATTCCGATTCAGGAGAGCATATCGGCCGAGAAGTTGGCCGATATCTATATCAGGGAAATCGTGGCGCGGCACGGGGTGCCGGTATCGGTGATCTCGGATAGGGATGTACGTTTCACTTCCAGATTTTGGAAGAAGTTTCATGACGAGTTGGGCACTCGATTGCATTTTAGCTCCGCCTTTCACCCGCAGACAGATGGTCAGAGTGAGCGGACCATCCAGACTTTGGAGGACATGTTGCGGGCGTGTGTGTTGGATTTCGGTGGTAGCTGGGATACCTATCTTCCCTTGGCTGAGTTCTCCTACAAGAACAGCTATCACGCGAGTAATTACCGACCACCGTTCGAGATGTTGTACGGGCGGAGGTGCAGAACCCCGATATGTTGGGGTGAAGTTGGCCAGAGAGTCATGGGAAGCACCGAGGTGGTGCTAGAGACGACCGAGAGGATCCAGCAAGTTCGGAGCAGACTTCAGACTGCTCAGAGTCGGCAGAAAAGTTACGCCGATAAGCGTCGATCCGACTTGGAGTTCCAGGTCGGGGATATGGTTCTCCTGAAAGTGTCGCCTTGGAAAGGCGTCATTCGATTCAGGAAGCGGGGCAAGTTGGGCCCAAGATTCATCGGGCCGTTCAGGGTTGTAGCCCGGGTGGGCAAGGTGGCGTATAGGCTGGATCTGCCAGCCGAGCTCAGTCAGATCCACAACACTTTCCATGTTTCGCAGCTATGGAAGTGCCTGGTGGACGATTCAGCGGTAGTACCGTTGGAGGATATTCAGGTTGATGACAGCTTGAATTACATTGAGCGCCCAGTCGCAATACTCGACAGGAAGTCAAAGGCTTTGAGGAACAAGAGGGTAGAACTAGTGAAGGTGCAATGGTAGCACCGCAAGGGTTCGGAATGGACTTGGGAGCCGATGGACGAGATGATGGAGCACTACCCCGAGCTGTTTCAGAATCGAGCAGCAGACTTCGAGGACGAAGTCTAAAATAAGTGGGGGAGATTTGTAGCACCTGGTTTCCGGTATGTGAAGTTTATTTGAATATTTCCCTATTTTAGCCTTGGACTCGGCGAGTCATAGGTCCAACTCGCCGAGTAGGGACGAGACTCAGGACACGTTTAAGTTGGCGACTCGGCGAGTCACCGCTGCTGGATGAAACCCTAAATTTCAGGGGTTTTCACCCTATTTAAACCCCCATTCCGCCCCAAACTCGTCCCCATTCACCCCCAGAACTCCCAACATCGTTTCTACCCTTATTTCCTTGAGAGATTGAAGTGTTTTGGAGTGTTCTTGAAGATTTTGAAGAGAAAGAAGAGTAGATCAAGAAGAGGAGAAGGAGACCACGCATCTTTGTGTCATCTCAAAGTTTTCCTTGAGGTATAGCTCGTTTCCCCTCTGTTTTCAAGCTTGTAATCTCTTTTAGCTTCATGGGAGTCCTTCTTGGGCTCTTCCCCAAGCTTGTTTGTGCTTTGTGGGTTGTAATAAGTTGTTAGACTTTAGATCTAGGCATGATTTAGTCCCTGGAGCTTGGATCTAATGCCTTTATGGGGTCATATTGCATGAAAGCCCTAGATCTACCTCTTTTGGTGCACTTTGAGCCTTAAAATCCATATTGGTGAATATCTACACGTAAAGTTGGAAACTTTACGTGTGATTTGTGCCCTAGAAGCCTAGATCTGTGAATGGCATGGACTGGAATCGAGCAAATCGGTGTATTTGATGGATGCATGGCTGCGACTCGGCGAGTCGTATATGTGACTCGACGAGTCTGGTCGCGAGTCACTGAATTGGTCCCTTTATGAAGTGTCGAGTTGAGCCGTGAGTCACAGGGGGTGACTCGGTGAGTTGGAAGCTGAACTCACCTATGATAGGACTCGGCGAGTCAATGCCCTGACTTGACGAGTCCAAGGCAATCTTCATAGATCAAGAACAGACTCGGCGAGTTGTTCATACAACTCGGCGAGTCTTAGCATAAGTGTTCTTTGGATGAAGATGAACTCGATGATTTGTTCATACAACTCGGCGAGTAGGATGAAGAGGTTGAACGTCAGTCTAGAATATGAACTCGTCGAGTCATAGCCTAACTCGACGAGTAGAAACAGGGACTCAGGACAATCATCTGATAGGGACTCGACGAGTTGGAGAGCCAACTCGGCGAGTCGGGTCAACTGAAAGTTGACTCTGACTTTGACTTAGAGCTAGACCAGGGGTAAAATGGTCGTTTTACCCAAAGGACAGTTAACAGTGTTTGATTGAGTATGTTGTGGGAATTGCAGCCGGAGGATTTCCAGAGCAGCAGCGGTCAGTTAGTTCCCGATCAGTTCAGCAGCTACTTTGAGGTGAGTTACCTTCCAGTAGTGGTGGGTCTAAGGCCACAATGTCGGCCCACCAGTATGAGACGTATGATAGATGATTGTCTTTGTGATATCATCTAGGTTTGCTATTACCTAATATGTTATATGCTATCATGATACGTTATATGCGATAGTAGTAGAGTTCGGTTGTTAGGACCGCAGGGTAGTCAGATACCCCAGAAACGTCTGACAGTGTGTGATGATATGTTTGTATGTTGGCCTGTTATGTTATGCGATAGAGGTAGCAGGTGGGGACCAGTCCCCGAGGATCGGTTGTTAGGACCGATGGGTAGTCAGCACCCCAGAATGGCTTGACATGGGTAGTCAGCACCCCAGAATGGCTTGACACGGGTAGGACGGCACCCCAGAATGGCCGTATGGGTAGGTCGGCACCCCAGAATGGCCGTATCGAGTAGTCAGGCACCCCAGAATAGCCTGGCAGTACGTATGTTATGTGTTTGTATGGTATGTGGTACGTTGGGGGAACTCACTAAGCTTTGTGCTTACGTTTACAGTTTTGTTTTCAAGTACCTCTTCACCGAAGGGGAAGGAGCCGGCGCGGTAGCGGCACATCATGCACACACTCTGGTTTCCGTATTTACAAGATTCACTGGGATTGTACTCTGATATTTTTATGGGATGTATGGTTTGACTTTTTAAAACAAGGTTTTGTTTATTAATGTATTCTAAAGTAATATTTTAAAATTAAATTTTCGGACATGAAAATTGGGTCGTTACAGTTTTCATAAATTTTCACTGTTTTAGGGGGGAATACAAGTGTAACACAATAAAATTTGTGTTAATATCTAAATGTTTTCAATATTTTATTAACTGTTGTCGTTCTTAAATACATATATATATATATATATATATATATATATATATATATATATATATATATATATATATATATATATATATGTATATATGTGTATATATATATATATATATATATATGTATATATGTATATATATATATATATATATATATATGTATATATACATATATACATATATATATTATAATTAGGGTTCAATAGGCTTAGAATTGATAATTTGGCTCCATTTCCCCTTCTTGTTTGGTTGTGGGCTTGGGGTAGAATTATTTATTTGACTGTCTATTAAATCATAATTATATAAATATTATATATATATATATATATATATATATATATATATATATATATATATATATATATATATATGTATATATATAAGTATAAAAGGATTTTGAAGTTGTTAAACAAAAATATAATTTTTGCAAACTGTTTTAGTACCATTTGGACATAAATATTGAATTTCAAGGAATAAATATATTACAGATTTTACAAATTAAACAACGGTATTCGCTTCTGTAAAATACAAACATATAAACTATAATAAGTATAGTTAATGGAACTTACATGTTAGTTTTCAAAGTTCAGATTACAATACGGAAAATAAACATATAAACTATAATAGGTATAGTTTATGAATTATACCCACTATTTTACACATTCAGATTTCATTACGGATAAATATAGTAATTATAGTTTATGAGATATACTTATAGTTTATATATTACAAAGTAACTTTTCATTATTATACATGTAACCGTCAATATAGCATTTGTGAGACATACTTCACGTACTTATCTGAGTACCAACCAAGTCCTGAAATTATAACCAGAGTCTCTTGGAGGGAGAGCGTGACACTTTTGTATAGGTCTATACGGGACTGACTTGCACCTTAACTGTTAACTACAGTTAGGTCGGCAGGTTTGGAGTGACAAATGTTGTACCGATTGCGACGCCTAAAGAACGTCGTGTTTAGGCCATCTTAGGTCATCAAGCATGGTTATTATATCTCACATTTTGGTATTGAAGAATACAATTAGTGTAAGAATAAGTAAAAATCCTCACATAGTTTTATTAAATAAAAAAACTATAATCCAGTACTTTACAAGTACAAATATAGAATACTAAGTCAATAAAGAGAAAACATACTTTTGATGGTTTCATATGGATTAAAACTATAGCATACTATATCAGAGTATGATAACTTTTACACATTTTGAGTACAACATATGACAATAGAAAATATAGGATTTTTTGGGAAAAACATGTTTACATTTTTCAAAGAATAATGACATATTTCAATTAAAAACATGCTTATGAACTCACCCTGAGGCCCTACAGAGAGAATTAACTGCCAACCAAGTCGAGGTTAGAGAACTTAGAGAGTGCCAAGTAACCTTAGAAAGGCGTGTGTTTGAAACAAAATACTGGTTGGCTAAATCCAGGGTTGAAACTAGTACGAAACAGAACAACACCCCTCGTGAGTAGGACATACCCTACTCACTCTTTTGGATATAGATTCAGTCTACTTATATACACTAGTGTTATTTTTCATATTTATGGTTAGACCTCGAAAGTTCATCTTTTGATAGGTCGATATGCTGTCAAAGTTTTCTCGTTAAGTTCGTATGTTGTAGACCTATTTCAAGGTTAATTTTTCCAAACTCTATTCATCTAATATACCAATGAAATTGACATGCATCCTCTTTTCTTTGGAAAATTTCTATCAAAATTCTTGATAATATTTTACAATTTATTACTTGTGGTAGACTCTATTTCTAATTTTTTTGCAGAATACATATTGAACCAGTGTGTATTGGTTCAAAGTCTCCCGATTTATAATCACTATTAAATTCTTACCGTCATTTTCATCTTTAAAAACCTTATAGAAAAAGATGCCGCCACGTAAATCAAATAGGTGTTTCAACAACAATTCACCAATTTCACCACCACCAGCACCTCCACAATATGATCTTACTGTCTTCCAAGCAGCAGTAACAGTCGTCATGGCTGCTGCCATGACACAAATAAACGCTAGTGGTACTAGTGGAGCCGACAGTGGTGCTCAGAAATAAAATCACGGGAAAAGTCTTGGACACATAAGAGAGTGTTCATATAAAGATTTCTCAAATGCTAAACCCAAATATTTCGATGGCACTAGAGGTGTCATTGCTCTGACACGTTGGTTCGAGAAATCCGAATATGTGTTTGAAATCTTTTCTTGCTCTGAAGCAAGAAAAGTAAAGCTTTCAGCATGCACCTTCTTAGACAGAGCCCTCTCCTGGTGGAATGGCTATGTCAAGTCGTTATCTCTCCCGGTCGCAAATGCCATGAGCTGAGAAGACCTAAAGGTTCTGATGCTGGCAGAATATTATCTGTGAGGCGAATTACAAAAGTTAGAGAAGGAACTCTGGAGTCTAACAATGAAGGACTCCGATATTGCTGCTGATATTGCCAGATTTAGTGACCTGGCTCTACTTTGTCCCAGGATGGTCACCCCAGAGAGTGTGACATCCCCAAAATCACGGCCAGAAAAGACCGATTTCATTTATGCTTTTTTTAAAATAATTTTAGAGTAAATCCTTTTGATTTAAAAGTGTTGCGGAATTTGTTCCCAAAACAAAACATGATAAAATAATATTTATCAAAGCATTTCATCAAGAGATGCATTTTCATTATATAATCAAAACTCGGGATGTCATGTTCCGATACAGACCATAAAGCATAAACGATAACATTACAAGTCATTCAACAAATATATACATATACAGACTTGTAAACAAAACAACTCGATGATTCATCCATCTTACGCCCTTGCGCCACCTCCTGTAATACAAATAAAACTGAGTGGGTTAGGACTGGGAGCCTGGTGAGCATATAGGGTTTTCAACCCACAATAAATAAATTATATTTAATTTCACCAACCAATCACTATCCCGATTACCCATTCCCGTTATCCTCATTTTATATCCCTAAAACAACATATATCTCAAGGGACCTAATCTAGGATTTTCATCGGGACGGACATTACTGCTAAGGGGTTTCCTCAACAACAAATATCCTAAAGGCAACCATGAGGGGATAGAGTAAATCGGTGAACACATCGTTCACAACACCTATAGGTTATGAACCTGCTAGCGTTCCACGAGACTGTCTAGAAGGAGTTTGTGGTCGTTATCTATACTCCGCTGAATAACTAGGTCAACAACAACAACATCGAAGCCTCTTATCTGTTTATTACACACCAACTATCTACCCATGTTCTACCCAACATATTAGTAGATAAAAATATATATTTTTATACATAGTTTAAAACCTGTATAGCATTTTCATTCAATATATATTCCACATAACAGATGAGGCACACCCACTTAACACGTATTTCATAGAAAACAAATCAGATCTATGAGATTGAAGAGAGTGAATATACATTCACGCACATAACAACAAAATTATACACAACACGTATTTCATATAAAATACTTCATAATTATGCATTAGAAGAAAGTAACTACACACTCACTTGATCAGAAGATGATCGGACAGCACTACGACTTCTAGAAGTAGTAATTCTCAGCAGATCTGGAAGATCTCTACAAAAATCGAAATTCTCGCGGACAGAGCTTCGGCTCGGGAATCGCACTTCTCGGGATCTTCGGGACTTAGAAACTTGCTTCGGGACTCGGGAATATTACCGGGGCTTTGGGGTACTTTTGGCACGCAAATCGAGGTAAAACAGGAGAGAGAAGAGAGAAAAATAGCAAAAGAACTCGGCAGCCTAGCATCCTATTTATAGGAGGCTGGAGCCTCGGAGTACGCGGGGCGTACTGCCTCCGAAAACGTCATTGCTTACGTATCCGAAGAACTCGAGTGCGAATATCGACATACCTCGGTGTACGCGGGGCGTAGGCTAGTACGCGGGGCGTACTTCGGATGAGTCCGATGACTCGTCTTCGGATAATACCGAGATTTAATAATTAAATTTAATTATTAATTATTTAATAAACTTCGAAAATTCATATCTTCTTCATACGAACTCCGTTTTCGACGTTCTTTATATCCACGTGAAGGTGAGACTACGCTGTACAACTTTCGTTTAGACTCCGTCGGCAAATTTTGAATTTATTTTTATTATTTATTTTTAATAGGCCAGGTCAGAAAATTTCGTTATAAATTCATAACTTCTTCATCCGACGTCCGTTCTCGCCTAACTTTTCATCGCTTTGATACTAACAACGAGATCTTCGATTCTCGTTTAGATTGCTTCGGCTAAAAACCGCTCGATCTCAAATCAAGTATTTCGGGTTGCATACCGCTAAGTCGAAACTTCAATAAATCATAACTTCCTCATACGAAGTCAGATTTTGGCGTTATTTATATCTTCGGAAACCTCGTCTCAACTACTACAACATTATCCAAAGATATAAAGTTTATTTTACACTTAAATTTTGACGCTTATTTTTATTCTTAATTAATTAAACCACATAATTAAGCAATTAAGCACAAAACACATAATACTCAAATAATACACTTCTATTATTTCAAAACGGATTACAAAGGTTAACCTAGACTATTATAGCAACATTAATGACAGGTCCAGAAACACAGGCGTTACAATTCTCTCCACCTTAGAATGATTCCGTCCCTGGAATCACACATCAACAAACAAATGCGGATAGCGACCCATCATGTCACTCTCCGTCTCCCAGGTGAGATTCAGCCCATTCGTGTGTTTCCATTGGACAAGCACCAACTCGACCATCTTGCGTCGCAACTTCTTAGTCTTTCGGTCAACAATTGCCTCTGGTTCTTCAATCAACCTTTTTTTCTCATCGATTCTTAACTCCGAAAGTGGAATCATGTCAGGAACTTCCCCCGTGAACTTCCTCAATTAACACACATGAAAAGTGTTATGTATTCCATTCAGTTCTTCTTGTAGTTCGAGCTTGTAAGCTTGGTTCCCAATCCGCTGAAGAAATTTAAACGTTCCAATAAACCTTGGACTCAATTTTCCCCTTTTACCAAATCTTATAAGTCCCTTCCACGGCGAGACTTTAAGCAAAACTGAATCCCCAACTTCAAAAGTCATCGGTCTTCGCTTTTTGTCAGCATAGCTCTTTTGACGATCCTGAGCTGCTAACATTCTTTCCCTAATTATTTTCAACTTTTCAGCAGTTTGATGAACCATCTCCGGTCCCATAAACTGCTTTTCCCCAGCCTCAAGCCAACAAGACGGCGTACGACACTTATGTCCATACAAAGCTTGGTAAGGTGCCATCTTAATGCTCGAGTGGAAACTATTATTGTAGGAAAATTCTACCAATGGTAAATGTTCATCCCAGTTACCTAAGAATTCCAAGGTACATGCTCTTAGCATATCTTCAAGCGTTTGTATCGTTCGTTCGCTATGGCCATCAGTCTGCGGATGTTAAGTTGTACTTAAACACAACTTGGTACCCATTTCCTCTTGTAGACTTTTCCAGAACCTCGAGGTGAAACGGCTATCATCATCCGATACAATTGTTAACAGAACACCGTGAAGCCTCACAATTTCCTTCACGTAAGAATTTGCAAGCTTCTCCATAGACCATTTCTCCTTGGCTGCTATGAAATGCGCACTCTTAGTGAATCGATCAACGACCACCCATATCATGTCATGACCATTCTTCGTTCTAGGCAGTTTAGTGACAAAATCCATAGCAATGTCTTCCCACTTACCCATAGGCATACGCAATGGTTCTAAACTCCCATACGGTTTCTGATGTTGTGTCTTTACTCTTGCATAAGTCACACACCCAACCACATACTTTGAAACATCAAGTTTCATCGTCGGCCACCAGTAGTAGGGTTTTAGGTCCCTATACATTTTAGTGCTACCGGGATGAATCAAGTACATGGTTTTGTGAGTTTCTTCCATCAGAAGATCTCTGACTCCTCCTGTATTAGGTATCCAAATCCGATCTTGGAACACCTTCAGTCCATGACTGTTTACACCGAACACCAACGTTTTGCCCAAACGTTCCTCCTTTCGGTCATTCTTTTCAGAAGCTTCCTCTTGAGCTTTCTTTATACTTTCCACAATGGTTGAGACAACTTCAATTCTCAATGCTCTTGGCCTTTTCCCACCGTGAAGCCTCACAATTTCCTTCACGTAAGAATTTGCAAGCTTTTCCATAGACTATTTCTCCTTGGCTGCTATGAAATGTGCACTCTTAGTGAATCGATCAATGACCACCCGTATCATGTCATGACCATTCTTCGTTCTGGGAAGTTTAGTGACAAAATCCATAGCAATGTCTTCTCACTTACACATAGGCACATGCAATGGTTCTAAACTCCCGTACGGTTTCTGATGTTGTTCGACTGAGAGCATCAGCAACAACATTAGCTTTACCGGGGTGGTAAAGTATCTCGCAGTCGTAGTCTTTATGTAATTCTAGCCAGCGTCATTGCCTCGTATTCAATTCCTTCTGATTAAAGAGATATTGGAGACTCTTATGATCAGTAAAAAGTTTGCACTTCGTGCCATAGAGGTAATGCCTCCATATTTTCGGAGCGAAAACTACCGCTGCCAACTCCAAATTATGAGTCGGGTAGTTCTTTTCATGCTCTTTCAGCTGTCGAGACGCATATGCTATCACCTTTTCTCTTTGGGTCAAAACACAACCCAATCCAACCCCAGACGCATCGCTATAAACAGTGAAGTCTTCAACTCCATCGGGTAGAGAAAGTATCGGTGCCTCACATAGTTTCTTCTTTAGCTTCTCGAATGCTTCTTTATGCTTATCATTCCAAGCATAAGTAGCTCCTTTGTGGGTCAAAGCTGTCAATGGAGTAGCAATCGAAGAAAAAACTTGGATAAACCTTCGGTAATATCCGGCTAATCCTAAAAAGCTTCGGATCTCCGTGAGACTTTTCGGTTGTTCCCACTTCATCACAGCTTCGATCTTCGCTGGATCAACCATTATCCCTTCTTGGTTGACCACGTGACCCAAGAATTGGACTTCAAGAATCCAAAAATCACATTTGGAGAACTTTGCATACAGCTTCTCCTGCTTCAAAATTGCTAACACTTCTTGCAAGTGTCTGCCATGCTCCTCCTGACTTTTCGAGTAAATCAGAATGTCGTCTATGAACACTATCACGGATTTATCAAGGAATGGATGACAAACCCTATTCATTAAATCCATGAATGCTGCCAGAGCATTGGTTAGTCCAAACGACATAACCAAGAACTCGTAGTGTCCATATCTAGTTCTGAATGCAATCTTCTCGATACCTTGCTCTCTTACTTTTAGCTGACGATATCCTGACCTTAGATCTATCTTTGAGAAATAGCTCGAACCTTGCAATTGATCAAACATGTCATCAATCCTTGGCAACAAATATCTATTCTTTATTGTTGCCTTGTTTAGCTCTCTCTAATCAATGCACATCCTCATGCTTCCATCTTTCTTCTTCACGAATAACACCGGAGCTCCCCAGGGTGATGAACTAGGTCTAATGAAACGTTTGTCCAATAACTCCCGAAGTTGCATCATCAACTCCTTCATCTCCGTCGGTGCTAATCGATAAGGTGCTATTGCAATTGGCGTTGTTCCGGGCAACAAGTCAATACGGAATTCCACTTATCGATCAGGAGGTAATCCAGGAAGATCTTCTGGAAATACTTACGGATAATCACACACAACGGGAATATTGTGCATCACCTTCTTTTCCTTCTTAGCATCGATCACAAATGCTAAGTATGATGTACACCCCTTGGTCAAACATTTTCTGGCTTTCATTAGAGAAATGATTCCAGAATTTACTCTACGTTTATCTCCATACACCATAAACGATTCCTTCCCTGGCGGGTTTACCTTTACTATCTTCTTCTTGCACAAAATTTCAGCATCATTGGCGCTAAGCCAATCCATTCTCAAAACAATGTCAAAACCGTTAAGTTCGATAGGAAATAATTCCTCGTGAAACTTATGCCCATTTAGATCGATTAAGATGTTTTTCATACGATGGTTAACAGGTACAAACTTGCCACTAGTAACTTCGACTAATAAAGCATTATCTAGTCTATCAACGGGCAAAGCTAGTTTTCTACCAAATTCATGCGAAATAAAGGAGTAGTTGGCTCCAGAATCAAATAAAATTTGGGCAGGCAAATTGTTAACGAGAAAGCTACCTGAAGCGACATCAACTTCATCTTTAGCAGCTTCCAATGTCATCTGGAATGCTCTCGCCTTTGGCTTTGGCAGAATGTTGGGTCTAGTTGCCTCCTTCTTCTTCGGGCAGTCCCTCGACATGTGTCCCTCCTCACCACAACCATAACAAACTTTCTTAGTGAGGGTACATTCATTGGCATAGTGACCTGGCTTTCCACACTTGTAGCATGTGGCCACTACCTCACATTTTCCATGATGCTTCTTCTTACATTTGTTGCACCATTTCACTTCGCCTCCACTTCCCCTCGAACCAGACTTCGAGAACTTGTTTTTCTTATTGGAACCTGAAGTTCCATCGAACTTCCTCTTTTCACCAACTTCTATCCTTTCCAGACCCTTTTCCCTCTGCTAGGCCTCCATATTCTTAGCTGTACGAACAACCGTTTTCAGAGTAGTTGCCATTTTGACTGTCGGACCAAAGTCGGCAGGCAGTCCATTAGCAAACCTCTCAATCTTGGAGAGTTCTATTGGCACTAGGTACAGAAATAACTTCATTTTCTCAGTGAATGCAGTAGCATAGTCGTCTATGCTCATCCTCCCCTTCTTCAAGTTTTGGAACTCATTGTTCAGATCAATCAGATCTATCTCTGAACAATACTGCACCCTTAGTTGTTCCAAGAACTCCTCCCATGACATTTTCAGGGCTTCCCCTCGTGGCATAGTATCTACCAACAACTTCCACCAACTCAATACTCCAGTCTTCAGTTGTCTAACTGCAAAGACAGTCTTCTATTTGTTGCTACAGTCGCAACTTTCAAATACCATCTCCATTTCGGAGATCCAATCCATTATCTCAACAGACTTTGGGCTCCCAGAAATACTTGGTGGCTTGGCGCCCAAGAAGTTCTTGTACATTCGCCCATCCTTGTTGTTTCTCCTTTCCGGATTGTTCCTTCGTTCTTCTTGAGTCCCAACTTGACTCATAATGCGACTATTGTTCCCTTCCTCTAATTGCTCGGGAATCAATTCAGGTTCCTCAATAGGTATGATAGGTTCGTCCCTATTATTATGCAACATCTGTCATATCTCCTCCCTTTGTTCGGCTAACATAGCCCGAATCATGGCTTGCACCCCAGCCATTGTTATTGGTTCTGGTGCTGCTGCTACAACAGGTGCTTTCTCAATTACTGGCGGTTGATTCCTGTTTTCATCCGCGTTTCCAACGCCACTCCTTGTTCTCACCATTTTTGATCTACACATATTATAAGGTGAAATTTAGACCTTCGTTCATGATAGATTTCAAATCATCCTTATCACTCCGAAACGATTACATGCTAGTTCTAATATCGTATACATGCGCTTAGAATCCTAAACACATAAACCTTCAGATCCGGTTGGCAACAAACCGTAGATCCGAACAAATAATATCATATATGGCAACATATAACATTTAGCACATAAAAGTATTTTAGGCAACTTTCCTAAAAATAAACTAGTGCTCGTGTCTAAAATCCAACAGACACACATCTCAAAATTCCACGTAGCATTCTAAGTTTAAGTCTAGAAATCCTACAAATTCCTAGTTCGCTTAAACTAATGCTCTGATACCAACTGTGACATCCCCAAAATCACTGCCAGAAAAGACCGATTTCATTTATGCTTGTTTTCAAATAATTTCAGAGTAAATCCTTTTGATTTAAAAGTGTTGCGGAATTTGTTCCCAAAACAAAACATGATAAAATAATATTTATCAAAGCATTTCATCAAGAGATGCATTTTCATTATATAATCAAAACTCGGGATGTCATGTTCCGATACAAACCATAAAGCATAAACGATAACATTACAATTCATTCAACAAATATATACATATACAGACTTGTAAACAAAACAAATCGATGATTCATCCATCTTACGCCCTTGCGCCACTTCCTGTAATACAAATAAAACTGAGTGGGTCAGGATTGGGAGCCTGGTGAGCATATAGGGTTTTCAACCCACAATAAATAAATTATATTTGATTTCACCAACCAATCACTATCCCGATTACCCATTCCCGTTATCCTCACTTTACGTCCCTAAAACAACATCTATCTCAAGGTACCTAATCTAGGATTTTCATCGGGACAGACATTACTGCTAAGGGTTTTCCTCAACAATAAATATCCTAAAGGCAACCATGAGGGGGATAGAGTACACCGGTGAACACATCGTTCACAACACCTACAGGTTATGAACCTGCTAGCGTTCCACGAGACTGTCTAGAAGGAATCTGTGGTTGTTATCCATACTCCGCTGAATAACTAGGTCAACAACAACAACATCAAGGCCTCTCATCTGTTTATTACACACCAACTATCTACCCATGTTCTACCCAACATATTAGTAGATAAAAATATATATTTTTATACATAGTTTAAAACCTGTATAACATTTTCATTCAATATATATATTCCACATAACAGATGAGGCACACCCACATAACATGTATTTCATAGAAAACAAATCAGATCTATGAGATTGAAGAGAGTGAAAATACATTCACGCACATAACAACAAAATTATACACATAACACATATTTCGTATAAAATACTTCATAATTATGCGTTAGAACACTCACTTGATCAGAAGATGATCGGACAGCACTACGACTTGTAGAAGTAGTAATCCTTAGCAGATCTGGATGATCTCTACAAAAATCAAACTTCTCGCGGACAGAGCTTCGGCTTGGGAATTGCACTTCTCGGGATCTCCGGGACTTCGAAACTTGCTTCGGGACTCGAGAATATTACCGCGGCTTCGGGGTACTTCTGGCATGCAAATCGAGGTGAAACGAGAGAGAGGAGAGAGAAAAATAGCAAAAGAACTCGACAACCTCGCATCCTATTTATAGGAGGCTGGAGCCTCAGAGTACGCGGGGCGTACTGCCTCCGAAAATGTCATTGCTTACGTATCCGAAGAACTCGAGTGCGTATGTCGACATACCTCGGTGTACGCGGGGCGTAGGCTGGTACGCGGGGCGTACTTCGGATGAGTCCGATGACTCGTCTTCATTTTCGACGTTCTTTATATCCACGCGAAGGTGAGACTACGCTCTACAACTTTCGTTTAGACTCCGTCGGCTAATTTTGAATTTATTTTTATTATTTATTTTTAATAGGCCGGGACAGAAAATTTCGTTATAAATTCATAACTTCTTCATCCGACGTCCGTTCTCACCTAACTTTTCATCGCTTTGATACTAACAACGAGATCTTCGATTCTCGTTTAGATTGCTTCGGCTAAAAACCGCTCGATCTCAAATCGAGTATTTCGGGCTGCATACCGCTAAGTCGAAACTTCAATAAATCATAACTTCCTCATACAAAGGCAGATTTTAGCGTTCTTTATATCTTCGGAAACCTCGTCTCAACTACTACAACATTATCCAAAGATATCAAGTTTATTTTGACACTTATTTTTATTTTTAATTAATCAAACCATATAATTAAGCAATTAAGCACAAAACACATAATACTCAAATAATACACTTCTATTATTTGAAAACGGGTTACAAAGGTTAACCTAGACTATTATAGCAACATTAATGACATGCCCAGAAACACAGGCGTTACAGAGAGTTAAAAGGTGGAGAGGTATATTTGGGGATTAATACCCCTATATCAAGGAATTGTTATTGCCGCCAATCCACTTACATTCAACAGTGCCAAGCGTGTGGCTGAGATACTTGTAGATCATAGAGTTCGTCAAGCGTCTATGCTAGATGTCCCTAAAAATCCCAAAGAATGAAGCAGTAAAAAGAAATCCTGGAATAAGAGAAAGGGTCAATCGTCATAGGCGCCCTCCAAGAAACAGCAAACTGTAGTATTACACACTGCTATTGTCCCTGTTGTTATTCCTACGTCTACTCCTACCACTATTTCTGCTACACCAGCACCCCCGAGTCGATATGTTGGAAATTTTCTGAGGTGAAATAAGTGAAACTTCCATCACACGGGAGTTTGCAGGGAAATGCACTGCATAAACTGCAACAAAAAGGGGCATATTTCCCGCTTCTCTAATGTGCCAGCACAATCCATCTCTTAAGTCCCTACTACGGGAGTAAGCAAAGCTTGTTATGAGTATGCCGTAATTAGGCACTTCTAGAGAAACTAATCAAAGACAAAGAATGTTGGTGGTGTGGGGAGAATCTTGGCAATTCACCACGAACAAGCGATGACAGATCCTAACGTGGTTACTGGTACGTTTTTTCTCAATAATTCTTACGCATGTATTCTTTTCGATAGTGGTGTAGAGAAAAGCTTCGTGAGCCATAAATTCAAACACCTACTAAACCAAAATCCTAAATCATTAAAGCATACATTCACTAGTAGAGATGGAAAACGGAAAGACCGAGAGCACAAATGACATATACTTACGATGCACACTTAGTCTAAACAACCATTCATTTCAAATTGACCTTATATCGGTCTCAATTAAAAACCTTTGACATTATAATCGACATGGATTGGTTAAGTCTTCATCATGCTGATATCCTATGTTTTGAAAGAGCCATTCGTCTTAATCTGCCACGTAACGCATCTATCATTGTCTATGGCGACAAATCTGGTGTAAATCTTCAAATCATTTCTTGTGTCAAGTCCAAGAAGTGTCTTCGCAATGATTACAGTGCCTTCTTAGCCTATGTGGTAGATAACACATAAGAAGTAAAAAGCATCAAGGATATCCCCGAAGTCTGTGATTTCCATGATGTTTGCCCCATAGATCTCTCACGAGTTCCTCTTGAACATCAAGTCGAATTCCGAATCGACTTGATTCCTGGAGCTACCCCTGTAACAAAATCCCCATATCGTCTTGCACCATCAGAGAGGCAGGGACTATCCAGCCAGTTAAACGAACTTCTAAGAAAAGGCTTCGTTAGACCAAGTTTCTCACCTTGGGGAGTATTGGTCCTGTTCATAAAGAAGAAGGACGGATCATTTCGAATATGTATAGACTACCGTGAACTAAACAAGCTTACCGTTAAGAACTGATACCCTCTACCACGAATAGACGGCCTCTTCGATCAAATTCATAGGGCAAGTTTCTTCTCTAAGATTGACCTAAGATCAGGATACCATCAGTTACGAGTTCACTAAGCTGATATTCCAAAGATCGCTTTTAGAACTCGCTACGGTCACTATGGATTTGTAGTGATGCCCTTTTGTCTAACGAATGCACCTGTAATATTCATGGACCCGATGAATCGTCTGTGTCAACCTTACTTAGACCAGTTTGTTATAATTTTCATCGATGATATACTAGTTTATTCCCTTAAGTAAGGAAGAACATAGTCAACATTTACGACAAGTCTTGGAAACCTTAACGGTAGAGAAATTGTATGCGAAGTTCTCGAAGTTTAAATTTTGGATTCGAAAGGTGGAATTCCTAGGTCATGTAGTCAGCGAGGAAGGGATACATGTCGATCCCTCCAAGATCAAATCTATCGAAAACTAGGTGACCCCACGAACCCCAATAGAGATTCATCAGTTTCTAGGTCTCGCTGGCTATTACAAAAGGTTCATCTAAAACTTCTCAAAGACCGCGAAGCCACTCACCACCCTAACTCAAAAGGGTGTAACCTTCAACTGGGAGGAGAAACAAGAAACTGCTTTCCATACATTAAAGCAAGCCCTCTGCAGCGCACAAATCTTGTCCCTCGCAGAAGGGATGGAAGATTTTGTGGTTTACTGTGATGCATCCAAGCAAGGGCTAGGCTGCATTCTTATGCAACAAGGAAAGGTCATATCCTATGCGTCGACACAACTTAAGAACCACAAAGTCAATTATACCACTCACAACCTAGAACTAGGAGCAGTGGTTTTTTCTCTAAAGATATGGAGGCATTACCTTTATGGTATGAAATGCACAATATTTACAGACCATAAAACCCCCAGCATATTTTCGATCAGAAGGAACTTAATATGAGACAGTGACGATGTGTGGAACTACTCAATGATTTCGAATGTCAAATTCGCTATCATCCCGGCAAAGCCAATGTAGTAGCAAATACCTTTAGGCGGAAAGAGTACTCGGGCCACCGAGTAAAGTCTCTAACTATGACTATCTATTCCCACCTATCCGCACAAATCAAAGAGGCTCCGCTGGAAGCCTTAAAACCCGAGAACGTGACAGGTGATGCTTTAAGAGGAATGGAAAAGAACATGGAAGTCAAGGGTGAAGGAGTTTGTTATCTCATGAATTGGATCTGGACACCGAATTTTGGTGACTACAGAGATGTTGTCATGAATGAAGCCCATAAAACTCGATACTCCGTTCATCCAAGTTCAGACAAGATGTATTTGGACCTTAAGAAACTCTATTGGTGGCCAAACATGAAAGCTGAGATTGCTACCTATGTGGGCAAGTGTCTGACTTGCACCAAAGTCAAGGTAGAATATCAAAAGCCCTCAAGTTTATTACAACAACCAGAAATATCTGACTGGAAGTGGGAGCGGATTACAATGGATTTCATAACTAAGTTACCTAGGACAAGGGGTATTAATGACGTCATTTGGGTGATCGTCAATAGATTAAGAAAATCTGCACACTTCCTGCCAATAAAAGAAACTGACAAAATGGAGAAGTTAACAAGGACGTACATTAAAAATATAGTATGATTGCTTGGTGTCCCAATATCCATTATCTCTGACCGAGATAGTAGATTTACCTCGTGGTTTTGGCAATCACTAAAAAGTCCTTTTGAACAAATCTTGCCATGAGTACAGCATACCATCCTCAAACTGATGGGCAAAGCGAGAGAACCATACAAATGCTGGAAGACATATTGAGATCTTGTGTGTTGGATTTTGGTAAAGCTTGGGATACCCATTTACCACTCGTTGAATTCTAGTACAACAACAACTATGACACTAGCATCGAAGTTTCTCCATTTGAAGACCTATATGGTCGCAAGTGCAGATCTCCTTTGTGTTGGGTTGAAGTGGGTGATACGCAACTACCCAACAACCATGTATTTGATAGTACCTTAACCGGTCCCGAGATAATTCACAACACCACAGAAAATATTGTCCAAATCTGGGAACAATTGAAAGCTTCTAGAGATAGGTAGAATAGTTATGCAGATAAACGACAAAAATCCTTGGAATTTTAGGTTGGTGACCGTGTTCTATTAAATGTATCACATTGGAAATGAATGATACATTTCGGAAAACATGGAAAACTAAATCCAAGGTACATCAGACCATTTGAGATTCTTGATAGAATTGGTCCTATATCTTATAAACTCAAACTACCTCATGAACTCAATAACATTCATCCTACTTTTCACGTCTCAAATCTCAACAATTGTCTATATAATGAGACTCTCGTAATCCCACTCGACGAAGTCGAGCTAAATGAGAGTCTACACTTCGTAGAAGAACCATTGGAGATCATGGATAGGGAAGTCAAAAGAACAAAAAAAAAGCTATATACCGATAGTAAAGGTTCGTTGGAATGCCAAGCAGGACCTGAATCCACTTGGGAATAGGAAGATCAAATCAAACAAAAGTATACACATGTTTTCCCTAGTTCATGAGTACCACTTTAGAAACAATTTCGGGACGAAATTCCCTCTAACGGGGGGATAATGTAACACCCTGAAAATTTTAAACCCATCAAAGTCTAACCCTAACCAAGTACAAGTGAAATCACATTGCAATCCTTACTGCATTGTGTCCTATATAGCCTTAAAGGCATGTTTATAAAGTGTGTATCTAAGTATGGTTTAAAACCTAGGATGATTTAAGCTAATACATGTTAACATAACTTAAAAGTATAAGGTTTTTAACATAAATAATCTACCATATATGTGTTTTCGGCAATATGGTTCTAGAAGAAATGGTTTTTGCCCAATGTAATTAATTCAAAGACGGTTTACGATTTTGGAGTTAAGATCAAAAGTGTTCACGGTTCGGAAATGAAACAAAAAAGGTGTTTTCGGTTGCTTTATGGCCGAAAACCCACCCTTGGAAAAGGCTTAGGCGAAAACACTAATGGCCTGGACCCTTTTGACTATAAACCCCTTCTCCGTTGACTTTTAGGTCTGAAAACTCCATTTCCTTTTTAATCTAAACTGTAAACACTTCATTTTTAGGAGTGTAGGACCGTAAACTCTTCAAATATCTTCAAATATTATTCAAACTTAGCCTCCTAATGTGATTGTTGGGTTTTGAGCATTCTAACACTCTTATGGTGTGCATGCAACCATATAAACCTTGGATATATGTTTTCGTCTAAAATACATGCAAATAATAATTTCCAAGGTTTCTTCCTACCTAGCATAGCATAAGGATTATAAATCATAAAACTACTAGCATAAATACATACCTTTTAATGGTGTTTGATTTTTTGGAGTTTGAGAGCCTAGCACCAATAATGTGAATGCCTCAAGTGGAATCACAAATCACCACAAATTTGGAAAAACCTTGAGAGAATAATATGCTATGTAGAAATCTTCCACCACAATGTCTCACACAACTAGTTGCCATTTCTTGCAATATGTGCATCTTTATATAGTGTGGAGGATTAGGGTAAACCCTAATAACCCATGTCTTTTCCTTTCCAAGGATCCATGGGTTAAAAGCTCCGTGGATCATCCATGGACCCCCATGCATGCTTAGCCCATTCCTAATGAGTTTAAACCCACACTATATAAAATGCAATAGCCCATGTTTAATTAGTCTTCCTTTTAATCACTAAATTAATTTAAGACTAAAACTAATTAAATAACATGACTTTATAATAATATATTATAACTTATAATATATTAATAAATCATAAACATACTATTCTCATAAGATTATCCATATAAATTGTTCGGGTGAAGTGCAACTCAAATGGACCATGTCGGGTCCGGTCAAGTATATACCAAATAAGTTATGGACTTAGACACCTTATCCAACAGTCTCCCACTTGGATAAGTCTAATAACTGTATTTGCGTATATTACTTTAGGAACCAATCAACAATCGTAGCTCTCGAAAACTCTGTTGAACTATGAAGCGCCATTTTAGATAAGTGATCATATAGTCGTTTATTCTCATGATATCAACCAGACAAATACATGGATCAATGTCTTACTTATTGTCTGGCAGTTGTTTCTCGATTTCCGATTTTTTTGACAAAGAACTTAACTAAACACATCAATTTTAGTTCTGACCGGGCCTGGTACATGGGTCAACACAAAATCATCAAGGGGCCCAAATATCGCTTCTATTTCTAGAAGGAATAGATAAACTTCGACTCATATGCTTGTTCTACTAATTGTTGAATTGTACACAAAGGCACATTTTATAACATCAAGTTACTGATGCGTTTACGTGCAATCAATGCACAACCAACTCACAGGTAACAACTCATATCTCTAGGTTTGAAGACTTATATGATATTATCGTCTCACGATCACTCGAGATAAATTCCATGAAGTGATACAAGTGATCGTGGGTTTATTCCAATACTCATAACTTATGAGCACTCATGAATGTTGTAGCAACCATTTCTATGACTAAACACATTTAGCCATCTACAAACTCGATTCATGACAGTCTTAATTCATACCCATTTCCACATATGAACAACTATGGAGTGTTTATATAACTGAGTTATTCGGAAAGACTAACCTACCTATTCTAGAAGTCAAAACATGCAAAGTGAAACACAATAATAATCGAAGCCAATATGGTCTCAGAACCCTTTTGAATATAAACAAAACCACCTTTTATTTATCACCATATTGATTACACATTATTCATTGTATAATGTTTCAAATAATCAACTTAATACTTGAATAAAAATAATAGTTATCCTATGCTCCTAGCATGTACACTTTGTTTTTATAAACAATAGTTAGGCCATACTTCAAGTATGCACACTATGTTTGTCTATGATCTTTACTTTGTGAAATAGATCAATTGAACATGATTCCAATGATGCTCATTTAACAATCCCAAATCCTTATTGTAAATGCAAGAATTTCTAATTCCTACCATTTACTAAAAATATGTTAGATTTTAAACTTATATGCACCAATCCTCTCATAATGATTATGCACAAGGTCACCAAAACCTTGTCATCAATCATTACAGATGATTCCAAAGGAGATCAACTCTATGGAAACGAAGTCTTATATTCAAAGCACATTTCTTTGAACATCCTTCTTGCATTAAGGTTTTCTAATCTTACACAGATTGAATAACTTCCACCTATGGAGACATTTCCATAGTCCCATTTTGACTATCATTTCCGAACAAGAGTTACCTCCTTTAAGAATATGTCAATATGGTCATTTCCAACAATTTACATCATACTTCCAATTGTCCATGAGCAACCAATCTTTGGCGAACCTCATATTGTCCTCAACAATTGCTTAATCACTTTAGTCATATCCAGTTCTATACTTTTCCTTTCTAAATGCCCTAATCATTTGAAATTTTTTAGAAATGATGAATATTATAGCACATGCAACCAATCCTATATCCAAAGCATATGGGACACGATTCATGATGTCTTACATAAAGACTAAACTAGTCTTTTGCTATAACATTTCCATTTCTATTTGCCAAGTTCTCATAATTCAGATTATGAAAAGGGATGTTGTAATCATAATCAAATTTTAGAACAGAAATAATGGACCCATATATAGAATTTTCTTACGTTGAGCCATTCCAACATATCATTCATATATATATATATATATATATATATATATATATATATATATATATATATATATATATATATATATATATATATATATATATACTCGACTAATTTTGATTAAATCTCACGATCTAAGCTTATAAATTTGAGATGAAGTATAATTTCCTCTCCCTTAATTATAGCAAAACAACTTTTTCCCAATTGAAACCTTTTGTTTTCTATAATTAACATTGCTAACTTGCAATACATATCATAATTATCATGCTCCCACTAACATGATGATTATTAGCATAACACTTATGCTCCCACTAGCTTTGACATGTATTCAGAAATTGGTTGGACTTCTAAAATTTAGATTCATACACCCTTCTATAGATAGCTCACATGTGTGTCTAAACAATTTAAAGAACTATGAAAAGGGATACCGTAATCACAGTCTCAATTATTTAGACATTTGTTGTTTTTCACAAGTCTATGTTAGTGTGTCGGTTAACCACACATGATCCACGAACGACTTTTGAAAAATGTGAACATCATAATTGCTATCTACTTAAAATCTTCTTAGTGAAAGCATTTCCTCACCGTCATTTTTATGAATCGGAGAGAAACCTTATGACACTTAGATTTTATAGTGTATGAGTTTCTATCCATGTGAATTTGTCAAAACCATAATCACAAGATAGGGTTAGTGACAAATTCAGCCTTACATGGATTGAACTTGTTCAATCTTAATTTCTTGTCACCTGGTAGCACAAGGCCCACCAATGCTTCCTAGCTATTATGCACACTGTTTAGAACTAACAGAACTCACATGGATAGTCAACTTAATAGGAACAGACATAGAAACAAAAATTATGTCAACTTAATAGGTTGCAAACCTTAAGTCATATGCTAGTGATAAAACTCAGGTTTTACTCTTGATTAAATCTTGAAATCCTTTCAGAATCTTTAAGACTCCCACTGTCCTCTTGACATATAAGTTTCCCTAGTCAAGGACCATTCCTTGACAAAACAAATACTCAAGGGATAGTGCGGATTCTAATCAAGATAAACACTTCACATAATTGGTCTTAGTTGGTCTTTATCTTATCCAAGACATCACAACTTACCAATTTCAAATGTACAGGAGTAGAAAACATTTTACACTACATTTGATAAGTGTTTTAAACCTTACTTTATGTCACTCAATATTACAATCTTAGAGTATGACTCTAAGAGTTGTTTTGGAACGAAGTATGATTCATCTTCTTGATTTTAACCATTCCAACAATTCATGACCCCTCTTCTTAGTCATAACAATGCTCTAAGATGTCCTTAGAGTATGAATTTGTGATATAGTATCTTAATCAGTAAGATGATCATAAAACACGATACTAAAGTACTCTCCCATCTTTTCAGATTTGAGAAACTTTTATCTTTCTGCCTAATTTGATTCTTTCCCATTCGTTCTGTCACACATTGAAAACTTTTCAATGCTTCATAATTATACTTAAACTTGTAAGTACAACCTTATTTACTATGCTTTAGCAAATTATGACGAATAGTCTTATCAGTCTTTGTGGTGGACTTGACCAGTGCACAAGCATGTGTACTTAATCCCTTTAGTCCTATCCTTGTTCACATAAGGATTTAGTCTTAATTTTCCGAGGATGAAAATTCTCATCCATCATACAATACAACTTGTATGATTCCAAATTTCGGTCCAATTGAACCTTGGGTGATGAGAACCTTTCCTCATTTGGTAAATTCAGACATTACCAAACACGAAAGAATCAAATCCACTTTCCAATATTGGTATTACTGGAAACATATAAGCAACAATTTTCACAAATGCCATTGTAAGGATATTTTAAAATAAATAAAATTAAAACCCTTTTTTATTTTAAAAACTTTGCGGAAAAACTTATCCTTACAACCCATATGAAAACCTTGTCGTTATCTATTCCTAAGTAATATATCATAACTCTCAAGCAACAGCTCAAAATTCTGATCATTGAACCATGCGATCGAAACCCATCTTCGCAATCAGAATCAGCATATACTTCCTTTAAGCTTCCTATCTTTTCTTTGATTCTTAAAAACATCAACATGTGACCCATTCACATTATGTAATAAGAATCTCCAAATAGGAACTTAATAGAGTTAGACAGTGGACTTTAACTGAAGTAGATTCAAACTTCTTGACTTGATCAATCTTATGATCTTTCAGGTAATATGGCAGCTTCGCAATCAGTGCCTCTCCCTTTGGCAATAAAACATATGGACCCTTTGGTAATGGCACATGAGACTATCTCAGACTTAGCCTTTCTCTTTACCATTTGGTCAACCGAGTTGACTATGGCCGATCCCTTTCCATTGGGAAGATAAATCCTTTTCTAAATATCCAATGCTACCATTGTCAATGTCCATTTAAGGTTTGGGAAGTTGATCTTCTAACAAAATTTGCTTTAATAGTGTTCCAAATCATTGTTGATTCCACAACACCAAGCAAATAGATAAGATCACTAAGGGTCATGTCATAGTCTGTCTCATAGTAGTCCCAAAAGGACTCACTATGTTACCAAGAAAGTGATTGAACATCCAACTTTCACAAGACTTTGACACCCAACTCTCCCGGCTTGTTAATATGTGACTTTATCTCCAAGATGTGAGCACACATAGACTATGCTTGCCAATAGGGCTTTGAGTGACCTTAAACTTTTGGGTTAGGGAGAATAAATAGAGAAAGTGGAGGAAGTGAAGCATGATTTTGAGGGACATCATCTTTAAGAGGAAATCTTGTTCCAAGAGATTTGGGAAGATCATAGTTGTCTGAACCAGACATCTATAATGGGAGAAAATCAAGTTAGTTGATTCAAAATCCTTAATATAACACCTAATATGAAATATTAAGGCTAGGATCCAACACAACATTTTATAACTTGGAAGAGGGATGCCGTAATCCAAGCTATAAAATATTTGAAGGTAGGCGAATGACGATTCACCAATTTCCACCATGAAAAACGAAATAATTTATTAGGTTTTAATTGGATTTGAAACTCCTATATCTTTTGAGATTCATTGAACTTTTCAATGTCATGTTTCAATCTCGAGTGTGCCCTTCAAGTTTTGCGACTAGGATGCCGAGGATCACAAAACAAGGTGTGAATAACCATACTAATTCACTTGGTACCCAAAATATTATCACCTAATCAATGTGCCGGTTAACCACACACGCTCCATTGATCTATGACAAACATTAAGTCACCCTTCGTGATCCTTACTAGTCCAAGTTAGTGTGCCGGTTAACCACACACGCTCCACCAACAACTTGGTAAGGTACAAAGTGTGAATTCCATGGACTAGCACCATGTTCACATTTTTCCTAAAGTAACTAAGATTGGGAATTAAAAAAAATATTTAGTTACTTTATAATAATCATTATACTTTTAATTAGAATTTAAAGTCATTGTCCTACCCATTCGGCTAACGACCCTCCACCCATCAAGGAAGCGGTGGGTGAGAGTGGACACCCATTAAGCTACCATTTTATAGGCGACAACCTTATACCCCCTTATAGATCGGCTTTGTGAATGAGGCCTACTAACGGTAAAACGACTTGATATTATACATATATATAAATATTAACCATTAATCTTATAATAGTATAAGGGTTGAATTTTAACTTTTAAAACTCTAAGGGTTTGGAATTAAAGTTTGTGTGAGACTTTACAAATTCCAAAACTTGAGGGCAAGTTTTGAACAATTCATAAAATTTTGGATATTCATAACTTATGAGTTTTAATTAAGTTTTCAAAACTTTTAATGAAGAGTCTCTTGGAAATCCATAACTTGAGGACAAGTTATGGAGTCCATAAAAACATCTATTAGAAAAAACTCTTCAAAAGTGTAACTTATGACTTCTTAACAAACATTTAAAATAAAAACTTTTGAAATTCCATAACTTGAGGACAAGTTATGGAGTTCATTCAATGTCATAAAGATCAAGAATTATTCTATCAAACAATTTGCAAACAATTCCTATGATCTATCAAAACTCATAAGTTCATGAACATTCATAATCAACAACTTTCAAGAATCATATAATCATATATAAACTTGAAACTTTGATTATAACTTTGAAATTGGTCCACCATCATCATTACCACATCAAAAACAGGTTTTATAAGTTCAAAACAATTTAAGGTAATGATTCTAGACCAATTCCATCACCAAAACTCGAAAATATGCACTCAGGTTTGCCAACTCGTTGAGTGTATGAACTGACTCGGCGAGTTGGTTGAATATACACATGGACTCGGCGAGTTCCATGAAGGACTCGGCGAGTCAGCTGTGTAGAATGCAGTTTTTCGACATTTTTCAACAATTTACATCAACTATTCAAGAAAACAAGCCTAGGCTCTGATACCACTGTTGTGTTTTGAGCATTCTAACACTCTTATGGTGTGCATGCAACCCTATAAACCTTGGATCTATGTTTTCTTCTAAAATACATGCAAATAATAATTTCCAAGGTTTCTTCCTAACTAGCATAGCATAAGGATTATGAATCATAAAACTACTAGTAGAAATACATACCTTTTGATGGTGGTTGATTGTTTGGAGTTTAAGAGCCTAACACCAATAATGTGAATGCCTCAAGTGGAATCACAAATCACCACAAACTTGGAAAAACATTGAAAGAATAATATGCTATGTAGAAATTGGCCACCACAAAGTCTCACACAACTAGTTGCCATTTCTTGCAATATGTGCATCTTTATATAGTGTGGAGGATTAGGGTAAACCCTAATAACCCATGTCTTTTCCATTCCAAGGATCCATGGGTTAAAAGCTCCATGGATCATCCATGGATCCCCATGCATGCTTAGCCCATTCCTAATGAGTTTAAGCCCACATTATATAAAATGCAATAGCCCATCTTTAATTAGTCTTCCTTTTAATCACTAAATTAATTCATAATTAATTTAAGAATAAAACTAATTTAATAACTGATGAGATTTATAAACTCTTTGATCGATTAGATCTTTGTAAGAGGTAAACAATGAACATAAAATAATGAAACAATACACAAGTATAGATCTGAATGAGTCGAATGATTAGAACTTTCAATCCTCAGCAGAGCTCTATTAAGAACTTCCGTTGTTGAGGATTTTAGGGTTACAAAAGAGATCTTCTAAATAACACGTAAAATATGATCTGTCAGTTATGGAAAAGATGCATGCAAGCATCTATTAATACACAAACCCTAACAAACAAGTCACGGATGGACTGGCCCATACCGGATACAAAAACGGGCTAAGAGACGAGCCCAAGACGCAACACCAAATACCCAAAAATCTCCCCTTTTGCGTCAATAAGGGCGAGACCTCACTCCAGCTTGCTTACTCCTGCGGCACTGGCTTTCTTCACAGTTTTGAATAGGCAGGGAATTATAGCAAGAAGTGTTTGTCGGAAGTGAATGTACCAATTGATCATATCGTTGAAGTACTTCTTATCACTCTCCGAGTTATGTTTGTATCGATTGATGATACCCAGAACATGCTCCAAGCAGGAAGTGGTGTAAAGATGTTTGTCGGCCAAAGCAAATAAGCATTTCTGACCTTCTGCCCTGGTGAACATGACCGAGTTTCGTTTAGAATCAATCTTTCCCATCTGCATTCTGTTTAAATCACTTGTAGAACCAACTGGAGTGATAGTGGGCTTCTACCTAAGAACATGTGCAACTTCTTGATCCAGCTTGGCAACCTCCAAAATATAACACACCAACATTCTCTTAAAATGATCTATGATCGGACCATATTCCACTTCATTAACAAGAAGAATGTTGTGCAAGATTATCCAGTCATGAGGGTTTAAGTTGGGAAGATCAGCTAGAGAGATGGAATGCTCGGTTTTTTCGGATCCCCTTAAGACCTTGAATCTGACATTGGTGAAGTTACCCTCCCAAACAGGTTTGAGAACCCGAACGTTGATGATCTTCTGTGCGCTCCACGTCTGATACTGAGGTTGAGCGGTCCTCAGATAGAAGTCTACAAGCTCCCTATCAACCTTCGGGTGAGGATGAGGAACTTCAGCTATGTGGGCGAATACATGGAAGATAAAAGCTTTTCTGGTCAAGGGCATGTCAAATTGGGAATCCACCGAATTAATCTGGTCCAAGGAGATCACTGGTTCAAGCCAAAGAGTGAAGGGGGATTCGATAGCTTCTTTGACAAGCTCTTCAAGAGTCCAAGGAGGAAATAGAGTTTTTCTGCTTTCAAGGAGATCATGAGCCTCCTTTATCTTCCTCTCTTTTGCTTCAGCCTCTCTGGTAATACGAGCATTTTCATCAAGCTCCTTCTCTATGTCCTGTTTCCTCAGTAGGCTGGCAATCGGTTCTAGGTCCTCACTTTCATCACTGTCATTGATGATTTGTTTGTCTTTGCTTTGAGCACTCAAACCTGATGTAGGAACAGTTGTTGGTTTGGGTGCCTTCAGAGGAACTAGTGAAGAAACTGGGAGTGATTGAGCTTTGGAAATTGGAGGGGGTTTTGATTGAGCTGTGGGCTTCCCTTCTCCCCCTTGTTTCGGATGTTCATCCTGCTCAGGAACCCCTTCAATGTGGCTAAGCAAGGCAAGCGCAGGAGCGAGCTTCTCGGTAAGAGTGCGCCTCACCGAGTAGTTAATAATCGGATCATGGGCTTCGATGATGTTGGATAGAGCCCCATGAACATCCGAAACACAACTCCTAACCACAGCTTTCTCAGACAGAAGAGAATTGATCTCCTTCTCGGCTTGGGAGAGCCGATGAGTTGCAAGATTAAGCTCGGAAGATTTACGAGCAAGCTCATCCTTTGTAGTAGACTCGGCGGCAAGAGTTGCTTGAAAGGTGAGAAGACGATCCGCAACCGAAGACTGAAAAGACTGGCAAAGTGGTCTTTTTCTGTTTCGAAAGAATGGACCAGCTTCTCCACAACGGTGCGAATCTTCTTGGTATTGGTTTCGGATGCCGCCTGCAAAGACTCCAGCCATATCTAAACATCTTGAAATAGTTTTTCGACTTTTTCGGTCACAGCAGCACTAGTCTTTGTAGATTTGTCAATAGCAACAGCAGCTGAGCTAATGGAGGCTTCATGTGCTTTGGTGAGAGATTCCACCATCCCCTGAATGGCAGCCTCCGAAATGTGAGATGTTGAGGAAGAAGAAGAAGCCACAAGATTACCAATCTTCTTGTGGAGTTCCTTGATGTGCTTTTTGGTAACTGGAGCATCATCATCATCATCACTTTGGAGTTGGTAGGGGCTGTAGTAGATGGAATCAAAGATCATATCCTCCCCTACCAAAAAGGTTTCGGTTTCAGCAGATGGAGTGGGAGATAAGGGTGTGGCGGATGGTTCAGTAGGTAAAGTGGGTTCGGTAGGTAAAGTGGGTTCGGGTACGGAAGTAGGTTCGGGTTGTGAAGTGCGAACCCCCGTATCAAATACGTTGGTGGGAATCTCACTGGTGGTGGTTTTGGGGGCTTCAGTGAAGATTGGTGGTGGTATGGGAGTAGAGGTAGTTATTGTTGGATAAGGTGTCTAAGTCCATAACTATTTCTGGTATGTACTTGACCCGACCCGGCATGGTCCATTTGGGTTGCATGGCACCATGCAATTGGATAGACTAAATGAGAGAAATAACACTTGGAGATTATTAATATATTATAAGTTCTAATATATTAATAATATTATTTGATTAGTTTGATCAAGAATTAATTTAGAATTAATTATGTGATCAAAAGATAAGTAATTAAATATATGGGTTGATTATGTAAATCATCCATATCTTGTATAGTGGGCTAAGAGGCTCCATGGATTATCAAGTTGGGTTCTACCCATAGGATGCTCCATGGATGCTCCATGGGAGTTACAAACCCATGGGTCATGGAAATGAAGAGTCATGACACATTAGGGTTTAACCCTAGATGTGTCAACACTATATAAGAAACATGTTCTCCACCTAAAATCGGCTACACTAAGGTGTACACTAAGAAACAAGAGGGCTTGGCCGATTTTTGAGAAGTGTGTGTTCTCCCATAAGTTCTTCCAAGAGCATTTGGTATTGTGTGAAGCATTTGAGGCATCACACTTGGGGTGCTAGGCTCACAAGGTTTCAAGGAACACAAACAACAACAAGGTAAGTTATTCTTTCTATACTTTAAGATAAAAGTGTTCCCCATGTATGCTAGATAGGAATATAACCTTGGAATTCAACTTTGCATGATAATTAGACAAACATAGATCCAAGGTTATTAGGGTTGCATGTACACTTAGGAAGTGTTAGAATGCTCAAAACCCATCAGTGGTATCAGAGCCTAGGCTTGTTTGCTCTTATTTGTGCTATAAAGTTGAAAAAGAATCGAAAATCTTGTTGTCTGCGAATGGACTCGTCGAGTCTATAGGGGGGACTCGTCGAGTTCATGTGCATCTTCAACCAACTCGGCGAGTAAAGTTCATGCACTCGGCGAGTAGGGTCGATTGATTGCAGAATTTCGATTTAGTTGCTGGAAATGAATTATAAACATTACCCTAAACATTTTTGGTACTTGAAAAACTTGTTTTATATGGTGTAATGTCTTTGATAATTCATTTACAACAACTAGTTATCAAAATTACAAAGTTTTAAGTGTAATTTTTGATTTATGAATAAGTTCATATTCATGTTCTTGTTCTTATGATGTTTTAGATGATCATAGGAATTATTTGTAACCTATGTGGTAGTTTAATTCTTGATCATAATGTGTTTTAATGGAGTCCATAACTTGTCCTCAAGTTATGGAAAACCAAGAGTCACACTTGAATTAAAAACCATTAAAACAAACACAAGAGTTATAAAAATGAAGAGTCTTCATTTTATTACTCTATTAAACTCATAAGTTACAAGAAATGAAAAGTTTTGAAAGTTACAAAATTTGTCCTCAAGTTTTGGAACAAGTAAAGTTAAGTTAAAACTTTAAGTTCCAACCCCTAGAATTTTAAAAGTTAAAATTCAACCCTTATACTTATATTATGATGATTTAATAATTATATATATATATATATATATATATATATATATATATATATATATATATATATATATGTATAAGAATAAAGTCGTCTTACCGCTAGTACGCCTCATTCACGAAGCCGGTCTATAAGGTGGGTATAAGGTTGTTGCCTATAAAACGGTGACTTAATGGGTGTCTACTCTCACCCACCGCTTGCTTGACTGGTGGAGGGTCGTTAGCCGAACGGGTAAGACAAAGACTTATAAACTCTCATTCAAAGTATGATGAATATTATAAAGTAACTAAATGTTTTATTAAATTCCCAATCTTAGTTACTTTTGGAAAAATGTGAATAAGGTGCTAATCCATGAAATTACACTTTACACTTTGTCTAAGTCGTTGGTGGAGCGTGTGTGGTTAACCGGCACACTAACTTGGACTTAACAAGGTAAGGTAAAGGGTGACTTAAGGTTTATTATAGTATCGGTGGAGCGTGTGTGGTTTACCGGCACATCGATTGAGTAATAAACTTTAAGGGTACCAAGTTATTTGCATGGTTACTTCACACCTCGTTTTGTGATCCTCGGTATCCCAGTCACAAAACCTGGAGGGCACTCTCGAGATTGAAACATGCCTTTGAAAAGTTCATTGAATCTCAAAGAATCTAGGAAGTTCTAAGAACCAATTATAAAACCTAATATCTAATATTTCGGTTTTCGTGGTGGAAATTGGTGAATCGTCATTCACCTACCTTTCAAATATGGTATATCTTAGATTACGGCATACCTCTTCTAAGTTATATTATATTGTGATTGGATCCTAGCCTTAATATTACATTTAGGTGTTTTATTAAGGACTCTCTTAAATCTATACTAAGCTTGTTCTCCTCTTTCAGATGTCTTCAAATAATGCTTCTGGCTTGAATCCTAATGGCTCCTTTACTCTTATGAGTATGTGTGGGAAAGTCACCTTTGATGGATCCAACTTCAATGAATGGATCAGAAACATCAGGATGATTACCCGCTACGAGGACAAAGAATATGTCCTTGACAAGGAGCTTAAGGAGATTGATGAGACCACTGCAACTCCTCAGGAGATCACTAACTTCCAGGCACATGAAAGGGATGCTACGAAAGTAGCATGCATCATGTTGGCCACAATGACAGCAGAACTCCAAAAATCTTATGAAGATTTCTACCCTTATGAAATGCACCAAGATTTGATGGAAAGATACCATCAAAGTACACGACAAGAGAGGTACGATATCATCTGCACCATGATAACAACCATGATGAAGGACAGGGATTCCGTCACGGGCCACATGCAGAAAATGCAAAGATATGTGGATCGATTGCTAAAACTTAATGTGGACCTCCCTGAGGAGCTTGCAATAGATATAATTTTGCGCTCCTTACCATCGTGCTATGATCAATTCCGCATGACATATCACATGAATAAGGAAGAGGTCACACTCAGCAAACTTCAGGGACTTCTCAAGACTGCAGAAACAGGTCTTAAGGGGAAGTCGGTTGCTATCACTCCTACTTCAAACTCAACTCCGGCTTTGGCAATCGGGAAAAGTCGAGGGAGGAAGAGAAAGAGATCTTAGAAGGGTACCAAGGCTCGGACCCTTGATGGCTCATCTTCAAGTGGAACCAAGAAAGGTTTCATTACTCCTTCTTCAGACCCAAAAGAGGCAGAATGCTTCTATTGCCACGAAAAATCACATTGGAAGCGAAACTACCCAAAGTACCAGCAGGATGTGAAGGATGGGAAAGTTAAACCCAACCATGCAGGTATTTACACTATCATTTCTAATAACTCAACCCATTCGAAATCTTGGGTCCTTGATACCGGTTGTGGTATTCACATTTGTTGTGACTTGCAAGGACTAAGAAGAAGTGAGAATGTGGAGCAAGGAAGAATAAACTTGATCATGGGGAACAGGAAAGCTTCACCTGTCACCAAGATAGGAGTTTATACTTTATCGCTAAGTAGTGGGTTTAGTTTAGATTTGAATAAGTGTTGTTACTCGCCAGGAATGGCAAGAAATATTATTTCCTTTCATGCTTTGTAGAAACAAGGGTTTACCTTTTCATTTAATAATGAAGTTGGTTCTATTGATGCTTTCTTTAATAATGTTCTTTATTTTAAAGCATTACCTTGTGACGGTGTGTATGAAGCTGTGTCTGTTGTAGATAATTCAGGAAATAATGTTTTGTGTATTGATTCTAATAATAATAATAACTTGGATAAAGCATCATTATGGCATTGTCGTCTTGGACATATAAGTAAGAAGCGCATAGGCCAACTCCAAAAGGATGGAGTCTTGGAGTCGTTTGACCTAAAGTCAAATGATAGTTGCGAATCATGCTTACTTGGAAAGATGACAAAGTCACCCTTCACAGGCTCGTGTGAAAGAGGTGAAGGTTTGTTGGACCTTATACACACGGATGTGTGTGGACCATTCAAACATGCCGCAAAGGATGCTAATCGTTATTATTTGACTTTTACTGATGATTACAGTAGATATGGATATGTCTACTTAATCAAGCATAAGTCAGAGACTTTCGAGAAGTTTAAGGAATTTAAAAAGGAAGTCGAGAATCAATTGGGCAGGAACATTAAGATGCTTCGATCCGATCGAGGTGGTGAGTATCTTAGTTCAGAGTTCCTCGACTATCTAAGGGAATGTGGGATTCTCTCACAATTGACACCTCCCAGGACACCGCAGTTGAATGGTGTGGCTGAGAGGTGTAATCGAACCTTGTTGGACATGGTTCGTTCCATGATGAGTCGAGCTTCGCTACCAATCTCATTCTGGGGGTATGCCTTAGAGACTGCCGCCCATATCCTTAATCTAGTCCCTACAAAGAAAGTTGCCAAAACTCCTCACGAGATGTGGACTGGTAAAGTACCTAAACTAGACCACATCAAGATTTGGGGTTGCGAGGCTTTCGTGAGATGCGAGACTCATGATAAGCTCGAACCCCGAAGCGAGAGGTGTGTTTTCATCGGCTACCCACAACAATCCTTTGGTTACCTCTTCTACAGACCTAGTGACAATGTGGTCTTTGTAGCAAGAAGAGGAGTCTTTCGAGAAAGAGAGTTTATAAGCCAAGGAGACAATGGGAGGAAAAATGATCTTGAAGAAATTCAAGAATCAAGTGGTGAAGGAACTTCAAACTCTAGCCCTCAACTTGAGGAGGAAACTCCTGTTGAGCCAATTGACGAATCTGTACCTCTGAGGCGTTCCACGAGAGTTAGGAGTGCACCTGAGCATTACTATGGATTCCATATTACTGCAGAAGGTGAGACACTTATTAGTGATGGGACACTAGTAAGTCAAGATGACCCTAACAGCTACGAGGAAGCCATGGCAGGCCCCGAGTCTGCTAAATGGAAAGAGGCTATGGATAGCGAGATACAATCCATGTATGACAATCAAGTTTGGAACTTGGTTGAGAATGTACCAGGTCGAAAGACTGTAGGGTGCAAATGGGTCTTCAAGAAGAAGACCGACATGGATGATAAAGTACACACTTATAAGGCTAGACTGGTTGCAAAGGGCTTCTCTCAAATTCCTGGAGTGGATTATGATGAGACCTTTTCTCCAGTAGCCAAGATTAAGTCTATTCGGGTTTTGTTAGCCATAGCCGCATTTCATGACTATGAAATTTGGCAAATGGATGTCAAAACCGCTTTCCTTAATGGAAAGTTGGCTGAAGATGTTTACATGAGTCAGCCAGAGGGTTTTGTCAGCAACGAGTACCCCAATAGAGTGTGTAAGCTTGAGAAATCCATTTATGGGTTAAAGCAAGCACCTCGCAGATGGAATCTTTGCTTTGATGAAAAGGTCAAGGAATTTGGCTTTTCTAGGAGTGAAGATGAATCATGTGTGTATGTCAAGGCTAGTGGGAGTATAGTTAGCTTCTTGGTATTGTATGTGGATGACATACTACTCATAGGAAACGACATTCCAACCCTGCAGGAAGTAAAGTCCTGGCTTGGAAAGTGTTTCGCTATGAAGGACCTCGGTGAAGCTGCCTATATTTTAGGGATAAGGATCTTGAGAGATCGGAGTAAAAGACTAATTGGACTTACTCAAAGTACCTACTTGGATAAGGTGCTAAAGAGATTCAGAATGCAAGACTCCAAGAAAGGCGAATTGCCCATCCAGAGTAACGCCAAACTGAGTAAGACACAAAGCCCTAGCACTGAGGCTGAGATAGCACAAATGAGTCGAGTACCTTATGCTTTGGCTGTAGGATCGATCATGTATGCTATGACGTGTACTCGACCTGATGTAGCCTTTGCCTTGAGCATGGTTAGCAGGTTTCAGGGGAACCCTGGCAAGGCACACTGGACTGCGGTAAAGAATATTCTCAAGTACCTACGAAGGACTAAGGACTGGGTCCTTACCCTCGGTGGGAGTGATGACTTGAGAGTTGTAGGGTATAGTGATGCTAGCTTTCAGACTGATAGGGTTAACTTCCGCTCTCAGTCGGGCTGGGTCTTTACCCTAAATGGAGGAGCAATTTCTTGGAAGAGTTCCAAGCAAGAGACAGTGGCAGATTCTACTTGTGAATCAGAGTATATTGCAGCTAGCGAAGCGGCAAAGGAGGCGTTATGGCTGAGAAACTTCATTGGAGATCTTGGAGTTGTACCAGCTATTAAAGAGCCAATGGAAATTTTCTGTGATAGTGAAAGTGTTGTTGCCTTAGCCAAGGAACCAAGGGATCACGGGAGATCCAGACACATCGACAGAAAATACCATTTCATCAGACATCGGATCGAAGAAGGACTCCTCGTGGCAAAGAGGGTATCATCAGATGAGAATCCAGCAGATCCCCTCACGAAGGGACTGACTCGGGTTAAGCATCTCCAGCATGCTCGGAGCATAGGGCTGAAGGATGATATTAGATTTAGTAGTTAGATAACCTCGAAATTTGTAAAGTGTAATTGACATTTGATGATGAATAAAAAGTGTTTTATTTATGAGTAAAGTGTTGCTATCACTTGTCGATCGTTTACTATATTTCTTTTGCATGTTTTGACTTTCAGAATAATTTTTGTTTGGTATAACATATTATTCAAACCTCCACAGTCGGTCATATGTCGGAAGTAGGTATGAATCAAGACTGTCATGTTTGGTTGTAGAGGTCTTGGACAAGGCTACAACAATCATGAGTGCTCATAAGTTCTGAGCATTGGACTCAACCCACGCTCACTGGAATCACTTCATGGAATTCTATCTCGAGTGATCGTGAGACGGTAATATCATATAAGTCTTCAAACCTAGAGATATGATTTGTTACTTACAAGTTGGTTATGCATTGATTGTACGAAAAATGCATTGGTAACTCGATGTTATAAATCGCGCTCTTGTGTGTAATTCAATGAGTAGTAGAACAAACATATGAGTCAAAGTTTATCTGTTCCTTCTTGGATTAGAAGCTGATATCTGGGCCCCCCGATGTTTTTGTTTTGACCTATGTACCGGGCCCGGTCAGAACTAAATTGATGTGTTCAATGAAGTTCTTTGTCAAACAAATCGGAAATCGGGAAACAAACTGTTGGACAATAAGTAAGACATTGTTCCATGTATTTGTCCGACTGATATCTAGAACAGAGGATTATATGATCACTTATCTTAAATGGCGTACCATCATCTTCTCAGTTCCGAGAAACCTTGTAAAGAGCTACGATTGCCGATCGGTTCCTAAAGTCATACTTGCAGTAATAGTTATTAGACTTATCCAAGTGGGAGACTGTTGGATAAGGTGTCTAAGTCCATAACTATTTCTAGTATGTACTTGACCCGACCCGGCATGGTCCATTTAGGTTGCATGGCACCATGCAATTGGATAGACTAAATGAGAGAAATAACACTTGGAGATTATTAATATATTATAAGTTCTAATATATTAATAATATTATTTGATTAGTTTGATCAAGAATTAATTTAGAATTAATTATGTGATCAAAAGATAACTAATTAAATATATGGGTTGATTATGTAAATCATCCATATCTTGTATAGTGGGCTAAGAGGCTCCATGGATTATCAAGTTGGGTTCTACCCATAGGATGCTCCATGGGAGTTACAAACCCATGGGTCATGGAAATGAAGAGTCATGACACATTAGGGTTTAACCCTAGATGTGTCAACACTATATAAGAAACATGTTCTCCACCTAAAATCGGCTACACTAAGGTGTACACTAAGAAACAAGAGGGCTTGGCCGATTTTTGAGAAGTGTGTGTTCTCCCATAAGTTCTTCCAAGAGCATTTGGTGTTGTGTGAAGCATTTGAGGCATCACACTTGGGGTGCTAGGCTCACAAGGTTTCAAGGAACACAAACAACAACAAGGTAAGTTATTCTATCTATACTTTAAGATAAAAGTGTTCCCCATGTATGCTAGATAGGAATATAACCTTGGAATTCAACTTTGCATGATAATTAGACAAACATAGATCCAAGGTTATTAGGGTTGCATGTACACTTAGGAAGTGTTAGAATGCTCAAAACCCATCAGTTATGGGGGGGAATAGAAATAGGGTTAGATATGGAGGGAATGGAAATGGAGGAGGTTATGGTGGGAATGGAGGGTATGGTGATAGGAGAATGAGAAGGAGGTTTTGATGAAACTGGTACCTCATGAGCAGGTGAGTGAGGAGGAGTATCGCCTCTTGCTGACTCGTCTGAGTCAGATTGGTTATCCTCTGAATCGCTTGATGAAGATGAGAGAATAAGTTTCCTCTTCGGCTGAGTTTTCTTCTTCTTCACTGGGGGGCAAAGATCTGTCTTTGAGGGTTTGCGCTTCTTAGGAGAAGGACCCTTTGCACCCTTTGTTGTTTTCTTAATCTTCCCTTTCTCGGGTTTCTTCCCTCTAGCAGCTGGTTTATCTGCATCATTGATGGACTGAACCATTTCCGCAGAAAGTTCCCGTGGCCCCGAAGGACGAAAGTCCTTGTAGGCATTCATGATAACACTCTCCTTGGACACACCAGCGGACATGGAATCTGGAATGGATCCGACGAAGGAGAACTTGGTCGGATCAGTGATGATGATCTTGGTGGTGTGGAAGAAACTGATGGAGGAGAGGAGGGAATCGGATACAGTAGGAACATGAAGCTTATCCATTGCCCACTTGGTTATCAGTTTCCAAAATCTAGCATAGGACACTTCAGTATGGCGAGAGGAGGAGGCAAGGCTCTGAATGAGTTGTTGCCAGAGAACCGAGTCATAGTCGAGGTTGATGCCATTGTATAGACCATAGAGAATGGTCATGAACAATTTACTGGCCCCATCAGAACCAGAACTTCGCTCAGAGAGCCCTTTAAATAGAATGGTGAAGAAGCCGTTCCATGGAGGAGAAAGACACGACTTTTTGAACTTGTTAACAGTCTTGAGTATTTCTGTGTAGCCCATGTTGTAGAACATCGAGAATAACTGTCCCACAGTGATGGAGTCGGGATTAACCCTAGATTCATCAGGTTCAAACCCTAGGAGCCAGCAAAATTGTTGCTTGGAGATGGAGGTCTTGTGAGAAAGGAGGTCGAAGTAGATGCGATCCACTGATTTATCATAATGAGCAGTGGAGAAGACCTGGGAAAGACATACCATGGGCACAATCTCGACCTTCGAAAGGGCTAGAACCAGTGGAGAGTATTTGAGACACTCCACCATGGGATACATATAATTCTCGTAGACTTTAGGGTTTAGATCGATCACCAGGCTTTATTGAGCGCGAATGGGAAGAATGTTGGTGCGAGAAGAGGTTTCCTGAACTGAGGAAGAGTCCGCCATTGTTGAATGTAATGTTGAAGATGATGAACAGTAGAGAATAAATCACCTGATTTTGCTCGTTTAATTTTTGATTGCTGTAAATGTGGAATGAATCAGGAGTGTTGCTTTTATACGGTTGGTAGAGGAGAGAGAAGAATCATCCCCCAAATCTTCTTGATACACGAAACGGTTTCGGATGTGACAGAAGCGCGACAGTTGGCAACCCCAATGATTACGCATGAGAGAGAAAATTGTTCCGTATTGCACACGTGCTCGTCAACTCACTATTGAAGCCGTTACTCTGTCGGCTGAGTTAGCACCTTATCTGTTAAATCGCTGTCATCCAAATAAAAGATAATGATGTAACCGAACTAGACTTTTGGAAAATCAAAGATTTTCGTGCATAGAGTGTCAAAGATAAGGAAATAAAGCGATATTTAAGTGGGAATTTGTGATATCAATATAGACATAAAACAATTGATCCCGGGCACGAATCACTTTCTTCAAAGTCAAGAGAGACCTTAAAGTGTCTGTATGGATTCCCGTTGAATTACGATTAATCACTTGTTAAGAAGTGTTGAAAGGCATCTTTTGATAAGGCTTAAAAGGGTGGCTCTCGCTTCAGTTTAGAATCCCAGACCTTGACATAAGACCGAGACTAAATGAAGTACCTGTGAGACCGATGTGGTCTGTTGAACAAGTAGGTTGGAATATGTATATAGTGACTCATTGAAGATGTGTGTTTGTGAAATCTCAAAAGAAAATTAAAACTAGATTCTAAGGGAAGAAATGTTATAGTAAATAACAATTTCATAAGAATCTCACAATGGAAAGAGATTTCATGTTTACCGTCAATTCATGGTAGGTATTGAATTTAGGGTTTCACTTAGCACGTAGTGACACGAGGCTAAGATCATAAACACAGAGAGTGTGTAACCATAAACCTCAGTGGTTATTTCTGAGAGTCTCAAGGGTTACGATATGGGACCGAAATATGATGGAGAAAAATATTGAGGTGGTGAAAAGAAACTAAAGTACCTCTGCTGAAAATTGTGACCAAGAAGTAAACTCTTAACCCATATGAGAAAAGAGTAAGGTAGCTCAGGATTAGAATAAATGTAGCAGCCTTATTAGAAAGACAAGGTTTGTATATACCTAGTCATTAAGGCTTTATTCAAAATCAGTTGAGGCTTTAGACTACATGCAGCAGCATGCTTCTAGGGACGCTTAACTAGTTAGAATAAAGTGTAAGAACGAAACCTGTCCCATCGATATTTAAACAAGAATGGAAGAAAAAGTAAGAAAATAATTTTGGAGATTTTAAGTTTTGTTTTGTTTTTTTTTTTTTTTGTTTTTGTTTTTTTTTTTTTTTTTTTTTGATAAGAGAAAAACCAAACAAAACAAAATTAAGAAAAAAAAAATTTTAACCGAACCCGAAATGGACCGAACGCTCGGTTCATTTCGGTTCCTAAATTTTTTTTTTTTTTAATAATTGGAAAACAACTGCACAAAAGTATACAACCATAGACAACACCTTTTTGAGATTGAGCGAAAATATGTGCAATGGGACCGAACCCAAAATAGACCGAGCATTCAGTTCATTTCGGTTCCCATGTGAACCGAACCTGAAATAGACCGAGCGTTCGGTTCATTTCGCTTCCAACTTTTAATTTAGAGATGGTGTTTTTGGTACCGATTCTGATTCCATCATTCCTAGACCTTGAAGGATTTTATTGAAACTTGCTTCAGGTAGGGCTTTGGTGAAAATATCGGCCAGTTGATCAGTGGTTCGAACAAAGTGAATTTCGACATTTCCATCCTCCACATGATCCTTAATGAAGTGATACCACAATGCTATATGCTTGGTCTTAGAGTGTTGCACTGGGTTATGACAGATCCTAATTGCACTCTCTGAATCGCAATATAGTGGGATCTTTTTCATGTTGAGTCCATAATCTCGGAGCTGGCTTTGGATCCAAATGACTTGAGATGAACAAGAGGCAGCTACGATATACTCTGCTTCGGCTGTAGAAAGAGAAACGCAGGTTTGTTTCTTTGACTGCCAGCTAACTAACTACCCATTAAGGAATTGGCAACCTCCTGTGGTGCTTTTACTGTCTAAACCACATCCTCTAAGGTCTGCATCTGAGAAGGCTTGAACGAAGAAGCCTAAGTTTGATGGATACCATAGACCGAGAGAGGTGGTTCGTTTCAGATACCGGAGTATATTTTTCACTGCAAGCATATGTGGTTCACGAGGATTCGTCTGAAACCTAGCACAATAACACACAGAAAACATTATATCAGGCCTGCTAGCAGTAAGATACATTAAGGACCCAATCATCTGGCGGTATAGCGTAATGTCAACTGCCGGTTTTTCTAGGTAAGGTGTGAGTTTGGTGTCGAAAGCCATTGGAACTTTGATCTTTGAGTCTCCCATCATACCAAATTTGGAAAGAAGAGTTTTGGTATATGCTTCCTGGTTGATAAAGATACCTTCGGGTCCCTGTCTAATATTTAAACCAAGGAAAATGTTAATCGGACCCATTGAGCTCATTTCAAATTTAGTCTCCATCAGCTTTCTGAATTCAACTGTTAAGCTGGGATTCGTTGAGCCAAAGATGATATCATTGACATAGATTTGAACAATCATAAGGTGGTTACCTTCCTTATTACGAAAGAAGTTTGGGTCAACCGAACCTTGTTTGAATTTGGACATCTTTAAAAACTTAGTTAGCATTTCATACCAGGCCCTAGGTGCTTGTTTCAGGCCGTAAACTGCCTTGTCCAGAATATAACAGTGATTTGGGTACTTCTCATGGAAAAAACCAGGAGGTTGCTCCACGTAGACCGTTTCTTCGAGTTCTCCATTCAGAAAAGCGCATTTTACGTCCATTTGGTAGACCTCGAAGTTTTTTTGTGCAGCATAGGCAAGAAACATTCGAATAGATTCCAGCCTTGCAACTGGAGCGAAAGTCTCTTCGTAATCAATTCCTTCTTCCTGGCAGTATCCTTTCACCACTAGACGAGCTTTGTTTCTTATTACATTGCCTTCCTTGTCCATTTTATTTTTAAAGACCCATTTGACACCAACAACCGAGGCATCTTGAGGAGGTGGAATGAGACGCCAAACTTTATTTCTTGCGAACTCATTAAGTTCGTCTTGCATAGCTTGAACCCAATCAGATTGATCAAGAGCAGTGTTTACTGTCTTTGGTTCAACTTTTGAGACGAAAGAGTTAAACATGCAGAACTCTATGTTAGAAAATAAAGAAGTTTTCTTTGCCTTCAGTTGAGATCGGGTCAACACCTTTTCAGAGATATTACTCACAACCTATGAAACAGGATGATCTCTAGTCCATTTGACAAGAGGAGGGTAAGTTGGATCATAGGAAGGATCCAATTCAGCGTTCACCATCTCTTCCAATTCAGATTGACTTTCTTCGTCATAAAACATATCGGCATTCTCCCCCGCGAATGATGAGCTTTCTGGTGCTGCACGACTTTCGGGTGTGATTGTGTTCTCTGATGGTGTAAAGTTCTCTGATAGTTTTGAGCTTTCGGTTGCTACAGTACTTTCGGGTGTTGTGGAGCGTTTGGGTGCTACAGTACCTTCGGGTGCATTGGAGCGTTCGGGTGCTACAGTACCTTCGGGTGCATTGGAGCGTTCGGGTGCTACAGGACTAGAGTGCTCCCCCTCATCTGGTAAGCTTGACTGTTTTGAAGAAGATGGACCCTCCCCCTCAACTGATGCATTGTGCTGAGAAGTTTTATTTGGAGCTGATTCTCCGTCACCCAGTCGTTTGGAAGCTTCATCGATGATTTGCTTCAGATGGTTGATTTTGTTGTCTGCTGCCTAGACTTCTGAGAGAGTGGCTTTCTCAGGTTCATCGAATAACTCCCCAAACGACTCAAACAAATTAGCAATCGAGGCCGTGACATGACCTGTTTTAGTGAAAATTTCTCCAATTGCTTCTTCAGTAGCCTTTATCCTTTTGAAGAAGCTGTCATCGAAAGTCACATAATATGTCTCTTCAATCTTCCTTGAACGCTTATTTAAGACCCGATATGCTTTTGAAGTAAGAGAGTATCCCAGAAAAATCCCTTCGTCGGCTTTTACGTCGAACTTGTTACGATGTTCTTTAGAATTGAAGATAAAGCATCGTGAGTCGAACACGTGGAAGAATTTGACATTTGGTTTTCTGTTGTTGATGATCTCATAAGGGGTGAGAGTGAAACGCTTATTGAGATAGGACATGTTCTGCGTAAAACATGTTGAAGAGATAGCATCAGCCCAGAAATATAATGGTAAAGAAGCAAAACTTAACATGGTTCTGGCCGCCTCACACAAAGATCGGTTTCGTCTTTCGACAATTCCGTTTTGTTGAGGGGTGTAGGGGGCTGAGAAGTTGTGACTGGTTCCTTTTTCCGCTAAAAGTCTTCAAATTCTTTATTTTTGAATTCCAGCCCATTGTCGCTTCTGATGTTGCGTACAACTTTCTTCAGCTGCACTTCAACTTGCTTGATAAACAGCTTCAGCTTGAGAGTTGCCTCAGATTTGTGCTTCAGAAAGAACACCCATGTAAAACGTGAAAAGTCATCGACAATAACAAGAATATACTTGCTACCGCCTATACTTTCAATAGAAGATGGACCACACAAGTCAATGTGAATTAACTCAAGTGGTTCAACAACCTTTGTGTTTATGATGGATGGGTGACTTTGACGACTTTGCTTCCCCATTTCACACGCAGCACACAAATGTTCTCGATCAAACTTGAGCAATGGAAGACCCCTAACATGACCTCCTGTGACGAGTTTATTAATATCCTTGAAATTGAGATGGGAGAGCCTTCGGTGCCACAGCCAGCTTTCATCAGAATGTGCTTTGGATAACAAACAAATGGCTGGGTTTCCTTTGATAGGTTTGAGATTGAGAGGAAACAATTCGCCTTTGCGCTCCGATTTGAGAATTGCTCTTTTTGTTTTCTTCTCTATTATTTCTGAACCCTCATCATCAAACGAAACTTTAAGACCAGTACCTCCAACAAGCTGAGACACACTGACGAGATTGTGTTGTAGTCCTTCAACGTATGCAACCTTTCTAATCGTGAAGTCTCCATTCGTTATCATCCCATAACCTTTAATCGTGCCATATGAGTTGTTCCCGAACTTGACATTCTCACCATTTGGAAGTGATCGAAAATCCCTCAGCTCTTCTTTCCTTCCTGTCATGTGACGCGAGCAGCCAATATCAATATACCATTCTTCGTTGAACTACTCGTCACTGATAACCTGCAAAATTAAGCAGATTTAGGAACCCAAAGTTTCTTGGGTCTACGTGATCCTTTCACAAGAACAGGAATAGTGAGAGAAATATCAACGAAATATGTTCTTTTTATTAATGTTGTTTTATCTTTCTTCTTAATAGTGTAAACTTTAATCTTATTGGGATTTGTTACAGTTGGTTTGAACTCAGGTGCAGGTTTTTGGACTTTGGAATGCTTTTGATCACTCTTGACCGAGGAAACCGTCGACTTTCCTTTCAAATCTGTTGAAGATTTTGGATTTTGAGTTTGAACAGAATTGGATTTAGAATGGGGTTGAGAAGAATTAGAATGAGAGAATTTAGATTGAGAAGTTTTCTTGACTCGAGATTCTAGGTGACCCTTTTGTTGGTGGTCATGGGTGAGACCGAACCTTGAACCTTGGTAACTTGTGCTCTTGGAACCGAACCTATGCTTTCGGTAGCTTGTGTGCTCTGAACTGTACCTATGCTTTCGGTAGCTTGTGTGCTCTGAGCCGAACCTATGATTTCGGTAGCTTGTGTGTTCTGAGCCGAACCTATGCTTTCGGTTGTTAATGCCTTCTTGCGGTCTGACTTCCTTTTTCTCTGACTTCCTGTCATGATCAGAAAAACGAGCATTTTGAGATTGCCATAACTGTTTTCACTCTGATAGATTCTTCTTGTATCTCAGATTCCTTTGTTGCTTTTGGTTTTTCACCTATTGGGGTTGCCTGTGAATATTTTCCTTTTGTTTTAGCTTTTGAACAACAGATTCGCTTGTTGTAGATGAGGTTTCGGTTGTGGAGGTGACTTCTTCTAATGGAATTTCTTAAGTGCCACTGGTACTTGGCACGTCAAAGTTATCAGGCTTGTTCAGCGGCTCTGGTATATATCTTCCTTTTGTTTTCCAGGATGTTCGCTCTGATAAACCAACTGTTTCATCGGCATTATCGATAGGAGCAGACCAGAAGAACTCATCGCATCCATCTGCGTTATCTTCGTTTACAATGGTAGTGAGTTCGGCTGTTTGATGTTCAGATACTCCTTTGACTTTATATACCTGATTTGGTGTTGTTCTCACCTTCTGGTACACAACAGCCTTTTCCTTAAGAATCGGGGACTTATTTGGTGACAGACGAGCGAACTCCACAGAATTTTCGGAAATTAGATTTTTGTGGTTTTCGTGTTCGCTTTTTACAAACTCGAAACAATCGACTTCATCTTCTACAGAAATTACACTCATATCATCATCCTCATTAAGTTCGGATGCATTTTCAACATCAATTTTATTTTCCGAACTTAAATTGGCATTCAATGAGTCAAATTTTTGTATAGTTTCGGTCCTTAGTTTCAGTCTATCATTTTCATCCAAAAGATTTTTCAGCATGTCCTTATGGTCCTTGGACTTTATAAAAGATTCTATTTTGTCCAGGCCATACATGTAAGTGGGATTCACATCATCAGACGATACAACACTTTCGCAATTATATGCTTCAACATCGATTTCATCTTCCTTAAACTCAAGGAAGGGAAAAATCATGCGATGAATTTTCTGCCCTATTTCACAGTTCAGATGAATTTGAGTGATGTTAGCATAAAGATGTTTAGCAATTAAACAAAAAACATTTCTCTGTTTCAAAAGTTTTAAATTGTCTCTTTGCAAATAAATGTTTTCATCTTTGGATTTAATCAGCTCCGACTCCTTCAGCTCTATCCACATCCTCCGTTCTTCACTCTTGGAAGACACCCTGCTTATTTGGTTAGTTAGGTTAGAATTGGTGACCCGTGTTTGAGTTAAGCTACTATCTAGATTTAAGATTCTTGAATTTAAGCTTTTTAATTCTTTTTCATATGAATTTTGTGGAACTTTAGATGAAACAAAAACAGATTGTACTTTCTTGATCAATTCATCTAGCTCATTGATTTGCACGCTGAGAGGTTTTGCTGTGAAGCATAGATCCTCTCGCTCCTTGGAGTCTTCATTTCCACCATCCGTATTGTATCCCCTTATTTGAGATACATCTGTCACCATCAAACACTTCCCACTGCTTCCTTCACCTCTAGCAACGTATGCCTCTCCAAGAGATGGTTTCCTGACTTCATCATCTTCCGAGTCGGATGACTAGACCTGCACGCCGGCCACCGAACTCATCATCTACTGCCGAACCCTGCACAATTAAAGCATTCATTGAAGGGTTAGCAGTAGCTTTCTTTCTCTTGATCCCTTCCAGCCTTTTCATTAACAAGGACTCTTCATCTTTTTCCTCATCCTTCTCTGTTATTTTCTTTAGAACACAGTCTTTGGCATATTGGTTCTTTCCTCCACAGTAGTAGCAACTCACACCTGAATCTCCTTCAACTTTCGCCTCTTTCTTTGGTTCCTCTGTCTTTGGCTCTTCCCTTACCTTTTCAGAACTATAGTTTCCCTTCCAGTTTCGGTTCTTATTAGTAGGGAATCTCTTCTTGATAAATCTCTTTGGATTAGACGCCATCATTGCATAATCTTCAGAGGTAAGATCATAGTCTTCTAGGTCCAGATCTTCATCTTCTACCACATTTTTGCTTTTAGATAGGAGGGCCAAGGATCCCAAACTTGAAACTACATTCTTCTCTTGCATGACAATCTTTTCTTGGGATTTCAAAATTCCCACCAGCTTTGCCAGTGAATAAGACTTGAACTGTTCGTGAGCTTTGACCGTAGACACAACAGATCTCCATTCAGATCTTAAGCCATTCAAAAAGGTGACTTTCTGTTCAATCAGCTTCCTTTCTATATCGTATTTGATCATCTTGCTAAGAAGATGATTGAAGCGATTGAGCATCTGAGTAACAGTTTCATCAGAATTCTACTTAAAGTCACCAAACTCAGATAAGAGCAAAGTCTGAATAGAATGCTCCAAATCTTCATCTGTGGAATATAGCTCTCGCAGCCTATCCCAGATTTCTTTAGCGGTACTGCAAGAACTTACCAATCTAAAAGTATCAGATTAAAGAGCGAATCGAATCAGTCTCAAAGCTTTAATGTTGCACTGAAACTTTTCCTTTTCGTCTTGTGCCACATCTTTAACATCTTTTAGCAAATCATTATACTCTTTCTGAGTTTTAATAATTCTAGATGTTCCTGAGTGAGCGAATGGTCCTGACACAATAGCTTCCCATACAAGATACCCATTGTTTTCAGATCCGATGACGTAGTCTTCAAAGTGATGCGCCCAAACTTCGTAATCTTGAGCGTAAAGAATAGGAATATTTGTTGTTGATCCAATACTACTTGAGATGTTGATAGGATTAGATTGAGAATCATCCATGCTTGATCGTTTAACCTGTTTGAAATATCAGACTTGTAATATATAATATTAGGGAAAAACAAATAAGTAATGAGATACGTCAATTATGGAGTGACGGCTCAATAAACATCAGTTAATGCGGAATAAACCCTAATAACTTCTTTCACAGAAGAGATGTATATGAATTACACAGCCTCCTGCTCTGATACCAATTAATGAGATTTATAAACTCTTTGATCGATTAGATCTTTGTAACAGGTAAACAATGAACGTAAAACAATGAAACAATAGACAAGTATAGATCTGAATGAGTCGAATGATTAGAACTTTCAATCCTCAGCAGAGCTCGATTAAGAACTTCCGCTGTCGAGGATTTTAGGGTTACAAAAGAGATCTTCTATATAACACGTAAAATATGATCAGTCAGTTATGGAAAATATGCATACAAGCATCTATTAATACACAAACCCTAACAAACAAGTCACGGACGGACAGGCCCATACCGGATACAAAAACGGGCTAAGAGACGAGCCCAAGACGCAACACCAAATACCCAACAATAACATGACTTTATATTAATATATTATAACTTATAATATATTAATAAATCATAAACATACTATTCTCATAAGATTATCCATATAAATTGTTCGGGTGAAGTGCAACCCAAATGGACCATGCCGGGTCGGGTCAAATATATACCAAATAAGTTATGGACTTAGACACCTTATCCAACAGTGATTACTACCGTAAACCTCACATTCACCGCCTCATGAGTTTTATTCATATTTAAAATACAAATGAATTCATTTGACACATACAGTAAACTCATTTCATTCATATGCTCTCAAAACACATATCAAATCCATTGCATCTGCAAGCAGTTACCCAGAAACCTTCAAACTTTCATAAGAAATTCTTTATAATTTGTAAGTAGTCTATACAATCTAGTGTTAATTATCATGTTAAATTATTAGCTAGCTAATTTATAGATATAATTATGTGTAAAATATAATTAGGTTACGGCTATTTACACATATTCTATAATAGGAATCATCGCAACCACATAGAATCTAACCAGAAACACATACACAAGGTGAGTTCATACCCCTATGTTTTCATAAGTTTTGACTGTTTTAGGGGGGGGGGGGGAATTCAACTGTAACACATTAAAATTTGTGCTAATATATAAATGTTTTCAATAATTTTCTAATTGTTTCCATTGTTAAAAATATATATTTATATATGTATAAATTATATAATTACGATTCAATAGGCTTAGACTTGATAATTTGGCTCCATTTCCCGTTCCTTGTTTGGTTATGGGATTGTGGTAGAATTATTTATTCTATTGTCTATTAAATCATAATTATATAAATATTATATTTATATAAGTATAAAACGATTTCAAAGTTTTTAAACAAAAATATAATTTTTGCAAACTGTTTTAGTACCATTTGACATAAATATTGAATTTCAAGGAATAACCATATTACAAATTTTACAAATTAAACAAAGGTATTCGTTTCTGTAAAACACAAACATATAAACTATAATAGGTATAGTTTACGGAACTTACATGTTAGTTTTCAAAGTTCATATTACAATACGGAAAACAAACATATAAACTATAATAGGTATAGTTTATGAATCATTTTGGTATTGAAGAATACAATTAGTGTAAGAATAAGTAAACATCTTCACATAGTTTTACTAAATAATAAAACTATAATACAATATTTTACAAGTACAAATACAAAATACTAAGTCGATACAGAGAAAAGATACTTTTCATGGTTTCATATGGATTAAAACTATAGCATACTATATCAGAGTATGATAACTTTTACACATTTTGAGTACATCATATTACAACAAAAATTATAGGATTTTCTGGGAAAAACATGTTTACATTTTTGTAAGAATAACGACAGATTTCAATTAAAAACATGCTTATCAACTCACCAACTTAATTGTTGACGCTCTTTTCACTCTGCATCTTTTGGATCGGATGAAGGAGCAGCAGAACCACCTTTTCCTTTGGACGCATTTGAAGAGGATCCATCATGAGACTTTCCCTTGTGATTCTTAGAGGGATCTTTCCTCTTCTTCCCTTCCCCATGTCCAATAGCCAAGACTGAGGTAGCAGTAGTAGGAGTGGTTGCGACAACTTTTCCTTTCAACCTACTTTCAGTTGTTCTTAACAACCCTTGAAGCTTGCTCAAGGTGACTTCCTCCTTGTTCATATGATAAGTCATCTTAAAATGATAATAACAGGGAGGTAAAGAGTGGAGAATGATATCAATTTCTAGCTCTTCATCAAATTTGACATTCAACTTGAGCAAACGATCCACATACCTTTGCATTCTTTGCAAGTGGCCCGGGATGGACTCTCCATCTTTCATTTTGGTCGTTATGAACGAGACAACAATCTCGTACCTCTCTTGACGCATACTTTGATGGTACTTTTCCATCAAATCTTGGAACATATCGTAAGGCCAATAGTCCTCATAGAACCACTGCAGCTCAGGAGTTATAGTGGCTACCATTATACACGACACCTTTTTCACGTCCTTTTCGTGAGTCCTATACTCAACTATTTCTTCAGCGGAAGCTTTAGTTTCATCTATCTCTTTGAGTTTTTCATCGAGGATGTATTCTTTCTCCTCGTATCGGAGGGCCATGCGGATGTTGCAGACCCATTCATTGAAATTGGACCCATCAAAAGTGACCCTCGCACAAATGTTCATAAGAGAGAAGTAGCTTGAGGGGTTCGAGCTAGAAACGTTGTTTGAGTCAGACATCTGAAAAAGAAAAGAGACAAAGTTTTGATTAGATTAGAAATCCTTAATATAACACCCAAATGAAATATTAAGGCTAGGACCCAACACTATAATTCACAATTCGGAAGAGGGATGGCGTAATCCAATTGCAAATTATATAAAGGTAGGTAAATGACGATTTACCAATTCCACCATGAAAAACTAAATGAACAATTAGGTTTTAAATGAAATGAAATTCCTAGATTCTTTTGAGACTCATTGAACTTTTAAATGACATGTTTAATCCCGTTTATGCCCTTCAAGTTTGTGATTGGGATACCAAGGATCACAAACAAGGTGTGAATAACCATGCAAATTAGCTTGGTACTCTCAAGTCATTTACCACCTAATCAATTTGTCGGTTAACCACACACGCTCCATTGATCTGTGATAATTATCAAGCTACCCTTCTCAATCCTTTTTAGTCCAATTTAGTGTGCCGATTAACCACACATGCTCCACTAACGACTTGGCAAGATGCAAAGTGCAATTTCATGGAATAGCATCATTTTCACGTTTTTCCTAAAGTAACAAAGATTGAGAATTTATAAAAACATTTAGTTACTTTATAATAATCATTATACTTATTAATGAGGAATTAATGTCTTATCCTACCCGTTTGGGTAATGATCCTCCACTAGTCAAGAGTGTGGTGGGTTAGAGTAGATACCTAATGACGGTCATTTTACAGGCCGTTTCCTTAAATACCCTTATAGACCAGCTTTGTGAATGAGGTCTACTAACGGTAAGACTTACTCATCTTATACATATATATATAAGTATTAAGCTTTTAATATTATAATATTATAAGGGTTGTATTTTAAACTTTAAAAAAACTAGGGTTTTAGAATTTAATATTTCAAAATTAAAACTTTTTAATCAAATTTTAAAATCCAAAATTTGAGGGCAAGTTATGAAACTTTTCAAAACTTTCTAGGTTAAATTTAAAACAATTAAATTATTCATATAATTTTATCCTTATCAAAATTTGACCTAATCCAGTTTAATTGGTAAGATAAATATAATTCAAATTTTACAAATAATTAATTTATCACATAATCTTGTAATTATCTTAAAATTTGACAATTATCTTTCAGTTAGATGAGGATATTTATTACCATATTAGAAAAAATCAATTTTAATCAGTTAAAACAACTTATGGTAATTATCCTTATCTAAGTTAGGCTAAAAATCGAAAAAATCTGCCATCTGACGAACCAACTCGTCGAGTCAGGGCATAGACTCGTCGAGTTTCTTCATAGGACTCGTCGAGTCCACCAGTCAGAGGCCAAAAATTGAAAAAATTTCCAGCTTTGAAAACAACACAATTGCATCATACAACGGAAAAACACCTGAAGCTCTAATATCACTAATGGGTTTTGAGCACTACAACATTCCTATGGTGAACATGAAACCCTAATGCTTTGGATCTAGGTTTTTCTCAAGTTATACATGCAATTCTGATCATCTAAAGCATGAACCCTATCTAGTATATAATTTCTGAGATTTATAACATAAAACAAAGTTAGATGAATACCTTTTCCTTATAGCTAGTAAATCTTGACCTTCAAGAGCTTTGTGCCTCAATTTTTGCACCTAGTAGATCCTTCCAGAAGGCCCTCTTTGGACAAATCTATGTGGGCTACAGATAGAATTTTGTCTACCCCTTCCTAGGGATCCATAAGCCCAACTTGTAACTATCATATAATTGCAACATTAATCCCCGTAATTTAATCGGTTTGTTTTGATCACCAAATTAATTCAAAATTAATTTCTAATTAATACTAATTAAATAATATGATTTCTAAATTAATATATTATTCTTATAATATATTAATAAATCATAATTAACCTCTTTCTCCATAATTCATCCTATCAAATTCCTATGGTGAAGGCAACCCAAAAGGACCATGCTACTATCGGGTGAAGTACATACCAATTATAGTTATGGGCTTAGACACCTAATCCAATAATCTTATCTCTCATTTGTGTGCATTTTCTGGACTCCTTGTAAGTCATCAAAGTCTCCATCTTTTTATGCTTCCACTTTAGATCTAGGTTTTATGTCTTGTTTTGGTCCCTTTGGGGTGGTTAGAATGGGTTGAAGAGATAAAGTTTGAAACTTTATGGTTTCTCTATATCCCTTGAGCATCATGTCTTATAGATCTAGGTTTTAAGGGTCGTTTAAGAACTTTGCTTGGATCTTAGGTCATTTTGCACCTTTTGATCTAGATTTTAGGAAGGACATACATGGGGCATGCATGTCCCGAAGGTTTGTATTTTTACGGGATCATTAGGGTCCCTAAAGCCTTTTTGGATGTTTTGGATTAAAGACTTCACAGATTAAGTGCTTAATAGATTATTCCACGCATTAAAGTTGTCATTATGGACCTTGGACTTGAGATCTTAACTTAGAGTGATGTCTCAATAGATAAAGTTGGAAACTTTAACCATTATGACCTTGGGGAGAATTAAATTTGAGAATTAGAGCTTATGGGATCGATGGAAAATAGCTTAATCCATTAAGCTGGAAAGTCCAGTTTTCATGATGTAACACCCTTACTGTCATGATGTAAGGACAAGGGTCTTCCTTGATTTTTTGTAATGTTCTCCATCATGACGCGATGACTAGTACTTAACGACATAACGTTGAGTAGGAACGAGTTTGAGGTGAGTTGAGTTAGAGTCAAATCGTGACTGATTTGAGACCAGGTTAAGCCCATTCCCACAACGTGAACATGAGTTGGTCACGATGTAAGGGTCCACTAATGGAAGAATTGACCTTTAAATTTGAACTTGACTATTGACTTGTTGACATGGTTTGACTTTTGGCCCAATTTAGGGGTTAAACTAAGGTGAGACCCTTTTTGATGCATTAAGTGGTTCGTAGGATCGTTCGCGTGGCAGTGAGTTGTATTCTTAGCTGATTTCGTGAGACATGTGAGTCTTCTCACTATACTATGAAGGATTATAGATGTATTTGTGATACTTTCATGGAAGACCTCGGGGGTAGCCCACGACATTTGTATGAAAGACCATGGGGGTATCCCATGACACTTGTGTGTAAGACCTTGAGGTAGCCAAGGCACTGAAAAGAAAGACCATGGGGGTAGTTGCTCGATTGTGCACCCTAATCTACCAGGTATTTAATACTTTCCCTCTTCGAATATGAATATCTTAATATTCTATGCTCTTGACTAATCATAACATGTTTTTTTAGTTGTATCTCCAGTTCCCGACCACCAAGAAACTGAATTGTTAAGACCCTCACTAATTTTTTTTTTAAGAAACTAAAGAAGCACACCAAGTGTTCCATAAAATGCATAGTTGAAATCTAGGTTTATTTAATGCATCTTGATGTCGATCATTCTGCTAGAATGGTATATCGAATTCTAATTTTGTCAGAATAGAATCTTGAATTCCTTGTCAACTTAAACAATGAATTACCATAACCAATTCTACCAGTATAAAATTGGTTTATATTCTTGTTGTTGGTCTCGATTCTTATGGAATAATATCCTAAATAATGAAACATTACATTCTTTCAGAATAATATACATTGCAAGTTTAGGGATGATTGTTAATGTTGGTTTGTAGAAATTATAGTTATGTTCTATTTGAATGTCTATCACATTCTATTAGAATTTATTGTTTTATTCTATTTAATGCACTAAAATTTTAAATATTTGAAAGTTGATTATGTTTTCCTTGTGAATTTAGGTTTTGAAGAGGTTGCCATTAATATGGAAAATGAAGAAAATATGGAGAACGATAATATTCTTTCGGAATAGTGTAGCGTTTTTGTTAGATTTTGTTGTTTTTTCCTTTTTAACCATTTTTAGTTTTAATCTTTATGAATAAATGTAATCCTTAAACCATTATTAGTCACATTTTTTTAGAATGATTGTAATAATTGTTTATGCTCTTTTTCTTTACGGATAAATGTAAATAGTGATTCTTAAAAAATAAAATTCGTATCCTTTAGAAAATATTATTCTTGATAATAGGTTGCATAATTATGTAAGCATGTTTAATATAAAAAGTATCTTGAATGAAACAATATTATGCAAGCATAAAACTGCAAATATATTTATTATTTTATTATTGACTTTTTGTCATTCTGATAGAATAAAATCGGTTATTACTAAAAATAATATTAAAATTTAATTATAATTAATTTTAAAAAAATCATATTTTTTAAAAATAAGGGAATTAATGATCCTTTAAAATTCGAAAATTTCCTTTTTTTTAAAATAGGTTAATTGACCAAAATACTCTTTTGCTGAAATTTGTATGATTATATAATACATGCTACCCTATTATAATATCATAGACTCTCAAATCATGATTGTTGATTCTATTTATCCGGTGGTCCATATCTGTGCATTCTGACACACAATACTTACTAGAAACAATATAACCAAACCATATATATATATATATATATATATATATATATATATATATATATATATATATATAGAGAGAGAGAGAGAGAGAGAGGTTCAAATGTTTTTGATAATTATTGTGTGCCTGTGTGCACCAATGAGAATTCAAGAAATAATAAATTATTAAGTAAATCATTTAAGGGTATTATAGTAATCTTGGAATATTTAAGTATGGTAGATAATTAATATATTTATCATCCCTTTAAATATGGGATATCAAAGTCAAACCCAAAAAAACCCCTACGCTTGAAAATTACAATTGTCATCAATCCCTTCCCCCATTTTCTATTCTCTCTGGCTTTCACCCAACACCGATCGACTCCGCCACCATCGTGGAACGCAGCCACCGATCAAGAAGATAGGCATGCTTTATTTCTCTATAGTTCATAACACATGGAATTTGACTCTGGTTTTTCTCTCTTCCAGTTATTTCTGTTGATTGTGATGATATAGCGATGAATCCATTTCATTTCGTGTGAATGAATCTGACCCTTTTTATGAACGATTGAATGAGTTCAAATTTGACAAGTGATTTCAATTTTATTTATCTGAAGCTGCAGTTGGGAATGCGGCTGTACAAAGGAGAAGACAACATGTTGTTTCAGTGGCGAAAGAAAGAAGAGAAGCGATGTTCAGAACCAAGCAAATGTACAGAAGGAGTTATCAACTTCATGGATGTTTCCATCAATGGCGACATGATGATTGGTAAGCCTCTCACTATTTTTTTTTTTTTTGAAGAAACTGAAGAAGCACACCACGTGTTTGATAAAATGCATAGTTGAAATCATATTCTGTATATCTATATATTCTACCAGAATGTATAATATGTATTATATCATATTCTGTTAGAATATATAAAGTCATAGAAATTGCAAGTAACATGAAAGGATAAAAACCTTGGTTAGATATCTGTTATTCATTTGATTGTTAATAAATTAAGATGATAAAAATTTGTTAATTTTTTTTATTCATGTCTTCCGATTATGTTTTTGGTTAATTATTTATATGTTGATAATAAATTTTGCTAGAATTTTATTGTTTTATTTTGATAAACTTTTAATATTTATATGTAGATAATGTATTCTAACAGAATTTTACTATTGCATTCTAACAAAATTTGTGATAGAAATGGCTTGAAGAACGGCTTGAAGATTTGATGGGAAGGGCTTGAAAAATGAATTAAAGAATGATCACACTCAATGTTTAAGAATGTTATTATTTTTTAAGAATTACACATGTTATTCTTTCAGAATGTTGTTATTATTCAAAGAATCACAATTAATTATTTGGTATATTATTAGTTCAATAATCTATTTTGTGTATTCTTTTAGAATGTATTTAGTAGTTTATGATTGACATTATGTTATTTTGATAGAATAAAATCGAAAATATATTTACTAGTTCATGGTTGGCATCTGTCATTCTAACAGAATAAAATCGAATTTTTAAACTTGAATTAATTAAAAATATTTAGATTTTCAAAAATAAAGGAATTAATAATCCCTAAAAATCCGAAAATTTCCTTTTTTAATATAGTTTAATTGACTAAAATGTCCTTATGTTGAAATTTGTGTGATTATATGATACATGTTATCCTATTCTAGTACATAGACCCTCAGATCATGACCTTTGATTCTATTTCATCCAGTGGTCCAGATCTGAGCATTTTGGCATACAATAATTAGTAAAAAACAAAATAACCTAAGCATATATATATATATATATATATATATATATATATATATATATATATATATATATATATATATATATATATATATATATATATATATATAAGCGGAGCTACCTTAGGACCATGGTTGGCTCAAGCCCACTCTCAAGCTTTCAATTTTTTTGTTTTTTGAATAAGAGATTTAGTTATTTAAAAACCATTTGTAGTTCACTTGCTATGCCTCTTTCCCATTCATTAGGATTTCGATACCATTACCTTGCATATGGTGTGTTATTTTTCAAATAATTTATTTTTAAAGTTACACTTTGGCACATTTAAAAGTTAAATTATTTTACTAAGTTAGTTTTCAAAATTTATATATTTCACACCTTAAATTTTATAAATTTGCATAATTCCACTTTTATCTAATTTAATTTTTTTGTTTTTCTTTTTTTAATTTATTCTATATAAAAAAATTGTTTTTTCACTTTTCGCATACGGCTTCAAAATCAACGAACCAGTCTTATATATATATATATATATATATATATATATATATATATATATATATATATATATATATATATATATATATATATATATATATATATATATATACCATTTTAATTTTTTAATACCGTGAGATCAAATCTAAAAATAATTTTAAAATACAAAATAAATGAAAAAATCCAAAAATTCTTTTTTTATGTATTATTTTCGGAACTTCAATTCACTAAAAAAATAAAATAAAAATAAAAATAAAATAAATCCTGTTTTTTTTTTTTTGAAAAATACGTGAATTATTCTAATAGAATATTACAATTACATATTCTAAAAAATAATTTTAAAATACAAAATAAATGGAAAAATCTAAAAATTCTTTTTTTAAATATTATTTCAGGAAATCAATTAATTAAAAAAAAAAATTTTAAAAATCCCGTTTTTTTTTAAAAGTACGTGAAATATTGTAATAGAATATTACACTATACATATTCTAAAAATTAATTTTAAAATGAAAAATAAATGGAAAAATCCAAGAATATCTTTTTTTAAATATTATTTTTGGAACTGAATTAACTAAAAAAAATTAAAAAGAATAAAAAAAGTAAAAAAATGCGTCTCACGGTCTCACAAAATTAGGCCGTCTCACATGAACCTAACAATATATATATATATATATATATATATATATATATATATATATATATATATATATATATATATATATATATATATATATGTTATTTAAATCTTTTTGTTATACTTTTCTTCATTTCCTAGGGGGATAATGACTTAAGAGGGTAATAACGTTTACTGTTTGTCCATTTTAGGTCCCTAACGTATATTTTGTGCGTAGTACACCATTAAGGTTATTATAACTATTTACAAATAGTCCTTTTAACAGGAAGAAGCCGGTAAAATGATTATTTATAAACGGTTATAACAACCTTAGTGGTGTAATATACACAAAAAATACGTTGGGGACCTAATATGGATAAACGGGAAACGTTATTACCCTCCTAAGTCATTATCCCATGAAACTATAAATCCCTATAATAAATTTGTACTTTTTAAATAAAAAACTTATAGATCTTGGGGTTGGTAGTTTGGATGTTTTTAACCTTGGCCTTCTTTATAAATGGAATTGTGGCGGTTTCTTAATGACAATGGAGCTCTTCGGGTTAAAATTGTCAAATTTTGTCATGGGAAGGTGGCGGTTTTTCGGACGATTCGAGAATAGGAATTGGAGGGGGTGTTTGGCAAAAGATTGTAGGATCCATTAATCACCTCCATGAGAATGGTTGTATTCCTTCTAATTACATATATAGAGTGGTGAGGGATGAGACTCAAACAAGGTTCTAGGAGGATGTTTGGTGCTTGGATATTTCTCTTAGGGAGCGGTTCGGGAGGCTCTTTGCTTTGGCCTTTAATCAAGATGCTCGAGTAAGTGAATAATGGGATCCAGGGGGGATGTAATTTTCATTGGCGTCGGGGGATTAGAGGAGCCTTTCTCATGACAAAATTTGACAATTTTAACCCGAAGAGCTCCCTTGTCATTAAGAAACCGCCACTTCCATTTATAAAGAAGGCCGAGGTTAAAAATATTCAAACTACCAACCTCAAGACCTACAAGTTTCTTATTTAAAAAGTAAAAATTTACTATAGGGGTTTATAGTTTAATGGGATAATGACTTAGGAGGGTAATAACGTTTCCCGTTTGTCCATATTAGGTCTCCAATGTATTTTTTGTGTATATTACACCATTAAGGTTGTCATAACCGTTTATAAATAATCCTTTTTACCGGTTTCTTCCTGTTAAAAGGACTATTTGTAAACGGTTATAATAACATTAATGATGTAATACGCACAAAAAATACGTTAAAGACTTAAAATGGACAAACAGAAAACGTTATTACCCTCCTAAATCATTATCCCTTTCCCAAACTACCAACCCCATGCTACAGTTTGCATCTTTCAGTGGGATCTATGCATTTTATAATCCTTTAAAAGTTTGTCACAGTTTTCTCATTCCTTTTCTGCATCTTTAGACCGCAGCCTGTTATTGACAAAAGAAAAAAAAAATCAATTATTTAATTGGAGTATATGCTTTCTCTAAATAGTTTTAGAAATCTATTTTCCAAAACATTATTTAGTAACCAGACGTTTTTTTTAATGATTGTTCTTGAGTTTGGAAAATCTTTGGGAATATTGTCAGGAAAACAAAGTTGGTTTTGTTATTATATACGTATTTTTATATTTTTGTATTTTTTTTAATTGTAATAAGCGGTTCTTATGATTTTTAACCATTTTTTTAAAATCTTAAAAAATGAAATAAAACAATCACACCTGGAGCCTGGTGCCTGGTGCCAACAATAAGGTCAAAACAGGCATGCCAATCAATCTCCACTATATAATAACACTTGAGCTTGAGCCACTGAAGGCCAAATAAAGCAAGCAGATCACTCAGTCTCCTCTTCGCAATAGAATAAATCTTGATATTCATCATCTTCCTCTGAAGCTATATCTTTCTCGTCTGTAACAAATGTCGATTCCTGCAAAAAGGTTAGTTTATTAGTGACTGTTTATTCAAATACTTGATTTTATTCATAGATGTTATTTTTTAGGTAAACTACAAAAAATACCCTGTTACCATATATTTTTATGGGTTAACTTACAAAATTTACATCGGGTACTCTGACTTTATCGTTTATATCACAAATTTTTAATTCTACTGAATAAGCCTGAAAAGTTTTTTTTCCCTATGTTTTATTACATCATTAGAATATGATATATGGTATTCAATATCTTATGTAGCATCGGTCCTATATTAAATATGATAAGATTTGTTCATTTATGTTGGTATGGTTGTTTCGTGACAAAACTACAAATTTGATCCTTATGGTTTGCAAAAATCTTTGGATGGGGTCCAAAAAATTTCTGGCTTGCACAGAAGGTCCGAAATCAAAGTTTTTCTAGGTTTTTGGTCCAAAAAAGTTGAAATTACCTATTTACCCTTTTAATTTCAGTTTTGTATTTTTTTTCTTATTTATATTAATACTTTATGAAATAAAAATAAAAAACAAAGAAGATGACCCTCTCTCTCTCTCTCTCTCTCTCTCTCTCTCTCATGACCAGATGAACTCATTCATCCTTTATCCCACTCTTTTAGACTTCCTAAATCTCCAAATTCACTCCCAATGTCCTCTTCGTCTTCCTCAATCCAACCATTCGCTTGAATCAGAATGTTGTGGGATTTCTCTGCAACCATTGTTGTTTGAAATCACAATCTTACATCCAACAACAGTGTCTGGGTTTCAGAAATCCATGATGAGGTTTCCGCCTCTGTTCCTTTGTAACCTACCTGATTCGAATACCATTCGGGCCTGGTTTAATTTCCTATTTGTTGTTGATCAAGGAAAAGAAAATTTCAAAAGAATCGAGCAATTCTTAGCCAAGAAAACCTCAAGAAATTCACTCCTATTCGGGGTTTCCGTTGACCATGTCCTCGCTGGATTCACAGATTCTTTAAAGATGGGTAAAACAGATTTCTTGCCAACCAAATTACAAGGATTAAACGTAATCAACATCGAGAAGGAGATCCGTGAGTTTCTTGTTGGGAATTTGAGTGAAGATATGATGAATTTGAAGTTAAAGGAGGTAAGAGACAACATCGACACTTGCACAAGCTCCGATGTGATTCTCAATCTCGAAGAATTGAAGTTGTTTCTTGATGGGACTTGAATTTGCTTCCAATCTCCTCTCTATTTTTTGTGGCGGTGTCGTGGTAGGCAGCAGCAACTCCAGTTGTTGTTGTGTTGTTTTTCTCTTGTTTTCTTGACTTGTTTGAAAGGGAAGATGCAAGTGTTTGAGTTGAGGCTTGGTCAGCAAAACAGGATGGGATAGAGGTGGAATGGTGGTAGGGTGGTGACGGTGTAAGGTGGTGTTGCAGGAGGCAGCAACTCCGGTTGTTGCCGTGTTTTCCAGTGAGCAGGGCAGAAACGAGAGAGAGAAAGGAGGACTTAGAGGGGGAGAGGAGGAAGAGAGAGAAGGCGGAGGGCTATGGTGGGGTGGGAAGAGAGAGAGAGAGAGAGAGAGAGAGAGAATTCCTTTTTTTGCATTAATGTTTATAAAATAAAATTATAAAAAAATACAAAAATAAATAAATTTAAAGGGTAAAAAAGTCAATTCAAGTGTTCAATGGACCAAAACTATACAAATTTCTTAATTCTAAAACTAAAAACCTAGAAAAACCATGATTTCCGATATTTTGTGTAAGCTGAAAACTTTTTGGACCTCTTCCAAAGATTTTTGGAAACCACATAAGGATAAAATTTGCAGTTTTGTCTTGTTTCATCATAGCTAACACCTATAAACTCGATAATAACAAGTTGTCACATAAGGGTGATGAAACATAAATAAATAAATAAATAAACAAACAAAAAATAAAAAGGTATATTGGCTTTTAAGTACACTTATAAATCAAGTAACATAAAGAGGAAATGAGAATTATTAATGGAAATTTTTTGACATTTACACTTATGTTATCAGTAAAAAAGTATGTATTTGTTAGATTACCTTTTTATTAGCGGACAAAAAAACTTTATTAAGTGATTATTGTCAATAAAAAAAGTGAGGATGTCGCTATCATATGAAAATATATATTATCATCTGAAAATATATATAAGAACATTGTTGTTAATACTAAATAAAGCACACCTTACAAGTTTATGGTTACATATTATTATTACGAGTAAAAAAAATATATAAATATTTTGCCATATAAGTATTTTCCTATTATCACTAAAAAATAACATGCATTGCACAAATTGATAAGCGAGTGAATTACATTAGGGTTAGACTAACTGAAAAGCTAGCTGAAAACTAAAAAGCTAGTTGATAACTGAAAAACTAGTTGCTAGCTTATAAGCTAGCTGATAAAAAATAACGTTTGGTAAAATTTAGCTCATAAGCTAGTTGAAATATATAAAATGACGTAAAAGGACATTTAGAAAATACGTTTCCTGTAATTAATTAAGTGTATATTTAGGAAATTTTTAAAAAGCTTCTAAAAAGCTACTGAAAGTAGCTTTTTAAAAAGTTAGCTTATCAGCTACTTTTTTACTTGTCAAACATGACAATTTGAAAAAACTCGAAAAATAAGCAAGTCTATCAGCTAGCTGTGGCGCGCCAAACACAGCCTAGGACTTGTCACAATTTATCTAATATCCGATAAAAAAGTAAGTCGTATACTCGAATTACTTGAATTTAATCAGCCATAGATTTGTTTTATTTTTATGTAAATTAGCAATCAAGAATATTGTGAATATGAAATTATTATACAATTGATGTAGACTAGCAGGAAAGGTAGCATTGATAACAGGAGCAGCGAGTGGCATTGGTGAGTGTTGTGCAAAGCTTTTTGCCGCACATGGAGCAAAAGTTATCATCGCAGATGTCCAAGACCAACTCGGTCAAGCAGTCTCTGAGGCAATAGGCTCATCAAACTCAATGTACATCCACTGCGACATCACCAACGAAGAAGAAGTCAAAAACACCATCGACACTGCAGTCGCCACTTATGGAAAACTTGACATCATGTTCAACAACGCAGGAGTAGCAGATACTTTAAAGCCACGCATTATAGACAATGAGAAAAGGGACATCGAGCGTGTACTGAATGTCAATGTCATAGGAACCTTTTTGTGCATGAAACATGCGGCTAGGGTTATGGTTCCACAGAAATCAGGATCGATTATAACAACATCTAGCATTACTTCACATCTTGGTGGTATGGCTACTCATGCTTACACGTGTTCAAAACACGCATTAGTTGGTCTAACTAGGAATCTAGCTGTTGAGCTTGCACCATTTGGCATTCGTGTTAATTGTGTTTCGCCTTTTGGAATTGCTACACCATTGACCGCAGATTTCATTGGGCTTGAAAGGGAGGTTTTTGAGAATATGATGAATGGAGTCGCGAACCTTAAGGGTGTGACACATAAACCAAATGATGTTGCATATGCTGCCCTTTATTTGGCTAGTGATGAGGCTAAGTATGTAACTGCACAAAATATGCTTGTCGATGGTGGATTGAGCTACTGTAATAACTCCTTCAACATGTTTAAGTATCCTGAGGAGGCTGCTTAAGTTAAGAAGTTTGGTGTTTTTTTTTAAATATTTTTAATAAGACAAACGTATATGGTTGTATGGTTCATTATTTATAATAAACAAAGTTTGTAGCCTATGACCATTTTGTTCTAAGTTTATTATTTGCCTAATTAAATTCTAAAAGTTATTTTATTTTGAGTACATTTATTTTTACACTTATCCCTCTAATCAACACAAAATGATTTGGCTTCATGAAATTTCGAATGGCATAATTGTAACGTCCGTGTTTCTAGGCTAGACACTAATGATGATGTAATAGTCTAGGCCAACCTTTGTAATTTGTTTTGAAATAATAAAGATGTATTATTTGATTATTATGTGTTTTATGCTTAATTATTATAATTAATGAGTTAAGGATAAAAATAAGCGTCGAAAATCAATGTTAGATAAAGCCAATATCTATGAAAAAAGTTGTAGTGATTGAAATAAGGATTCCGGAGATATATAGAATACCGAAATCCGATTTATAATGAAGAAGTTATGACTTTTCGAAGTTTCGCGGCAGAATCGGCATGACGTTGTGTGACGTAAAAAGTAAATTTACGATAAAGTGTTTTTTATCATTAATGATCTAAATGAAAGTCGTCGTATTCATTAAACCGAGAATTTTCATAAAAAGAATTCTCAAATTTGACTTCGTATGAGGAAGTTATGATTTTTCTAAGTTTCAGATTAGCAGTAGACAGCTAAAAACTCGAATTTTAGATCGAGTGATTTTTACCCGACACGACCTAAATGATATTCGAAGGTCTCTTCAATAGTAGTACAACGGTGAAAAGACAGACGAAAACGGATGTTGGATGAATAAGTTATGAATTTTTAACGGATTTTCCTGTCCCAGTCTGTTAAGAATAATAATATTAAAAATAAAATCAAAATTCGTCAATGGAGTCTAAACAAAAGTTGTAGAGTATAATCCCACCTACGTGTATATATAACGAACGTCGAAAACGGAACTCGTATGCGAAAGTTATTAATTTTTGAAGTTCGGGGCACAAAATCTGAGAAATTTCGCATGCATGGCTCGGAATCAGCCACGTCGCCTCGCATGCGAGCCCGCCCCGTGTCTGCCTGCTAATTCGACCGAAGCGAGGTCCAGTCCGAAGTTTCCGCATGTCGCACCGGTGGCGCATTCGAGCTCGGACTCATGACCACCTGCGAACCGAGTCGCGTGCCCTCGCCTCGCTATTGGCACCTCGCCCTCGCTTCTGCCACCTCCTCCCCCTCGCTGCCGAAACGTGTCTTCTCCCTTCCCCCTTCGGCCGAAGCCTCGCCCTATATAAAGGGAGGCGCGAACCCTCCAAATTTGCTTTGAAATTTCACACTTTTACACCTTACACCTTCTTTCAAGTTATTTTACATCCCCAGAAGCCCCGAGATCTTACCTAACACCCAAAGACTATCCCGAAGTGCCTGAAAGCCCCGAGAAATTTATCTTTTCGGTTTGAAGCTTAACACTCGCAAGGCCCAGTTCTCATTAAAGCTCCCGGTTTTATTGGAAACGATCGTTTTAAGAACGAAGTGTTGCCCGGTTATCGTTAAGTCATGTGAGTGTGTAGTTACTTTCATCTTATACATAGACATGAAGTATTTTCTACAAAATATGTGCTATGTGTATATTTATTGTTTATTTATTTGAGACAGGTGTTGAATGAATGTTTTATATAGGTTTTAAAATGATTTAAACTGTATATGTATTTTTATCTACAAATATGTTGGGTATAACATGGGTAGATAAAATAGTTGGTGTGTATGTTAAAATGCTGAAAGGCCTCGATGTTGTTGTTGTTGTTGTTGTTGTTGTTGTTGTTGTTGTTGTTGTTGTTGTTGTTGTTATAGTCATCTAGCGGAGTATAGATGACGACCACAAACCTTTCTAGAGAGTCTAGTGGAACGCTAGCAGGTTCTCAACCTGTAGGTGTTGATGAACTATATGTTCATTAGTGTACTTCATCCCCCTCAAGGTTGCCTTAAGGACATGTATGGCTTAGGAATCCCCTTAGTAGTAGTGTCCATCCCGATGATGATCCTTATGCTAGGTCCCTTGTGATAGGTGTTTAGGGACGTAGAGTGAGGATAACGGGAACGGGTAATCAAGGTTATTGTTGGTGGATGAAATTAATAAATTTATTGTTGGTCGATGAAATTAATAAATTTATTATTTTTTTTGTGGGTTGAAAATCCTATATGCTCACCAGGCTCCTAAGCCAGACTCACCCAGCTTTTTATATTAAAGGTAGTGGACCCAGAGCATAGTTTGGATGATGAAGAGGGATTTTTGGATTATAGGCCAGTAGTTGTAAATAACTGTTGTAAGGCTTATGATGTACTGTTTATGCTTTTGGTTTGTATTGGAACATGGCATCCCGAGGTTTTGATATATAATGAAAATAAATATTTCTTTAAGAAATGTTTTGATAAATTTTTATCATGTTTTGTTTTGGGGACAAATTCTGCAACATCTTTTAAAAGATTACTCTGATTTTATTTTAAAAGCATAAATTAAATCGGTCTTTTCTGGCTGAGAAATTTAGGGATGTCACAGTTGGTATCAGAGCGTTAGTTTAAGCGAAATAGGAATTTGTAGGATTTCTAGACTTAAACTTAGAATGCTAAGTGATGATTGTGAGATGCGTGTCTACCATATTTAGACACGAGCACTAGTATATTTTAGGAAATATGCCTAAAATACTTTTATGTGCTAAATGCTATATGTTTGCCATATATGCCATTATTTGTTCGGATCTATGGTCTGTTGCCGACCGGATCTGGAAACCTTATGTGTTCAGGATTCTAAGCGTACGACTACAATATTAGATCTAGCATGTAATGTTTCGAAGTGATGAAGATCTAAATTCACCTTATTTGGTGTATAGATTATAATGGCAAGAACACGAAGTGGAACTAGAAATGCAAACAAAAATCAGCAACCTCAACCCCAAGTGATGGAGCATGTGTCAATAGCAGAAGCTGCACCAGAACCAATCACAATGAATGGAGTGCGAGCCATGATAGCTGAACAAAATGGAGGAATTGAGATAATTTTTTTGAACAAAAGGAGTGAACCTTTAAAGCCTGTTGAACAACCGGAAGTAAATGACGGTCAATCAGAGGAGGAAAATTACAGTAGATTTGTTGGTCAGACTAAACCACTTGTGGATAGGAGGAATAATCAAGAGGAAGGAGTAGAGAGAAATGAATGTAAGTACAAATATTTTATGACATGCAAGCCATCAACTTTCACTGGAAAAGATGATCCCGTCGGAGTAATGGATTGGATCTCAGAAATGGAATTGGCCTTCATGACATGTGGTTGTCAAGGCAAGTTACAAACTATATTTGCAGTGCTTCAGTTTAGAGGTTGCGTTGTTCGCTGCTGGAACACTCTGGGGAAGACCCTACGCCCTAATGAGCCACTGCAACTGACTTAGGCAGAGTTCTTGGTGCATTTCAAGCGCAAGTACTGCTCAGCCCAAAATCTACTTGAGTTGGAAAACCAATTTCTGACATTAAAGAAGGGAAGTATGACCATCGAGGAATACACCAATAACTTCACAGACAAAATGGAGTTTGCTTTGCGTATTGTACCAGACAAGCAGATGAAAATCGACATGTACGCAAAGGGACTTCCATGGGAGTATGTGGTGCCAATACGTCATGCACTTACTTTGGAGGCAACTATCTGGGCTGCTAAGTCTGTTGAAGATATGATTAAGTGGAGAGCCGCCAACAAGGTTGAATTTGGCGAAAAGAGAAAGTTTGAAGGAACTTCAGGTTCCAACAAGCACAACAAGTTCTCGAAGTACGATTCGAGGAAATTAGGAGGAGGAGCCAAAGCGAAATGGTGTGACAAGTGTAAGAAGAAACATGCTTGGAAATGCAGCGAGGAAGTCACTTGTTACAAATATGGAAAGCATGGGCATTATGTCAATGAATGCACCTTCAATAAGAAAGTATGTTATTGGTGCAATGAAGAAGGAAACATTTTGAGGGACTGCCGAAGAAGAAAGAGGCAGCGAAGCCCAATCTGCCACCAAAGCCAAAAGCCAAAGCTTTCCAAATGACATTGGAAGTCGCAAAGGATGCAACAGATGTCGCTTCAGGTGCCTTTCTAGTAAATGGATTGCCTGCCAATTTACTGTTTGATTTCAGAGCAAATTACTCCTTTATATCACATAAATTTGGTGAAAGGCTAGCATTGCCTATAGAAAAGCTAGATGATGCCCTAATTGTAGAATTTGCTAGTGGCAATTTCATACCTGTTAGCAATTATATTAAGAACATTGTCATCGACCTGAATGGAAACAAATTCCAAGGGAAGTTGTTACCCATCGAGTTAAATGGTTTCGACATTGTTCTGGGGATGGATTGGCTTAGCGCCAATGATGCCGAAATATTGTGCAAGAAAAATATAGTAAGGGTAAATCCACCGGGAAAGGAGTCATTTATGGTATACAGAGATAAACACAAATTAAATTATGGAATCATTTCCCTAATGAAAGCTAGAAAATATTTATCTAAAGGATACACCTCATACTTGGCATTAATGATCGATGCTAAGAAGGAGAAAAAGGATATGCAAAGCATACCAGTGGTGTGTCAATATCCAGAAGCTTTTCCCAAAAATCTTCCTGAATTTCCCCCTAATAAACAATTAGAGTTTAGAATATACTTGTTACCAGGAACAACACCAATAACAAAAGCCCCATATCGATTAGCACCGACAGAGATGAAGGAGCTTATGAGACAACTTGAAGAATTATTGGACAACGATTTCATTAGACCTAGTTCATCACCCTGGGGAGCTCCAGTGTTATTCATGAAGAAGAAAAATGGGAGCATAAGAGTGTGCATAGATTACAGAGAGCTGGACAAGGAAACAATAAATAACAAATACCCATTGCTAAGGATTGATGACCTCTTCGATCAGTTGCAAGCTTCGAGTTATTTCTCGAAGATTGATCATAGGTCAGGATATCATCAGCTAAAGGTAAGAGAGCAGGATATTGAGAAGACAACGTTCAGAACAAGATATGGACACTACGAGTTTTTGGTTATGTCATTTGGACTAACCAATGCTCCAGCAACCTTCATGGATTTGATGAATAGGGTTTGCAAACCATTCCTTGATAAATTTGTGATAGTGTTCATAGATGACATTCTGATTTACTAAAAAAGCAGGAGGAGCATGGAAAATACTTGCGAGAAGTGTTAGAAGTATTAAAGAAGGAGAATTTGTATGCGAAGTACTCCAAATGTGATTTTTGGATTCAAGAAGTCCAATTTTCTGGTCATGTGGTTAACCAAGAAGGGACTATGGTTGGTCCAGCTAAGATTGAAGCTATAACAAAGTGGTAACAACCAAAGAGTCCTATGGAGATCCGAAGCTTTCTAGGATTAGCTTGATATTATCGAAGATTTATCCAAGGCTTTTCTTTGATAGTTGCTCCATTGATAGCTTTGACCCACAAATGAGCTACTTATACTTGGAGTGAAAAGCATAAGGAAGCCTTTGAGAAGTTACAGAAGAAATTATGTGAAGCACCGATTCTTTCTTTGTCCTAAGGAATTGAAGACTTTGCAGTTTATAGTGATGCATATGGAGTTGGGTTAGGTTGTGTTCTAACCCAAAAGGATAAGGTGATAGCATATGCATCGAGACAATTGAAATAGCATGAAAAGAACTACTCCACTCATGATCTGGAGTTGGCAGTGGTAGTATTTGCCCTAAAGATATGGAGGCATTACCTCTATGGCACAAAATGCAAACTTTTCACTGATCATAAGAGTCTTCAATATCTCTTTAATCATAAAGAATTGTACATGAGGCAACGAATCTGGCTAGAGTTACTCAAGGACTACGACTGTGAGATACTTTACCACCCTGGTAAAGCAAATGTTGTCACTAATGCTCTCAGTCGGAAGGTAAACATTGACAAGAAAAGGGCAAGAGAATTTAGAATTGAAGTTATCTTGACAATTATGGAAAGTATAAAGAAAGCTTAGGAGGAAGCTTCAGAGAAAAATGGCCGAAAGGAAGAACGTTTGGGCAAAACGTTAGTGTTTGGTACAAACAACCAAGGGTTGAAGGTATTCCAAGATAGAATTTGGGTACCTAAGACAGGAGGATTAAGAGACATTCTGGTGGAAGAAGCTCAAAAGACCATGTACTCGATTCATCCCGGCAGCACAAAAAAGTATAGGGATCTGAAACCTTACTACCGGTGGCCGACGATGAAGCTCGATGTTGCAAAGTATGTAACCGAATGTGTAACATGTGTGAGGTTTAAGATACAAAATTAGAAACCATATGGGAGTTTAGAACCTTTACCTGTACCCATGGGTAAATGGGAAGACATCACCATGGATTTTGTGACTAAACTGCCTAGAACAAAAAGCGGCCACGACATCATTTGGGTGTTCGTCGATCAATTTACAAAAAGTGCACATTTCATAGCAGCCAATGAGAAATGGTCTATAGAAAAGCTTGCAAACGTTTATGTGAAATAGATACTGAAAGTTCACGGTGTTCCTTTAACGATTGTATCAGATCGTGATAGTCGTTTCACGTCGCGGTTTTGGAGAAGTCTACAAGAGGAATTGGGTACGAAATTGTGCCTAAGTACAGCCTACCATCCGCAAACTGATGGTCAGAGCGAACGAACGATTCAAACATTGGAGGATATGCTACGAGCATGTATCCTGGAATCCCAAGGTAACTGGGATGAACAATTACCTTTAGTAGAATTTTCCTACAATAATAGTTTTCATTCGAGCATCAAGATGGCACCGTATCAGGATTTGTATAGACAAAAGTGTCGAACGTCGTCATGTTGGCTTGAAGCTAGGGAAAAGCGGTTTATGGGACCCGAGATAGTTCATCAGACTGCTGAAAAGTTGAAAGTGATTAGGGAAAGAATGTTAGCAGCTCAGGATCGTCAAAAGAGCTATGCTGACAAGAAAAGACAACCGCTAACATTCGAAGTTGGAGATTCGGTTTTACTTAAAGTCTCGTTGTGGAAAGGACTTATAAGATTTGGTAAAAAAGGAAAATTGAGCCTAAGGTTTATTGGACCGTTTAAAGTTCTTTAGAGGATTGGGAACCAAGCTTGCAAACTAGAATTACCAGAAGAACTACACGGTATTCATAACACTTTCCATGTGTGTTATTTGAGAAAGTTCACGGGAGATGTTCCCGACATAATTCCAACTTCATAATTAAGGTTGGATGAAAGCAAGAGGTTAATCGAAGAACTAGAAGTAATCGTTGACCGTAAGACTAGGAAGTTGTGACGCAAGATGTTCAATTTAGTGCTTGTGCGATGGAAACATACGAATGGTCCAAATCTCACCTGGGAAACGGAGAGTGACATGATGAGTTACTATCCGCATTTGTTTGCTGATGTATGATTCCGGGGACGGAATCATCCTAAGGGGAAGAGAATTGTAACGCCCGTGTTTCTAGGCTAGACACTAATGATGATGTAATAGTGTAGGCCAACCTTTGTAACTTATTTTGAAATAATAAAGATGTATTATTTAATTATTATGTGTTTTATGCTTAATTATTATAATTTAATGAGTTCAGGATAAAAATAAACGTCGAAAATAAATGTTAGATAAAGCCGATATCTATGAAGAAAGTTGCAGCGGTTGAAATAAGGATTCCGGAGATATAAAGAATACCGAAATCCGAGTTATAATGAAGAAGTTATGACCTGTCGAAGTTTCGCGATAGAACCGGTATGACGTTGTGTGACGTAAAAAGTGAATTTATGATAAAGTAATTTTTAGCATTAATGATCTAAATGAAAGTCTTCGTATTCTTTAAACCGAGAATTTTCATAAAAAGAATGCACAAATCTGGCTTCATATGAGGAAGATATGATTTTTCTAAGTTTCAGCTTAGTAGTAGACAGCTAGAAACTCGAATTTTAGATCGAGTGAGTTTTAGCCGACACGGCCTAAACGAGAGTCGAAGGTCTCTTCAATAGTAGTACAACGATAAAAACACAGACGAAAACGGACGTCGGATGAAGAAGTTATGAATTTTTAACGGATTTTTCTATCCCGGTCTGTTAAAAATAATAATATTAAAAGTAAAGTAAAAATTAGTTGACGAAGTCTAAACAAAAGTTGTAGAGTATAATCTCACCTACGTGTGCATATAAAGAATGTTGAAAACGGAGCTCGGATGCAAAAGTTAGGTATTTTTGAAGTTTGGGGCACAAAATCCGACAAATTTCGCATGCATCGCTCGGAATCAGTCGCGTCGCCTCGCATGCGAGCCAACCCCGTGTCCGCCTACTGATTCGAACGAAGCAAGGTGTAGTCCTAAGTTGTCGCGTGTCTAACTGTGGCGCATCCGAGCTCGGACCCGTGTCGATCGGTGTCTTCTCCTTTCCCCCTTTGGCCGAAGCCTCGCCCTATATAAAGGGAGGTGCGAACCCTCCCGGTTTGTTTGTAAATTTCACACTTTTTACACCATACACCTTCTTTCAAGCTATTTTGCATCTTCCGAAGCCCCCGGGTCATACCTAACACCCGAAGATCGTCCCCAAGTGCCCGAAGACCCCGAGAAATTTATCTTTTTGATTTGAAGCTCAACACTCGCAAGGCCCAGTTCTCATTAAAGGTCCCGGTTTCATCGGAAACGATCGTTTTAAGAAACGAAGTGCTGCCCGATTATCGTTAAATCATGTGAGTGTGTAGTTACTTTCATCTTACACATAGATACAAAGTATTTTCTACAAAATACGTGCTATGTGTATATTTATTGTTTATTTATTTGAGACGGGTGTTGAATGAATGTTTTATATAAGTTTTAAAATGGTTTAAACTGTATATGTATTTTTATCTACAAATATGTTGGGTATAACATGTGTAGATGAAATAGTTGTTGTTGTAGTCATCTAGTGGAGTATAGATGACGACCACGGATCTTTCTAGACAGTCCAGTGGAATGCTAGTAGGTTCGCAACCTATAGGTGTTAGTGAACTATAAGTTCATTGGTGTACTCCATCCCTCTCAAGGTTGCCTTAGGACATGTATGGATGAGAAATCCCCTTAGCAGTAGTGTCCATCCCGATGATGATCCTTAGGCTAGGCCCCTTGTGATAGGTGTTTAGGGATGTAAAGTGAGGATAACGGGAACAGGTAATCAGGGTTATTGTTGGTTGATGAAATTAATAAATTTATTGTTGGTCGATGAAATTAATAAATTCATTATTTTTTGTGGGTTGAAAAATTCTATATGCTCACCAAACTCTCAAGCCAAACCCACTCAGCTTTTTATATTAAAGGTAGTGGACTCGGAGCATAGTTTGGATGATGAAAATAGACTTTTGGATTATAGGTCAATAGTTGTAAATAATTGTTGTAAAGCTTATAATGTATTGTTTATGCTTTTGGTCTGTATCGAAACATAGCATCCCGATGTTTTGATATATAATGAAAATACATATTTCTTTAAGAAATGTTTTGATCACTTTTTATCATGTTTTGTTTTGAGGACAAACTCCGCAACATCTTTTAAAAAATTACTCTGATTTTATTTTAAAAGCATAAATTAAATCGGTCTTTCCTGACCGAAAAATTTGGAGATGTCACGTAATATTATGTTACACATTAAACAATAAAATAGTCACTCGTGGATGATAATATTGGAGCGTAATTTTAATGATAAAATGCATCACATACACGATTGGGATAAAATTCCAAAACTATTAGAAACCCTAGAAATTTAAGAAGAGGAAGGGGTTGTAATCAAGGACAATACGTTGAATTGCATGTAAACCCTTTTTGAAACTTCGATTTTGTTATAATATAAGTAATTGATTATGTCTTTGCTCAGATTTTGATAAACCCGGCGTACTCAATCGAATTGAAATTTACTTGCGATTTTCAGGTTTTAAACAGAGATGTAACCATGTTTTTGCATTGGATCATTATATTAAATTGAAAGAAGTGTTTTTTTGGTAGAGAGATAGAGTATAATATTTAAAAAATTATTTAGCAAGAATTAGGAATCCAAAAGTCTAAGAAGTTAGGAAACGAGAAACTACAGAAGTCGGGTCAGGGAGATGACCCATTAGGTTTTTCGGTTCTTGGGCTAAAAGCCGATGATTTTAGTCGGCTAAAAAAATAAAACTTCATATAAACTAGAGAAGTGTCCCCCTCTTTGCGGGGGTTGGAAGCCTTCGATTTTCAATTTTTTTTTTTTTTGTTATGGTTATTGCAATCTCAATTAGAGTCGTTAATGAGTATGACAATACATTGTTGTTATCAGTTAAAAAAAGTGCAAGTACAATGCAATTGTGGGTTACGATTTGCGATTATAGATAAAATAATAAGTATTAGTAGAAGATTTTCAAATTTGGATCAATGAATCACCCAACGGATTTTTGGCAGGTGCATTTTAGTCACAACATCATCTATTAGGGGAAATGTGAAGGTCCACCTTTCCCTATTCCAAAGTGGTTGGTATTGCTGCTAATTTTGAGAAACCAATAAACGAAAAGTGCTGCATTAGTAGGAAATAACTATATAATGTGCTTTGATATGGCTTCAATAAAATATAAAATTGTAAAATTATTGGAGATGAGTAATGGATTCCAGTAATAGTTAAATACATAAATGGAATTTCACTTAAAATGTTACTAAATATATCCGTTGACTCAATGAACGGATAAACCAAATATTAACTTATTTACCCAACACATTTTGTTAAGTTGGAACTCTTAAATCCATTTATATATATATATATATATATATATATATATATATATATATATATATATATATATATATATATATATATATATATATATATATATATATATATATATATATATATATATATATATATCCAGATCAACTGATTGCTGTCTGTACTATAAATGTACCTTACCATTCTTACATTTCAGTTCAGTTGTTTGATTCCGGATTTGATATAGATAAAAAATCTGCCAATTGCACATCATATTATGACCACCACAGTTTCACGATTTGTCAAATTTGGTCCCTCGGCTTAGAGTTGGCCCAACTCCTGCAATCTCGAAGTAATGACCTACATACAAAGCAATAAAATCACATATCTAACATTCAGAAAAAATAATGCAACTTACCATTAGAAGATTCTGCATCTAAGATTAGATCAAGTGCAAAATCAAAATAAGGAACTTGAATGCTTAACCCAAAGAGGTTGAAATCATCTTGAATGTAGTCATCATCAACTTCCACAAACCTTAAACAGGTTGTCAAGAATACCACAAAAACTTTCAATCTACAATGAAAAGCATATCAATTTGGACAAACATAAACAATATTTATATCCTTTACCTGTAGTAAGCATGGAAAAATATAGTAAAGAAGAATCTGGTTCAAGCATTTCATCAAGCAGTTGGGATACATTGTGAAACTCAACTTCAAAACTCAATATCAACTGGGTACGGCATATTTAAATTTCATGTGTAATTGGAGACCTGTTCTATTAAGCTGTAATGAATTGAAAGAGAACAATTAACTTACAATCGGTTTCTTCAGATATCTCTTAAATGATCCGAATTCCCAAATGCGAAAATTTCTGGAAAAGCTCAGTGATATTGATCAATTTTTCTTGCTAGATTCAAATTATATCAGAGATCGCTTTCTCTGTCCCTGTATATATGCATGTGTACAATAAAATTTCTGATTTCAATGACATAGAAAATTTTCAATGCTATAAATTCTAGAGACTTTATTTCTGTAATATACGTTTCTCTTTCTGTAACTATATTAGAGGTGTATGTATTTGATATATGGATTTTCCTCTACAAATTATTGGTTGATACGTACAAAATGTCGAACACACTTACACACAACGCAAATCATATTTAGTAACCAAAAAGTTTCGAAGAAAATGGAGGATTTCCTGAAAGAACGGCGAAGAAAGAGATGGTTACCGGCGGCGATTGGCAGATCGAAACGGCGTCGGAATCCCACCAAAAGCGGTGGTTAAGAAAGAGGCGAGAAATGGGAGTCGGGAATGGAAAGAGGGAATCTGCCAGAGAAAGCATCACAATCGATCCTTCCGTCAACGATAGAAATTCTTCACACAACCCAAAGATGTATCACTAAAAAGCATGTCGATTAGTATCTGGATGACTGGAAGAGATCAATCGAATGAAGTCGAACGCTTCTTCTCCTTTCAATATCTCCTTCTTGAAATGATATAGCTTCTAATATTTGTATATGCATAATCAGGTCGTTCCCACCCCGTTCCCGAGTTCAATTTAAAGAGAGAAAAGAAAGGAAATAGGTGGAAGTGGGAGGAAAGTAAAAGAAATTGGTGTTCCGAGTTTCATTAAAGGAGGGAAGTGGAAGGAAATGGAGGGATCACTTTCCCTCCTAACTTTCCTTCCGATTTGGAAGGATTTGGAGAGAAAGAACAAAATGTTTCATTTTCCTTCCATTTCTCTTCAACTCGGGAACACAAAACACAAATTTCTTTTCCTTTCTCTTCTCTTCTTTTCTCTCCTTACTTTCTTTTCTCTTCTCTTCTTTTCTCTGCTACAACTCGGGAACGGGGTGTCCAGGTTAAGCTCCATCAGATTCCCCTCATGACCTCACTCCTCCCCATCATTCTTATATTCTGGCATCTGTACCATAAATCAACAATAAAAAAAAATTAGGGTTTCAGTAGAGGAGAAGTTAATCAGAAAACTAAAAGGTTCGATGAAGAAGGGAAAAGAAGAGGGAAACAGCGACGAAAGAAAAATTGGCGAACAACGCTTACTCTCCGACATCATCGTCTTCTTCGACTGTTAGCCAATTTCTAGATATGTGTTTGTTGCAATACGTGTAGACATGATCACGGAAGCAGACAGAAAACGTGACATTGAGTTCGCTGGTTATGGAGAGGTAGACGGTCGCTTTTTTTATACTGGAAGAATGGATTGAAGCGGCAGTGTGGAGAAAACTAAGATAAGCGGTGGGAACTAATATCTAAAAGACGGTGGAGGAAGCAGAGGTAGAAGAAGCTTCGAGGAGGGGGAAACGAAGACGGTTCTGTAACAATGAGTAGAAATTAAACGGGAACTGGATTAGGCGGTGGAGGGGTGGGGGTTACAACCATCAAGGATTTCACTAACACCGTTCTCAAAAGCCTCACATGCTCTATTGTTAAAAAAATATACATACTTGTTTTTCAAATTTACTATGAGTAAATGACCATTTTATCCTTCTATATAAACATGATTGTCGATAACAAATGATTGTTTATTTAAGAACTGCACAATTTATTTTCTATAAATTATAATAGTTAAGAATCTTTTCGATTGTGAACATTATCAAACATGTTGAGCTAGTTTTGATCTTTAAAAGTTATTAGACTCTTAATTACGGACAATTTTTTATTTGTTGAAAGCTATGAAACTCAAACTCGAATATGTTATAATGATATTCACATGCTCTATCTGTTAAAAAAATAAGCATACTTGTTTTTCAAATTTATGTTTTTCAGATTTCAAAATTCTGATTTTAGATTTTCAAATTGTTGTTTTCAGATTTTCAAATTGTTGTTTTCAGATTTATATTTTCAGATTTCAGATTTTAAATTTTCAGATTGTTGATTTCAGATTTATATTTTTAGATTTCAGATTTTTAGATTGCTGTTTTCAAATTTCAGTTTTTCAAATTGCTGTTTTCAGATTTCAGATTTTCAGATTGCTATTTTCAGATTTATATTTTCAGATTTCTGTTTTCAGATTTCAGATTTTCAGATTTTTGTTTTCAGCTTTACATAAATCACAACAACCTTATCCACTTTGATTTACAAATTCATCCACTTTGGTTGCATTGGAATTGCTCATTCCTTTGTTCAATCTAGCACAATCTAGCACATCAACAAGGGCAAAAACGTCCAACCACAAATGTTAAGTGCAAACACCAAATTTTAAGTGCTATTTTAAAGTATAAAGAAAAAATTTAAGTAAAAAGGAAAATGAAATACTTACCTTGACAAAAGTAAGCACGACTCCATGAGCTCGGGTTATGGGACATTAAGTATTCATATGCACCCACATCTATAGCCTTCAATCTCTCCATCACAGATATGAATTCAGGTTCGACAGTGCAACCAGCAGCAGCCCAAAACAAATCTTTGTACTCTTCTCCTTTATATGACTTCTTAAAGTTTGCGTATATATGGCGAACACATTGTCTATGCTCCGCATATAGCAAGACCTCCTTTACTGCTTCAAGTAGTCCCTAAAAGAATAACAATGTTATTTGACACTATTTTTATGAAAAAATGGACAAGAAAATTTTGAAATTTATGACATAGGGGACAAGAATAACAATATACCTTATGCTGGTCTGATATAACTGTAAGACCTCCACCTTCTTGTACTCCAACATCCTCACTAAGAAGCTCCAAGAACCATTTCCAGTTTTGCTTGTTCTCAATGTCTACCACAGCCTAACATATAGGATATACTTGGTTATTGGCATCCCTTCCTATAGCTGTTAGGAGTTGACCCTTTACTTGCCCTTTCAAAAAACACCCATCTAATCCTATGACTCTCCTACATCCAGCAATCCATCCTGTTTTCAATGCATGAAAGCATACATAGAATCTATGGAAGTAATGTTTTCCATCAGGATTAAGGTTTACACCCACTTGCACAGTACTACCAGGGTTGGATCTTTGTATTTCTGCAGCATAGTCCCAAATTCTAGCATAATGATCACTAGCCTTCCCTTCAATCATCACCATTGCCTTATGTTTAGCCCTGTTACATTTACTGAGAGATAGAGTGATCTTGAATTTTGTCCTAATGAGTTCCCTCGGTTCTTTAAGTTTAATAGATAGGTTGAAAACAATCTCCTTCACAAGATGAGAAGCAATCCATTGAGGGGATACAAGGTGTCCAAAAGTAAACTTTCTTGAACACGAGTGCTTCTTTTTCATTGACTTTACTTGGACTGTTCTTTCTGTGTTCATCCATGATGCATACAAACGAAAATCACATTTTTTTTTGTCTGTATCTCTACCACATCTAGCTACTAACCTAGTACTTTCAAGTTTCTCAAACCTTAGGGGATACCCATGGGCCACAGCGTAGTTAATAAGACAATTTTTCAATTGAGAAAAATTTTGATATTTCTCTCCAACCTTTGGTTCCATGAGATTCCACTCTATGGTGGGATCATGGACAGAATTGGAACCAAGAATGTCATTCTCGTCATCTTCTAGATGAACTAAATCATCTACATACTCATCTTTTTCACCAAAAAACTCAGATTCATCTTCAAAAAGTTTTGTAAGAAAAGGATCTTTAACAGATTGGAATGAAACAGTTATTACCTTTTCCCTCTCATAGTCCATGGGCATGTCTGATACGAGAATTTCATCTTCGAGATCTTCATAATCAGCGTATTTTTTTTTCTTAGTTTTCTTCTTGGCATCGTTGTTGGATGCCATGGCTTTCTTCTTGAGCAATTTCAGAAAAAGCCCTAGTTTTGCATATGGACTTGTGTATCTAGAATCGCAACAATGAAACTAGCGACAAGTGTAGAAGAAAAGAAGCGACGTATAATGGAGGGGATGAGATACATACGTACTTGATACCGGCTATTGACTTAGTCAACCGGTTATCTCTTCTAAATAACAAAGATCCTCCAAAAATGTGGTCTTTTTAGGAAAAAAGTAAAACATTTGGTTTAAATAGAAAAAAAGTGTAAATATAAGGTCTATTTTGGAAAAAAAATCCCAACTTTAATATATATATATATATATATATATATATATATATATATATATATATATATATATATATATATATATATATATATATATATATATATATATATATATAATGGAATGGGGAGAAGCCCACGTCGCGTGCACAGTTTAAGCCCAAAAGCAGGGGATATACGAAAAAAACTACTACTAATTATTATTATTATTTTAATATCTTCTCTAATAAAAAAATTATTTTAATGCTACAGGTCTTTCAGTCTTATAGCCTGCAACTTTTGGTTTCAACTTAAATTACATATACACAAATCTATCTCTGTAAATTAGGAAATCTAAATTTAAAATCATTTATCAATTAAATTGTAGATTTAATCAAATCTTTAATCAATCCCACAAAATCAGAAAATTCCTCAACTTAGTCCAAGTAAATCACGAATCAAATCTTATCCAATTTTTAATCCCACACATTCAATCCTTTCCTTCATCTTCATCTTTTTTTCTCGCCAAGCGATAAACCACCATGCTAATTGCAATTGGTTTTCCGGTTGCAATGATGTCTATCTTTATGCTACTGTTGCAATGATGTCTACCTTTCTGCTACTGTCGTTTTTATCCGTTCTTACCTCATTGACTTCTAACGAAGCTTTCCTTCAATGTCCATCGTTCTTGGAATACAACCAAGGTTATGTTTTTGGAAAACTGTTTCATTTTCGTTTGATTTTGATTACAACTTCTTTAATTTTGAAGAATATAATGATATATTGTTTTGATGACGATTATGTTTAAAAGGCTTTTGTCAACATCTTTTTGGTAAGTTTTAATAGGTTTGGTTACTCTTCAAGGATCAACAGTTTCACTCATCAAAATTGTCTTAATTCTCCATGTTGTTAACGTTTTCGTTGCCGCTATTGCTCTTTTTCCTTAATTCCTATTCATCTAGGTATGTTCTTCAATCTTTCCCTACAATATTTTATTTCTTGTTTCTGTTGAAGTTGAAAGATTCAATTATATGCTGTGTATAGGATTTATATGCGTTTGATTTTATATTCTATTATGTTTTTTAATGCTAAAAGGGTACAATTGAGATTTGGTTGAGATTCTGAAATAGTATCCATTCATACATTACCATTTAAGGTCTGTTAAAATTCTTGATCATTCTTCTATTTGTTTATGTTTTATAAAAGACTCCCCGGTTCATATGTTCTCCAATTTCTGGATGGAATTCATGGATGTAGTGCTCAATGAAAGTCCTCATAGGTTCTTTTATGTAAAAAAGAAAACATCTAATTGTAATATAATATTGTCATTAGCGTTAAAATACACTCGTGGAAAAACATCATCTGATTCGCAACACACTCGTGGAAAAACATCGACCTCTCCATAAACTTGTTGGTGATCTTGGTCACCGACTCAGTAGTCTGCTTGAGAGCCAGATACTTCTGTTCACTCGCGCAATCTCTTCCGGGGGAACATATTACTCCTAAAACGTGTCCTAAAATCCTCCTAAGTCATGAGCTGTAGTTCGGTTATAGAAATGGACTGAATAATACAGCCCCACCAATCCTTCACCACATGGCGTAACAGGTTCACAACGTACCTCACCTATGCCTCCTCAGGGAAAATCGGTGCGAAAGGCACCCTCCACCTCACCTATTTATCGCATACTGGCAAGTAGATCCTTCTTCCCATCAACCATGGGAGGTTGACAAACAAAAAACTCACAATAAGTGATAGTCCTAGGCCTCGGTTGACTAACTCCTCTAGCTAGCCCTAAACATCTCCACTATAACATCAAGTACAACTTGTAACATCAATTATATCATATAATTCGACTTACTCAAACCTGTTCCGGAACCTCCCCTCCCTATCTAGTGGTTACCATATTATGGACTCAAATAGAAAGAGGTTACAACATATACATAGTGTTATCACCCCATTAATTCACTATTTACCAGCTCCTCATAACCCTTGTGACCATTCATGCTCCGAGTATGTATCATGTTATCCAGGTAGTACGGTCATCTACTATCTTCCACATATATCCATACTTGTTTTTAGAATTTCGCTAAAGTCCTAAGTTTCACCTTACAGCCACTACTAGACGTCCTATCTCACACACACACATACACACACACACACACATATATATATATATATATATATATATACACTAATGCACATAGTACTAATCTTCCTAGACTCTATAGGATACTGCACCGCTATCATGTCAGAAAAAATCTCTACCAATATCAACGAGTCGCCTTATGAATGCACAGTTGTACAAAGTCAAGAGTAAAATAGACAAACGAATAACTGATCGAACCCTAAGGCACCAACCAAAAAAGGAACATGCAATAAGGAAAATCAAGAATTCCAAGTTTATGAGATTCTAACTGCATACAACCGTAAACCATTCACTTAACAACTTATTGATATTAACATAAACTACAATTAGCACATAGTAACCAACACATAAGGCAACAAGGCATCTCAACTAAGCAGGCAATCTAGCATGTAAGTTCTAACAAAATCCTTAAGCTACATTCATGCATTACTATCAATCACATAAATAACATATCAAACAAATATGTGTATAACGGGAATGACTTTTCTTTTAAAACTCTGACTAACTGTACGCATCACATCTTTCCTTTTTATTCGTAAAAAAATCTTTTTCAAAATGTTTTGTAAAAATCTCTCAAGCCTTAGTTTCACTATCCCAATATTTCAACCAAAATTTTCTTTTAAAATGTAAATAATAACAACCATAAAAACATTTTCATAGATATAACATAAATATCCATTTGTTTCTGTAACATCCTGTTTCAGATCGTTCTGTGATTTAAGTCTTTTGGGTCGTAATTCGAGTATGAGAAGGTTTTAAGGCTTTTAAGAAGAAAAGTTTAGACCCTTTTGGATGTGGGTAAGGGCGGTTGTGTGATAAAAGAGTTTGGTTTGTGCTTTAGAGCCCAAGGGTATCAGTAAAGGCGTTGGTTAGGGAATTTCATGAATTTTTAATATGAATTCGAGTGGGTTTTAGGAAAAAATAAAGTTGATAGAAGTGTAGGGCTTCTTGTTACCTTTCCGTGGATATAAAGAACATCAAAATCGAAGTTACAACGAAGAAGTTCTGACCATTTGATGTTTGGGTGGTTCCGGGCCAAGCTGAGTACGTTGGGCATACAAAAAGGTGCACGATGGGCATACTAAGAGAATCCTGGGTATGCTGAGCATACCAGGAGTATGCTAGGTGTATGTAATTAGTGCCCAAACCCTATTTTCGTGGTTTGAGCCCTATTTAAGTTCCTTAACTCCCCCAAACCCATTCCATTTTCAACCTCCACCCCTCCAACACCCCCTCCATGAAACCCTAACCCTAGTTGAGCCTTATGAGCTAAAAGAAGGTGTTTTGAGTGCTTTGGAGTATGCATGGTGCACCTTGGAGAAAAAGGAACTTCTTGCAGAAGTCTTGGTTGCTTTGGAGCTTGTAGATCTGGACTTTGTTCACCCTGATCTATCTTTTAGAGGTATAAAGTTTGAATCTTGATCATGCATTTGTTAGATCTAGCTACTTCTGGGTGTTATGAGTTTTTGGTCATTTTAGTGCATAAAGTTTAGATCTTGAAAGTTTGTGACGTTGTTATGGATAAAGTTGGAAACTTTATCCATCTAAACATCATTGTAATTCAGATCTGAAGGTTGGAGACTTGGACTTAATGGATTAATTTGAAAAAGAGGCACCTCTAGTCCCATTTGATGCTTAAAGGCAAGATCTTGGTGGTTTGGACCATTATAATGGATAAAGTTGGAAGCTTTATCCATTATGGAGATTTTCGGATCCATAAAAATGTGATCTTGATCCTTCTATACCTTCTATGAAAGTGTCATGATGTCTTAATGGAGTAATAAGTTAAGGTTTTGCCTTTTGGACATTGTCTAGACCTGGAAAGTCATAAATGTGGAAACTTTATGACTTAGAATGATGTTGTGGGACTAGATATGAGTGTTGGATAAAAGGAATTAAGAGATTAAGCACTTAATGGAAAAGTGCCTTTTAACCGCGTACGTCGGGCGTACCTTTGAGTACGCTGCGTGTACTCGCATGGGGTCCCAATTTTGGATGGTGAGTACGCCATGTGTAGAGCTAAGTATGATGGGCGTACTCAGTCTGAACTTGACTTGTTGACTTTGATTTATGTTGACCGTTGACTTTTGACTAAGTTTGACCTTGGGTCAAACTTGAGGGTTTTGGGTTATTAATTAAGATTTTGTATGTGGTGTTTTATGGAACTCACTAAAATTTGTGCTTACAGTGTTGATTTAAATGTGTTTCAGGTACTTTTGTAGATTTCGGAAAAGTAGAGGCATGATTGTAAACATTTACCGGCTTATTAAGATTTGAGGATTTTGGGATACTCTGATATTGTTTTGATAAAAACTTACAATTTATGTGATGACTTGAATTTATGAGTAATATTCGGAGAATTAAAAATGAAAATTTTGTCTTGAAATTTGAGGTGTTACAATTTGGTATCAGAGCCTTGGTTTGAGGGATTCGGGGACACCCTCGGTTATGTCTGGACTCAAACTAAGGAGTTGATAAGTTTTCAAAAGAAGTGATTTTTCATCACACGATTTTCCAAGGAAATTAAAGAGTTTTGAAAGCAGATCCAAAGCGGTGTGTACAATTAGCCAGAGCCAGAGCGGTGATTTCCCAAGATACCCTTACTTGATTATGTGTTATGATGAGTTATTATTATGAGCTGATGGAATTACATGCTAATTTAGGGCTAGGAATCTGCTCAGTATTGCATGCTAGTGTGCCTGCTTAGGAGAGATGCCTTTATGCATGTTTTGCGAGCTAGTAGTGTTGCATGGCTATGATTAGAGATCTCTAGGAGTTGTGAGGTAGGATTGCTTGAGTTCAATGATTCCTTTTGTGTTGTGGATAGAGCACTTAGGGTTGAATGCTAGAGTGACATTATGTGCTGGTGGAGGTGGTTCGATGCATGAATGCTGCTTGCTTTGTGCTTTGTGGAACTCATGAGTGATATGAGTTAGTTATTAATTGAATATGTCAAGTTACATGTGAAAAAGGTTGGATAATCTCAGAGTGACAGGTTTGACCCTGCTGTGCAGCTCTTGTCTGAGTCCAACCGTTGTGGGGATGAGTCTGTTACTTGAAGGATTATCTGAGCTTTGTTGCATGTGATTGTATTCATGAAATAGCTAATTAACATTCTGAGGAGTTCTCCAGCGGCTGGTTACATAGAAGTGTAGGATCCTAGGAGAGCCTAGGGAGTAATTTCAGTCCAATGAGTGCACTGTTTAGCAGTGAGTATTCGTTGGGGAGCGAGCATGTGGAATGGGATTGGTCAATAGTGGAGTTGAGTGGCTACTTTGAAACTCAGGAATGATTCTCGAGGAAAGTATGGATAGATGTGGAAGATAGTATTGGGCCCGTATTACTGAAAGCAGAGGATCCATACTCGAATCAAGGAGAATTCTAGGGGTTCTAAGTAGCAGGTTAAGGGTAGATATTATAGGTTGGGTTCCATGATTCATTGCAGAGTGTGTTTCCATATTTATTGATTATCCGGTAGCAGTTGTTCAGACTGAGAATGAGCCTGGTGATTGTTGGGCCTGAGGGCCATTTCGATCAGGTTTGAATGGAGTAGGCCTTGCGAGAAAATTGAGTTTAGGTCCCGAAGGATTTGACCGGTGAGGTGCCAGTTGGAGTCGCAGACTCAAAACGGAGGTGAAGGTGATGCGCTGTTGAGGATTGCATTCTGAGTTGAGTGATTGGCCGATGGTTTGTGATGTCATTTTTTATGATGAGAATTATATTATTCCCGTTTTTCGTGTGGGATGGAAGGGATAGCAAGCTTCTGGTTTTAGAGTTTGGAGGTAAACCCCGTGGGGTAGCATAAAGTTCGGTATTTGCACCAAAGGATTTTTGTAGTACGTCTACCGTGAGGTATTTCTTATGTTGTAAGAGAGTCATCAGTGGGGACTGGGACAGATGAGGACAAGGTTATTCCTTATCTGGGTTTAGTAAGACGTGTTCTAGAAAATTGTTTTAGGTGATCAGAAGGAGTGTATTGGAACTGATAACCCTCATTGTCTATGTTGTGTATCAAATGTGAGAATAGGGTCTCCTATTTCTATGTCGATTCTTACGATGGGGTACTGGTTGAGAATTCAGAGATGAAGTGTGCAATAGTCCATTTATTCCCAAATAAAGAGTCGGTGCTATTTTAGAACTGTCGAAATATCTGGATGTACAGCTGTATGAGATCCTTGGTGATTGGAGGCAGTCACATTGGAAGTTTTCGAAGTCTCCATCTGAGTTTCAGAATGCCTGGAGTTGACTGGTCTTTATGTTGAAGATCATAATGTGTTATGTTGTACCCTCCAAGGGTTAGGTATGATGTATCTAGTTGAGCCAGTTTGGAGTTTGGCATGTTTGCAATACCAATTGGCGGTAGTTTGAACCCTAAGTTGGGGAGAAGTGGATATTTTGTTGGAAGGATCATCGATCTGATCGAGCTGCGGCTTTAGAAGATTGGGTTATAGGGATTTGTGGTCTAGGTACATGAGACTTGGGTCTAGATGTGGTCAAGGCGAGGTGCAGAACGAGATTATCCATGATGTATGTGCTCAGGAATGAATGAGTGTCTTCACGGCAGGCAGCCGTTGGTCAGAAATCTTATTTTGGTCAGTGTTCCTTTAGGGTTCGCCAATGTTCGAGTTTCGAGGCGGTTAAGTAATTGAGGTCAAGTTGCAATTATTGAGAGATTTGCCAATTTTATGTATAGATTGCTATTTATACTCCAGGAAGGGCAGTAGTTGATTTGTCAATCAACTTCAGAGTCGATATGAGTAGTTTCACATGGGTTTTTATCAGTAAACGTTGGGGTTTTGGACTGTCGTCAACGCATTCTCAGTTATTGATAATTTTTTCGTACTTCATTAATAAGTTAGAGTGCTCTAAAGGTTTCGATTTGTGTAAGTTAAAGATCAGTGGCGTGACAAGCTATCATGATATTCTGCGATAGTGTATCGTGGTTCCCGAGTATGATGCCCTGAATTGTTGGATTGTAGGATTATTATAAGACTCAGGTTTGTTCTGCTGGTAAGTGGAGCATCGAAATGACTATATATCTCTTCCATTTGTGGACCAATCAGCTATTTGTCGCCAGACAGGGTTGCCTAAGGGTGTAGATTTGTATTGAGGGAAGATGCTTTGTATGAGATAATCTTCATCAGGAGTAATAATGCTTAATCTAGGTGGGTGTGTGCACCTATTTATGTTGGGTCACGGAGTATGAGTTCTATGAGCTCGGTATGGTGATGGCTTGATAATGAGATTGTGGGATTGTTCAGTAATCTAGCGGTTACGGGGTTTCAAGAGAGAGTGGATGAATCCAAGTGGGGGTAATCACTTAGGACTGTCGGGAAAGACCGTGGGGTGAGCCCATGGCGAGTGAGGGAGTGTTATAAGACTGCGGGTAGCCGTAGCATTCACTAGTCAGTGAGAGAGTATTGTAAGACTGCGGGGAACCATAGCATTCACTAGTCAGTATGTGATGCATAGGGGTTCTTAGGCTTGGGTAGCCTTTCCATTTGAGTCTTTAGGAACCTGGTGGTCGGACCAGGTGCGAGACTGGTGGTCTCAGCGATGGTTAGGAACCATTATATCTTGATTTAGGGAGGGGTTGTCGCAAATCGAAAGGATTGGGATGTAATGCACGTGTAAATTTGCGGATCTCGGGTCATGAGTTGAGTATCAGATTGGATATGAGTCAGTTCAATTTTGTTGTTGGACCAAGCTTTTGTGTTTGAGCTTGGCTATCAGTTTAAAGGATAGGCAGGTTGGGGAATTCAGATTTTTAGATGGATTTCATTTTGAGTGGTTATGGTTTCCATTTGACGTATTAGACCTAGGTGGTTCGGTTCGTTTGGCTTGGGAAGGACCACAGTATGCATGGAATTAGTAAGTGGTAGGTGAAAGAGGTCGGAAGTAATGTATGACTACAGATCGTTTGTAATATTCGCTTTGAGTAAAGCGAACTTCGTGATTATGTGTACAATACGATTGGTTGAGATAACTCTATTGGAGTGAACGGTTGTGGATTCGTTTTGCCAGATGTGCGAAGGTAGCCTTTGACGGTTCAACTTTTGTTTCGGAAGTCGATCTTGTATTCGGATTTGGTGTTAAGCATTGGGAGATAGTTGGGGCTTATGTTGCAAATTACAGCTGATAGTTCCGTCCGGGCATGGCCATTCAGTTTAGGGTCGAAGCTGAATTATCTTGGGTTTGGTATTGGAATGGTTCTATCTAACAGGAGGTCAGACATAATGTAGAGTTTCAGCTCCATGTGTATCGTCGGGTTATTTTTTTAATGTCGGAGGGCAATGTATTGAGGTTCATTCTTCATATGGGTTTTGATAGCAGTATCGGTGGTTGGTCTTCGGTATGAGGTGACCCTTCCATTTATTTGGGTTTCGGTCAAGATCGACTGGTATATCGATCATAAGGGTTCTGCAGTTGATTATGGTCAACGACTTGTTCCATCAGTCATATCAAGATAATCAGGGATATAAGCGTTTTATTGGTATGTTATTCGAGGAGGGACTGACATGGTGATGTTTCAGCGTAGGCAGTCTATCGGGGAGTCAGACCAATATATAATCCAGGTTTCGGAGAGGTAAATGTGGTTTTGCAGGGGAGAAAGGTTTATTCTTCTTCGAGTTATAGGTTTCTATTTGGGCTCGGTTGTCTTGGGGAGATCGTTTTATGTTCTTAATTCTCAGTTGCGCTACTCGGGTTGTTTGGTATGATCTTGGTGTTAGTGAGGCGCGATTTCGAGGGATAAATCTAATTTAAGTGGGGGGGGGGGGAGAGAATTGTAACATCATGTTTCAGATCGTTCTGTAATTTAAGGCTTGTGGGCCGTAATTCGGGTATGAGAAGGTTTCGAGGCTTTTATCCTTTTGGATGTGGGTAAGGTCAATTGTGTGATAAAAGCGTTTGGTTTGTGCTTTAGATCCCAAGGGTATAGGTAAAGGTGTGTTGGGTTTTGAGCAATCTAACACTTCCTAAGTGTGCATGCAACCCTAATAAACCTTGGATCTATGTTTGTCTAAATACATGCAAAATAATAATTTTCCAAGGTTTATAACCTATCTAACATGGCATGGGGAACATTTCAACATAAAAGAGTTAGAAGAGATTACATACCTTTTGGTGTGTTTGGTTCTAAGGAGTTTGAGGGCCAAGCACCAATAGTGTGAATGCCTCAAATGGAATCACAAACACCACAAACTCTTGGAAAACTTTGAGAGAGTATTCACCTTGTATAAAATCGGCCACACACATGCACACACACACACTAGTTCACTAGTTTTCTCTTAGGCTCCATTTCATGCTCCATAAGCATTCTTATATAGTGTGCATGGTTAGGGTGAAACCCTAATAACCCATGTTTTTTCCTTTCCAAGGATCCATGGGTTAAAAGCTCCATGGATCATCCATGGACTTCCACATAAGCCTAACCCATTAACAAATGAGTATTAGCCCACACTATATAAAACAAATAGCCCATAATTTAATTAGTATTCCTTTTAATCTCTAAATTAATTCATAATTAATTTAAGACTAAAACTAATTAAATAACGTAATTTCATATTAATATATTATAACTCATAATATATTAATAAACATATGTGTATAACTCTCATAAAATTATCCATAATAGTTTGGATGAGATGCAACCCAAATGGACCATACCGGTCGGGTCAAGTATATACCAAATAAGTTATGGACTTAGACACCTTATCCAACAAACTCCCACTTGGATAAGTCTAATAACTGTATTTGCCTATAACTTCAGGAACCAACCAGCAATCGTAGCTCTCAAAAACTCCCTCGAACAATGAAGACTCTGTCGAACTATGAAGCGCCATTTTAGATAAGTGATCACATAATCCTCTGTTCTCATGATATCAGCCGGACAAACACATGGAACTATGTCTTGCTTATTGTCTAGCAGTTGTTTCTCGATTTTCCGATTTGTTTGACGAAGAACTTCACTGAACACATCGGTTTAGTTCTGACCAGGCTTGGTACATGGGTCAACACAAAATCATCAAGGGGCCCAGATATCGCTTCTATTTCTAGAAGGAACAGATAAACTTCGACTGATATGCTTGTTCTACTACTTATTGAATTGTACACAAAGGCACGTTTTATAACATCAAGTTACTGATGTGTTTACGTGCAATCAATGCACAACCAACTCATAGGTAACAACTCATATCTCTAGGTTTAAAGATTTATATGATGTTATCTTCTCACGATCACTCGAGATAAATTCCATGAAGTGATACAAGTGAACGTGGGTTTATACCAATACTCATAACTTATGAGTACTCATGAATGTTGCAGCAACCATTGCCATGTCTAAACACCTTTAAGGCATCTACAAACCCAATTCATGACAATCTTGATTCATACCTACTTCCGACGTATGATCGATTGTGGAGGTTTGAATAAATTAATTATTCTGGAAGTCAAAACATGCAAAACTGAAACAATAGTAAATAATTGACAATGATAGTAACACTTTACTCATAGATAAATCACAAATTTTATTCATCATCAAACGTCGATTACATTTTACAAGTTTCAGAAAAACTATCTAATCTATAAAACTAATATCGTCCCTCAGCCCGATGCGTCTCGCATGCTGAAAATGCTTAACCCTCGTCAGTCCCTTCGTAAAGGGATCTGCAGGATTCTCATCCGACGATATCCTCCTTGTCACAAGGAGTCCTTCTTCAATCTTGTGTCTTATGGAGTGATATTTTCTGTCAATGTGTCGGGATCTGCCATGATCTCTGGGTTCCTTGGCTAAGATAACCGCACCATTGTTGTCACAGAAAATCTCTATAGGTTCCTTAATAGCTGGTACAACTCCAAGGTCTCCGATGAAGTTCTTTAGCCATATCGCCTCCTTCGCTGCTTCACTCGCTGCTATATACTCTGATTCACAAGTCGAATCAGCCACCGTCTCCTGCTTGGAACTCTTCCAAGAAATTGCCCCTCCATTTAAGGTAAAGATCCAGCCCGACTGAGAGCGGAAATTATCCCTATCAGTCTGAAAACCAGCATCACTACACCCTAATACTTTCAAGTCATCACAGCCACCAAGGGTAAGGATCCAATCCTTAGTCCTCCGTAGGTACTTAAGAATGTTCTTTACCGCGGTCCAATGAGCCTTCCCAGGGTTCCCCTGATACCTGCTGACCATGCTCAAAGAAAATGCCACATCAGGACGCGTACAAGTCATAGCATACATGATCGAGCCAACTGCGGAAGCATATGGTAATTGGCTCATCTCAGCTATCTCTGCCTCTGTACTCGGACTCTGAGTCTTACTCAGTTTGGTATTGCTTTGGATCGGTAAATCTCCTTTCTTGGAATTCTCCATGTTGAACCTTTTCAACACCTTATCCAAGTAGGTACTCTGACTAAGTCCAATTAGTCTTCTACTCCTTTCTCTTAATATCCTTATCCCTAGGATATAGGTAGCCTCCCCTAGGTCCTTCATAGCAAAGCACTTCCCAAGCCAGGACTTAACCTCCTGCAAGGTTGGGATGTCATTTCCTATGAGTAGTATGTTATCCACATACAATACCAAGAAGCTAACTATACTCCCACTAGCTCTGACATACACGCAAGACTCATCTTCGCTTCTCGAGAAGCCAAACTCTTTTACCTTCTCATCAAAACAAAGATTCCAGCTACGAGATGCTTGTTTTAATCCATAAATGGATTTTCAAGCTTGCATACTCTATTAGGGTACTCTGCACTGACAAAACCCTCTGGCTGATTCATGTACACATCCTCAGCCAACTTTCCATTAAGGAAAGCGGTTTTGACATCCATTTGCCATATTTCATAATCATGAAATGCTGCAATGGCTAACATAATCCTAATAGACTTAATCTTTGCTACCGGCGAGAAAGTTTCATCATAATCAACACCTTGAGTTTGAGTAAAACCCTTCGCAACCAGTCGAGCCTTATAAGTATGCACTTTTCCTTCCATGTTAGTCTTCTTCTTGAAGATCCATTTGCACCCGACTGTTTTACGGCCTGGTACATTGTCAACCAAGTTCCAAACTTGATTGTCATACATGGACTGTATCTCGCTGTCCATAGCCTCCTTCCATTTAGCAGACACCGGGCTTGCCATGGCTTCCTTAACACTGCTAGGTTCATCCAAATTTACCAGTGTACTATCACTAATAAACGTATCACCTTCCGTAGTAATATGAAAGCCATAATAAAACGAAGGTGTGTTCCTAACCCGTGTGGAACGCCTCGGAGGTATAGACTCGTCAGCTGGATCAACAGGAGTTTCCTCCTCAGGTTGATTGCTAGTGTCTGAGGTTCCTTCACCAATTGATTCTTGAATTTCTTCAAGATCAATCTGCCTCCCGCTGTCTCCTTGGCTTATAAATTCTTTCTCGCGAAAGATCCCTCTTCGTGCTACAAAGACCACATTCTCACTGGGTCTGTAGAAGAGGTAACCAAAGGATTTATGTGGGTAGCCGATGAAAATACACCTCTCACTTCGGGGTTCAAGCTTATCATGAGTTTCACGCCTCACAAAAGCTTCGCAACCCCAAATTTTGATGTGGTACAAATTGGGAACCTTCCCAGTCCACATCTCATGAGGTGTTTTGGTAACCTTCTTTGTAGGGACTAGATTAAGGATATGGGCAGCAGTCTCTAAGGCATACCCCCAAAAAGATATTGGTAACGAAACTCGACTCATCATAGAGCGAACCATGTCCAACAAAGTTCGATTACGCCTCTCAGCTACACCATTCAGTTGTGGTGTCCTGGGAGGAGTCAATTGTGAGACAATCCCACACTCCTTAAGATAGTCAAGGAACTCGGTGCTAAGATACTCACCACCTCGATCGGATCGAAGTATCTTAATGTTCCTGCCCAATTGATTTTCTACTTCCTGTTTGAATTCCTTAAATCTTTCAAAGGTTTCTGACTTATGTTTGATTAAGTAGACATACCCATATCTACTGAAATCATCAATAAAAGTCACATAATACCGATTAGCATCCCTTGTGGCGGTTTTGAATGGCCCACATACATCAGTATGTATTAGGTCCTACAAACCTTCACCCCTCTCACAAGTTCTAGTGAATGGTGATTTTGTCATTTTTCCAAGTAGACAAGATTCACAACTATCATCTGATTTAAGGTCAAATGATTCCAAGACTCCACTCTTTTGGAGTTAGCCTATGCGTTTCTTGTTTACATGTCCAAGACGACAATGCCACAATGATGCTTTATCTAGGCTAGTAGAAGAATCAATATACAACACATTATTTCCTAAGTTGTCTACAATCGACACAGTTTCATACACACCATCACAAGGTAATGCTTTAAAATAAAACACATTATTAAAGAAAGCATTAATACCACCACATTCATTATCAAACGAAAAGGTAAAACCTTGTTTGTACAAAGCATGAAAAGAAATAATATTCCTCGCCATTTCAGACGAGTACACACATTTATTCAAATCTAATTTTAACCCATTATTAAGCAACAAAGTATAAACTCCAATCTTGGAAACAGGTGAAGCCTTCCTATTCCTCATGATTAGGTTTATCTTTCCGTGCTCCACATCCTCACTTCTTCTTAGGCCCTGCAAATTAGAACATATGTGAATACCACATCCTGTATCAAGCACCCAAGAGTTAGAGTATGTTGAGTAATTAGACAATATAGTGTAAATACCTGCATAGGTGGGTTTCACTTTCCCATCCTTTAGATCCTGCAAGTACTTAGGGCAATTTCGCTTCCAGTGTGCCTTTTCATGGCAATAAAAGCATTCAACATCCTTGGGAATGGCAGAAGGAGTGGCAGAACCGTTCTTGGTCTTTGATGAGGAGCCTTCAAGAGACTTTCCCTTGGTACCCTTCGAAGGGTGCTTCCTCTTTTTCCCTTTGCCTTGCCCAATAGCTAAAACAGGGGTAGATGTTGGAGTAGGAGTAGTAGAGGTAACAACCGCTTTACCCTTAAGACCGGTTTCAGCGGTCTTCAAGAGTCCTTGAAGCTTGCTGAGGGTAACTTCCTCCTTGTTCATATGATATGTCATTCGAAAATGATCATAACAAGAAGGCAAGGAGTGCAAAATGATGTCAATTGCCAACTCCTCGGGGATGTTAACATTCAGCTTCAGCAAACGGTCCACATACCTTTGCATCTTTTGCATGTGGCCCGTGACGGATTCACCGTCCTTCATGCGGGTAGTTATTATGGAGGAGATTATTTCATACCGCTCCTGACGAGTAAACTAACAGAGTATACTATTATAACTTCATACCACCACAAAACCCACATTAAATCTAGCAGAGTAAACTACATTCCATTCGAATCTCACTGAATCTATTCGAATCTTAGTGAATCCATAAGAATAATATTCCAATATATGTTTCATATACCAGAAAACCAAATTTAACAACACACATGACATCAAACGGAATCCTATCGATTTAACACTAATATCTCACCGAAAACCCCTATGACAAAACCCTCAAGTATTCGTAAACAAAAAAATTCATAAAATTCTCATTCTTTTTTCAAAAAGCTTAATACCTGGAGTTGGGGAAACGAAATCATCATCATCGTCTAGATTTAAAGCATTTTTTGTCGTGTTCGTGAACTTAGACTTGAATGAAGTCGACCTTGTTGCTCTCATTCTTCTAGAAACTGTATCACAAACAAACCCTGTCGATCGTTTTTGAAAAATCAAGTTTCATATAAAAAAGGATTAACAAATGTAATACCTTTTACGAAATTGGTTCTTCTTTCTTGAGTATAATCAATCGTAAGAAACTTTGAGCTATGATAAAGACTGAAGGTAACTTCTGCTTCCGGTAATTTGGGGATTCTCAAAATCTGTTACAAAACAATCCATATATTTTCTAATTAGATGGAATGGTATCCGGAATGGTATCTGTTTTTATTTAATAAATTGTTTAAAATTAATATCTTTTTTTTAAAGTAGAAACAATTACTTTAATATAAAAAAAACACTTGTCACACAAACTATCCTTACATCCACACAATACTTAGAGTCCACATTATAACCTAAGTCTCTTTCTTTCTCTCTCTCTCTCTCTCTCTCTCTCTCTATATATATATATATATATATATATATATATATATATATATATATATAAAATTTTCGGGGGCTATAAAAAAGTTAAATTTTATTATATATGTTATTTAAATCTTTTTGTTATACTTTTCTTGGTTTCCCTACCAAACCCATGCTACACTTTGCATCTTTCAGTGGGATCTATCATAGTTATCAAAATCGCGATCCTGGTCGTAGGATCGTACGATCCTACGATTCTAGGTATGAAAAACGATCCGGATCGTAAAAGGATCGTATTTGGGGTAGGATCGCAGGTAAAATCGTAGGATCGAGATCCGATCCGATCCTACCTTCCTTTGTTTTTTTTTTTTTTTTTTTTTCCGCAAATGAATTTTTTTTTACTACTTTATGCCTTTTATCTTTTACCAATCTACCATTTATCATTTTTTATTGTGACTTATGACTAATATTTTGAAGTTTTTATAACTTTTGAATGAAAAACTAAATGTTTGAAATAGTTTTCATGATTAAATATTATAAATTAAAATTATATTCTATTTTGTGGGATCTTAGGATCTCGATCCCGATCTTGCAAACCCAAAATCGATCTTAGGTAGGATCCCGATCTTGACAACCTTGGGATCTATGCATTTTATAATCCTTTAAAAGTTTGTCACAGTTTTCTCATTTCTTTTCTGCATCTCGAGACAGCAGCCTGTTATTGACAAAAGAAAAAAATATTCAATTATTTAATTGGAGTATATGCTTTCTCTAAATAGTTTTAGAAATCTATTTTCCAAAACATTATTTAGTAACCAGACGTTTTCTTTAATGATTGTTCTTGAGTTTGGAAAATCATTTGGGAATATTGTCAGGAAAACAAAGTTGGTTTAGTTATTATATACGTATTTTTATATTTTTTGTATTTTTTAAAATTGTAATAAGCGGTTCTTATGATTTTTAATCATTTTTTCTAAATCTTAAAAAATGAAATAAAACAATCACAGCTGGGGCCTGGGGTCAACCATAAGGTCAAAATAAGCATGCCAATCAATCTCCACTATATAATAACACTTGAGCTTGAGCCACTGAAAGCCAAATAAAGCAGATCACTCAGTCTCCTCTTCTCAATAGAATAAATCTTGAGCTTCATCATCTTCCTCTGAAGCTATATCTTTCTCGTCTGTAACAAATGTCGATTCCTGCAAAAAGGTTAGTTTATTAGTGACTGTTTATTCAAATACTTGATTTTATTCATAGATGTTATTGTTTAGGTAAACTACAAAAAATACCCTGTTACCATATATTTTTATGGGTTAATTTACAAAATTTACATCGAGTACTCTCACTTTATCGTTTATATCCCAAATTTTTTATTCTACTGAATAAGCCAGAAACGTTTTTCTTCCCTATGTTTTATTACATCATTAGAATATGATGAAATGGTATTCAATATCTTATGTAGCATCGGTCCTATATTAAATATGATAAAATTTGTTCATTTATGTCTGTATAGTTGTTTCATCATAGCTAACACCTATCAAGCTCGATAATAACAAGTTGTCACATAAGGGTGAAGAAACATAAAAATAAATAAATGAATAAATAAATAAAAAGTATATTGTCTTTTAAGTACACTTATAAATTAAATAACTTAAAGAGGAAATGAGAATTATTAATGGCATTTTTTTTTGACATTTACACTTATGTTATCAGTAAAAAAGTATGCAATTGTTAGATTACTTTTTTATTCATACTTTTTTATTAGCGGACAAAAAACTTTATTAAGTGATTTATGTCAATAAAAAAGTGAGGATGTTGCTATCGTATGAAAATAAATATAAGAACATTGTAGTTTATGGTTACATATTATTATTACGAGTAGAAAAAATATAAATATTTTGCCATATAAGTATTTTCCTATTATCACTAAAAAATAACATACATTGCACAAATTGATAAGCGAGTGAATTACATTAGGACTTTTCACAATTTGTCTAATATCCGATCAAAAAGTAAGTCATATACTCAAATTACTTGAATTTAATTAACTATAGATTTGTTTTATTTTTATGTAAGTTAGCAATCAAAAATATTGTGAATATGACATTATTATACAATTGATATAGACTAGAGGGAAAGGTAGCATTGATAACCGGAGCAGCGAGTGGTATTGGTGAGTGTTGTGCAAAGCTTTTCGCCACACATGGAGCAAAAGTCATCATCGCAGACGTCCAAGACAAACTTGGTCAAGCGGTCTCTGAGGCAATAGGCTCATCAAACTCAATGTACATCCACTGCGACATCACCAACGAAGAAGAAGTCAAAAACACCATTGATACTGCAGTCGCTACTTACGGAAAACTTGACATCATGTTCAACAACGCAGGAATAGCAGATGCTTTCAAGCCACGCATTATGGACAATGAGAAAAAGGACATTGAACGTGTACTTGGTGTCAATGTCATAGGTACCTTTTTGTGCATGAAACATGCGGCTAGGGTTATGGTTCCACAGAAATCAGGCTCGATTATAACAACATCTAGCCTTACTTCACATCTTGGTGGTATGGCTAGTCATGCTTACTCGTGTTCAAAACACGCGTTAGTTGGTCTAACTAGGAATCTAGCTGTTGAGCTTGCACCATTTGGAATTCGCGTAAATTGTGTTTCGCCTTTTGGAATTGCTACACCGATGACTGCTGATTTCATCGGGCTTGAAAGGGAGGTTTTTGAGAATATGATAAATGGAGTCGCGAACCTTAAGGGTGTGACACATAAACCAGATGATGTTGCATATGCTGCCCTTTATTTGGCTAGTGATGAGGCTAAGTATGTAACTGCACAAAATATGCTTGTTGATGGTGGATTGAGCTATTGTAATAACTCCTTCAACATGTTTAAGTATCCTGAGGAGGCTGCTTAAGTTGAGAAGTTTGGTGTTTTTTTTAATAATTTTAATAAGACAAACATATGTGGTTGTATGGTTCATTATTTATAATTAATAGAGTTTGTAGCCTATGCCATGTTGTTCTACGTTTATTATTTGCCTCATTAAATACTAAAAGTCCTATTATTTTGAGTACATTTATTTTTACATCTATATTTGTAATCAAACACAAATGATTTCGCTTCATGAAATGATCCGCACACAACATTTTTTATCCATACACAACAAATTATGTTTTATATAGTTGTATAGTACAATCATCTAAATCATAAATTGTTGTGTACTGCTAAAAATTATTGTGTACAAATCACTACCAATTTCAAATGGCATAATATTATGTTACACATTAAACGATAAAATAGTCACTCGTGGATGATAATTTTAGAGCGAAATTTTAACGATAAAATGCATCGCATAGTGAATACACCATTGGGATAGAAATCCAAGACGATTAGAAACTAGAAATTGAAGAAGAGGAAGGGGTTGTAATCAACCACATTATGTTGAATTGCATGTAAACCCTTTTTGAAACTTTGATTTTGTTATGATATAAGTGATTGATTATGTGTCTTTTCAGATTTTGATGAATCCCGCGTCCTCAATCGAATTGAAAATTATTTGCGATTTTTGGGTTTTAAAAGATCTAACCATGTTTTTGGATTGGATCATTATATTGAATTGAAAGAAGTGTTTTTTGGGTGGAGAGATAGAGTATAATCTGTAGAAAATTATTTAGCTAGAATTAGGTTTATAGGTTCTTGGGCTAAAACCCAAAGATTTTAGTCAGCCATAAAAAATAAAACATCATATAAATTATGGGAACCCATCTGGCGTTCACAGTTTAAGCCCACAAGCAGGGATATATGAAAAAACTACAACCAATTTTGATTATTATTTTCATGTCTTCTCTAATAAAAAAAAATTGATTTTAATGCTATGGGTCTGCCTTTCAGTCTTATAGCCTGCAACTTTTGGTTTAAACTTAAATTACAGATATACAAAATCTGTCCTGTAAATTAGGAAATCTAAATTCAAAATCATTTATCAATTAAACTAACCGTTTTACCCGTGCCAAGCGACGGGTATATAATATTTTTTTTTTCCAGAAATTAGCTTCTATATGCGATTAGTTTTTTGGCGCAAATAGATTACTACATCTAAACAGCTATAAATAAGAGTAATGCTAGCAAATATTCCTAGCAAATATGAATTAAAATACAGTTTTTATTGCATTTGTATCTATATTACAACGTCAACTCATATAATTAACATATTTACATAATTTTTTTCAAAAGAATATTAGTTTATAAACTTTCGATAAGAGATTGGTAATCTTCTTATGACTTCAAAACCACTTATAAATATTACCATATAATTTATGTCTACAAAAAACTAAATTAAAACAAATAGGTATTTTTAAAGTATTACAAAAAAAAGATAATTAAATGACATACCATTACGAATTACAAACCCCCTCTCAAGCTTAACTTTAACTTTGAAAAAACATTTAATCAAATAATTACATAAGAAACTCCTATCATTATACATTCAACATATACAACTTCAAATACAATGAAAGATCTTTGAACTTGGAATATATCAAACTCATCCAAAAGGGCATGTTAGGCATATTGTATGTAAAAAAATAGTTCCTGCAGGGTCATGTCAAAATACAAAAAACCAATCAAAAATTGATTAAAAAAGAGATAATCCATTAACCCATTATACATACAAAATAGATAAACTTGAGGACACAGATTAAAAAGTCTTGTAACTAAAAATTCTAATTGTTGTTTCTGTTTAATGTAAGCATTACACCTCACATTTACAAAATTAAAAGAATGAAAGTCATTTACTTTCTCATTCTTTGTTTACTTTACTTTCATGTCCATCCCTAGGAATGCTCATATGAATGTTATCAATGATCATTGTTGTTTATGGATTTCAGCTATTTAATCCTTCCTGCTCATTTGTTCGTTATTATCCCATCACCAGTCAGCCAAAGTTCTCATCATCTGTCATCATATGTTTAAGAATACCTAATAAACTTAAAACATAAAAACATCAGGTCTTTAAAAACGAAAGCTTAAACATTTTATCAGTTTATACTTCTGATCTAGAATGTTCACATTTTTTGTACTATTTTTTCACCCCTAAAACTTTTGGCCCAAAATGGTCAACCTGTAATAAATGCTGAATGCTAAATCTATGATTGTAAATCTCAAACTTAAATATTTTGATCTAGAAATAGAGTTAATTTCATGTCACACTATTAGGTATCACTAAAACCTAATTCATCATTGGCTGCAGTCTGATAACATTCAAAATAAAGAGAATCTCAGCATCTAATCTATAAAATGAAATGCCTATATGTATAATTATCATTTATATTGTTGATTGCTTCTTGGAAAACTTTAATGTAAATAATTATAACTGTCAAGAAAATGAAAAAAAAAAAAAAGGTTAGCTTGAAACATTAGCCTTGGGGAGTATACAAGCACAAACAACTACTCACACTAACATAATATCCTACTTTTAGTTTCTTTCCTGTCATAGCAACATACTTTGTCAATATTCATGATTATAGAATAGTTTCAGTTTGTTGGTTGTTATAATAAGGGGAAATGTAAGCACTTTGCTTGTGTCAGTAAAATTTAAAGTGGATTACTATGATTTGGTATTTAAGTAAATACATTACTCATGTTCTTTTTGAACAACTATCAACATTTCTTCTGTTTATGTGAAATGTTATAAGTAATTGGAAGAGAAATGATAGAAAAAATTGTATTAAAAACAAAAGCTATTTCTTTCCACGATGATTTGGATTTCCATATTGGTCCTAATGACTCCTTACAAGGTATGGTTTTCCAGATCATGTGTATCAACAGAAGGCCATGGTAGTAAATATGCATGAAAGCATTTATGAGAATAATCTATATAACATATCTATATTAGCTTCTTGTAAAAGAAAATTGGTTTGGCCCTCTTTTTGGATTAGACTTTTAAAACCTAACCATGGTTCCAGTAAATCTACATAATTTAAAAAATTTTGATGTTACAAACTCAACATTATAAAGAACAAAGATAAGAAAAAAAAAAGCCATGTTTCTTGTACCTTTGGTCTGATGTTTTTTTCACCTTTAAAATAAGAGTACCATTGGGATCAATATCAATCGAGTTAAAGCATTAGGATCAAAGACTTTGAATGGCAGGATACACATAGTTGTGTGTACACTTAATGACCATGAAGAATCCTAATCATGAAGTCAAAAAGTCAAAAGAACAAAAGAAAAAGGTGAACTCATGAATTGACTGCAAAAAAATTATATTGTTACAAAGGGAAGCTACCTTCTAGAATCTTAATGTTCTAACTTTGGTTAACTCGTACGTAACATCAAACCAACACAATTAACCCCCACAACAAAAATAATGGTTTTAAAACCACTTAATAGTAAGCAGATTAGCATGTTCATGAACATTGTATCACAAGCTAATTATACATATAGATATGAATCTCCAAACTGTATGTTCTTCCTAACCATGTTAGAAGATGATTTTTTGATAAAACTCACTGTAGGGATCATGTCCTCGCTATATTCATCCGTCTTTGAGAAAGAAAAGTGAAAACACAATTTTGACCATGTTGGAAGATAATTTTTTGATAAACCCAAACCAAAAATGTACATGAAATTTGTTATACCCAAATAAGCAAATGTTTTCCTATATTAATGCATCATAGATGCTGACAACTTATAAAGAAAATAACTGAAAAAACAAATGCAAGATATAAGGCACAATAATATATGTAAAGATTAGCAGTAAACCCGTCAAAATTTAAAAAAAAAATACAATCAGTAAGTCAATTAATTATCATATTACCAAGTAAATACAAATATATCAACCTGAACAGCGAAGACTAACTTCATTTTTCTTTTCAAGCTTTTCAGGGCCTGTTACGCCTGTCCAAAACTCCAAATTGATGCCTTCCCCTGCATCTACATCTGATATGAAATAAAATGGCGAGAATGTTACTACTTTTTTCATTTAACCTAGAAAGTTACGTACATAAATCTATTTTAAGAGCATAGTGATGGAAATTAGTAGATTTGGAAATCACCTCATTTAATTTTTAGCCTTCACTATAATTAACTAATAACCTAAAATTTTAAGTAAACCAATCTATTTTTTGAGCATAGTATCCGAAAAGAACTCAAATTCAGATACCCAATTTGTCATACATATATAGACATGCCCAATTTCTCATCCAATTAGTTTGTCTAATAATCTGTTTGATTCATTTGAACTGCATAAGACAATCCAAACTTAATTAAGAGCAAAAACCCATAATGTTGATCTATGATCTAAAAGAAAAAAAACATAACGTACACACACAGAGTAGAGAATAGAATACCAAAGAATAATGAGTTTGGAGAAATGGAGGCGGGTCTGTCAGCAAGGTGTGTATGTATGCATAGAGAAGAGGAGTCTAGATGTGGTATCGAGGGAAGAAAGACGATGTATCAAGATTCAGTTGAGCCAGGGTGCGACGGGAATACATAATGCAAGAAACAGTTATACACATTGATAAGGAATAATCAAACAAAGAAAACATATATTGAGATTTACCTTGGTGAGATTAGCATAGAAGAATATGGGATTTTTAGGGTCGGTTAAACGATTCAAGTCACCAGAGTCCGAGCACGGTGGCCGTCGACGCTTAACCACCAGATGGTGGCAGAGATGGGGGTAGCAGAAATTGCGTTGTCCATGACGATAAGTAATGGCGGGGTTAGATAGTAATTTAGGGTAGAGAAGAGAGGCATATATGAATCGTGGTGGGGGTTGGTCGTCGGAAAAATGTTGCGAGGGTAGAGAGATTGTGGAGACGATGGGTGCTATGAGGTTTGATAGTGGATGATGTTTCACTGCTAGTGCGATGGTGGTGCGGGAGAAAAGAGGAGCTCCCGATTAGGGTTTGTGTGTGGATGATATGTAGTGAATAATAAGCATAATATGAGTGTACATAGTGTATTAGGTTTTGTACCTCTTAAGGTTTGGTACGTCTTAAGTTTCAAGAAATGTTAAATATGTTTTATATAATAGTAAAGATTTTAGATTTAACCAAATCTTTAACCAATCCCACAAAATCAGAAAACTCCTCAACTTAATCCAAGTAGATCACGAATCAAATCTTATCCAATGTTGAATCCCAAACATTCAATCCTTTCCTTCATCTTCACCTTTTTTCTCGCAAAGCACTAAACCACCATGCTAATTGCAATTGGTTCTCCATCAGGGTTGCGATGTTGTCTATCTTTATGCTACTGTCGCTTTCATCTGTCCTTACCTCATTGACTTATAACGAAACTTTTCTTCAACGTCCATCGTTCTTGGAATACAACCAAGGTTATGTTTTTGGAAAATTGTATCATTTTCTTTTGATTTTGATTGCCAGTTCTTCAATTTCGAAGATTTATAGAATGATTTATTGTTTTAATGACGACTACGTTTAAGGGGCTTTTGTCAACATCTTTTTGTTAAGTTTTAATAGGTTTGGATACTCATCAAGGATCGACAATTTCATTCATCATAATTGTCTCAATACTCCCTACAATATTTTATTTCCTGTTTATGTTGATGTTGAAGATTTACGGTATGTGTTGTGTATTTACATGCTTTTGATTTTATATTTTATTATGTTTTTTAATGCCAAAAGGGTATAGTTGAGATTCTGAAATAGTGTCCATTCAGACATTACCATTTAAGGTCTGTTAAATTTTTTTGATGAGTTTTCTATATGTTTATGTTTTATAAAAGACTACCCATTTCATATGTTCTCTAATTTGTGGTTGGAATTCATGGATGTAGTCCTCAATGAAAGTCCTTATAGGTTCTTTTATCTAAAAAGAAAACATCTAATTAGATATATAATATTGTCATTAGCTATAAAATACTATGATATTCTAAATCAAGGAAGTTACTTAAACGGAGTAAAGGGGCATCTTCATCATCCGATTCGCATGATTCGCAGGATACTCATGGAAAAACGTCGCCCTCTCCATAAACTTGTTGGTGATCTCGGTCACCGACTCAGTAGTCCCCTTGAGAGACAGTAACTTCTGTTTAGTCGCTCAATCTCTTCCACAGGAACATCTTACACCCTGAAACGCATCCTAAACACCTCCTAAGTCATAAGCTCTAGCTCGGTTGTAGAAATGGACTAACGCATCCTAAACTCCTCCTATGTCATGACTCTAGCTCGGTTGTAGAAATGGACTGAACAATCCAACCCCACCAATCCTTCGCCACATGGCGTAACAGGTTCACAACGAAACTCACCTATGCCTCCTCAGGGAAAATCGTTGTGAAAGTGAAACAACTCAAAATCCGACCCAAATTTTTTTGTTTAAATAATAATAAAACCATAACATCGAATGACATAAACTAAAAATCATACGTTAATATCTCAAAACCATAATTAAGTATCGTGATAAAAACTATATCATACTATGTCAAGTCATATCTAGGAAAAACTAAACCAACTTCCAGGATAAAAATGAAGTCATGGCGTGTGCCATGCCATCATCCTGAGCCCTTCTCTTTGCTTACGGAAGTACCTGAAACCAAAACTGAAACTATAAGCACAAAGCTTAGTGAGCTCCCCCAGACTACCACATACCATACAATCATATAAACACATATTGGGCCTTGCCCACTGTATCAGACCGAAGTCCGGAAACTTCCTCGGACAGAAGTCTGGAACTAACCAGGGCCCTGCCCTCTGCATCGGACCGAAGTCCGGAAACTACATCAGACCAAAGTCCGGAACTGGCTGGGACCTTGTCCCCTGCATCGGACCAAAGTCCGGAATTAACTGCATCGGATCGAGATCTGAAACTGACTGGGACCTTATCCCCGATATCGGACCGAAGTCCGGAAACTGACTGAGCATAACATAGCATAGCATAAACATATCAACTAACATAAACACATATACTGCACACTGCATCGGACAGAAGTCCGGAACACATAACACAAAGATATGCTTGAATCACAAAGACATCAAGCATACTGAACTACCGCATCAGAACAAAGTCCGGAACTGACTGCTAACTAGATGGGCTAGCATTATGGTCGTAGACCCTTTCCTACTGGAAGGAAAACTCACCTCGAAAGCTGGCTACTAAAATTCTACCCGGGAACTATCTGCTGCTGCTCCGGTCTCTCCCGGCTACAACTCCCATAAACACACTCAATCAACTACTGATAACTATACTGAGGGTAAAATGACTATTTTACCCTTGGTCAAAGTCAACTTCCAGTTGACCGGACTCGCCGAGTCAGGGCACAGACTCGTCGAGTCTCTCCTTTACTAATTCTGACTTTAACTCACCGAGCCCCTTTTCCACTCACTGATCCACTCTGAACTCACAACTCGAAGGGAAAATGGGGACTCACGACTCGACTCGTCGAGTCCAAAGAAAACCTCGCCGAGTCCAAACGCAAATTCCATGCAATCGAATTCTAATCCATTCCAGGGCCTCTAACTCGTAGATCTGAGCCCTTGGGACCAACTGAACACGTAAAGTTGTTGACTTTACGTGTAACTATGAAGGAATGAAGCCATTTCACTCAAACCTTACTTTTCTCGGGAAAACTCATACGAATCGCCGAGTTGTAGAACAAACCGTCGATTCTAAGGCAAATTTCATCGGACTCGTCGAGTTGCTCATCCAACTCGTCGAGTCCAAGGCTATCTTTATATCAGTCACCGAGTCAAGCTTGTGAATCGCCAAGTCCATTTAGTCCCTTTTCCATACAGGCCTGATTTGAGCCATGCAGTGGCTCTAAGTCACAGATCTATGCTTCTAGGGCATGCTTATCACGTAAAGTTGCAAACTTTACGTGTAAGCATGGCTTTAAAGGCTTCAAATGCCAACCCTAAGTTCTTAGTGGGGTTCCAAGCTCAAAAGGGACTTCAATCACGACCTTAACTAAAACTTTACACTTCTAGAATACAATAAGAGTCCAGATCTGAAGTTTTCATCCAAGGAGAGTCCATATCTCAAGTTTTCATCCAAGGAGAGTCAATATCTCAAGTTTTAAATCATAAAAGGCTCCAAAGAAGGCATAACAAGCATAAAGGAGGTTATAATGGAGGAATGCACAAGGTCATAACTTCATTACCTGAATGAAGAACAGATGTAAGCTAACTCCCGAATCTTCCTTCCCCTCAATGGATCTTCTTTCCTTTCCAAAGCTTCCAAGCTATCACAAACACACTCAAACTCAACAATGGCGCTAGGGTTTACAGGGGAAATGTTTTGAGAGTGATAGAGGTGAGGTTGGGGGCACATAAGTGTGTTTAAATAGGGTGAAAACCCTGAAAATTAGGGCTCCATCCAGACAGGAAGACTCGTTGATTCCAGCGTATGGACTCGTCGAGTATCCAGCTCAAAATACGTGATCGTCCCGCCTCTACTCAACGAGTCGGGCTACAGACTCGTCGATTACCCCTTCAGAAATGAAAATACTTTATTTGAATTACATACCAGAAATGGGGTGTTACAACTCTCCCCTACTTATCTTAGACTCTGTCCTCGAAGTCTGTTGCTGCTGCTGAAAATAACTATGGGTAATGCTCCCTCATCTCCCCCTCGGATTCCCATGTCCACTCTGAACCCTTTCGGTGTTGCCACTGCACCTTCACTAGCTGAACCACCTTGTTCCTCAAGGTCTTCGTCTTTTGATCTAAAATCGTAACTGGTCTCTCGATATAATTCAGGATGCTATCAAGCTGAATATCCTCCTAGGGTACAACTGCTGACTCATCCACCAAACACTTTTGCAACTTAGAAACATGGAAAGTGTTTTGGATCTGGCTAAGCTCTGCCGGAAGATCCAACCGATAAGCAACCCAACCCACCCGGGGCAAAACCCTGAAAGGGCCAATGAACCTGGGACCCAACTTCCCCCTTTTCCGAAACCTGATAACAACCTTCCAGGGTGATACCTTCAGGAGGACCATATCTTCCACCTGAAACTCTAAGTCCGAACGTCTCCTGTCGGCGTAACTCTTTTTCCTACTCTACACAGTCTGCAGTCTGCTACGAACCTGCTGGATCAACTCTGTAGTCTTGAGCACCACTTCAGTGCTCCCAATGACTCGCTGACCGACCTCGCCCCAACAAATCGGGTCCTGCACTTCCTTCCGTATAGCATCTCGAAAGGAGGACGTTCATTGCTAGCGTGGTAACTGTTGTTATACGAAAATTCCGCTAGTGGAAGATATGTATCCCAACTAACCCCGAAATCTAGAACACATGCTCAGAGCATGTCCTCGAGAGTCTGGATCATCCTCTCGCTCTGCCCGTCCGTCTGAGGGTGGAAAGCGGTGCTAATATGAAGACGAGTCCCCATCTCGTCATGAAAATGCTTCCAAAATCTGGAAGTAAAACAGACGTCTCGGTCTGACACTATCGATACAGGCACTCCATGTCGCGCCACAACCTCTCGTACATAAATATCGGCTAGCTTCTCTGCCGATATGCTCTACTGGATCGGTAAAAAATGAGCACTCTTTGTCAACCGATCCATAATAACCCAAATCGAATCCACTCCATGTGTGGTCCTGGGAATCTTAGTGATAAAATCCATGGTTATATCCTCCCATTTCCACACTGGAATATCTAATGAATTGTAACGCCCGTGTTTCTAGGCTTGCCATTTTTAGCAATGTAATAGTCTAGGTTAACCTTGTAACTCAACTTGAAATAATAAGAATGTATTATTTGTGAATTATTTGAATTATGTGATTTATGTGTGTATTTTCTTAATTTTTATAATTTAATAAATTAAGAATAAAATAAGCGTCAAAATTTAAGTGTGAGATAAGCCCGACATCTTTGCATAAAGTTGTAGTGGTCGAAACAAGGATTCCGGGGATATAAGGAATGCCAAAATCCGAGTTATAACGAAGAAGTTATGACCTGTCGAAGTTTCGCGACAGAACCGACACGACGCCGAGTGACGTAAGATATGAATTTAAGATAGAGCGATATTTAGCCTTAGCGATCTAAATGAAAGTCGTAGATTTCGTTAAACCGAGAGCGTGCATAAAAGGAACGCCCAAATCTGACTTCGTATGAGGAAGTTATGATTTTATGAAGTTTCGACTTAGCAGTATACAACCCGAATACTCGATTTGAGATCGAGCGGTTTTTAGCCGAAACAATCTAAGTGAGAATCGAAGATCTTGTTGTTAGTAGTGAAACGATGAAAAGTTAGGCGAGAACGGACGTCAGACGAAGAAGTTATGAATTTATAACGAAGTTTTTCTGTCCCGGCCTTCTAAAAATAAATAATAAAAATAAAAGTCAAAATTTGCCGATGGAGTCTAAATGAAAGTTGTAGAGTATGGTCTGACCTTCGCGTGGATATAAAGAACGTCGAAAACGGAGCTCGTATGCGAAAGTTACGCAATTTAGAAGTTTGACAAGTCAATTACGCCCCGCGTAATTTGAGTACGCCCCGCGTACTCAGTCGGATGCAACTTGTCTGACCAATACTCGAGTGCCACCAGTCGACGCACGCAGTGACGTCAAAGTACGCCCCGCGTAACCCGAGTACGCCCCGCATAATTTGAGTACGCCCCGCGTAATCCCAAACCCAGCAGCCTATAAATAGAACTCGAATTCAGCCATTTTCTCTTGTTCAAACTCTTCCCTCTCTCTAAGTTTTGCCTCGATTTGCGTGCCGTTTATACCCCAAAGCCCCGGTAATATTCCCGAGCCCCGAAGTAAGATCCGAAGCCCCGAGGATCCCGAAGAGCATTATTCCCGAGCCGAAACGCTGCCCGCGAGGAGCCCGGTTTTGTGAAGATCTTCCAGATCTACGGAGAAACACCTCTTCTGCAAGCCGTAGTGCTGCCCGATCATCTTTTGATCAAGTGAGTGTGTAGTTATTTTCATTCCAATGCAATATTATGAAGTATTTTCTATAAAATACGTGTTATGTGTATATATTTGGTTGTTATACGTGTGAGTGTATATTCACTCTCTTCTATCTTACAGATCTGATGTATTCTCTATGAAATACGTGTTATGTGTGTATGCCTCATCTGTTATGTGGAATATGTATTGCTTAAAGCATGTTATACAGGTTTTTAAACTATGTATAAAAACGTATATTTTTATCTACTAATATGTTGGGTAGAACATGGGTAGATAATTGGTGTGTAATAAACAGATGAGAGGCCTCGGTGTTATTGGTGTTATTCTAGTCATTCAGCAGAGTATGGATGACGACCACAGACTATTCTAGACTGTCCTGTGGAACACTAGCAGGCTCATTACCTGTAGGTGTTGTGAACGACGTGTTCACCGGTGTACTCTATCCCCCACATGGTTGCCTTTAGGACACTTATTGTTGAGGAAGCCCCTCTGCAGTGATGTCCGTCCCGATGAAAAATCCTGAAATAGGTTCCTTATAATAGACGTTATTTTTAGGAACGTAAGGTGAGGATAACGGGAATGGGTAATCGGGTTTATTGTTGATTGTTGAAATTAAATATAATTATTGTGGGTTGAAAACCCTATATGCTCACCAGGCTCCCAAGCCTGACCCACTCAGTTGATTTATTTTACAGGAAGTGGCGCAAGAGCTTAAGATGGGCGAACATCAAGTTGTTTTGTTTACAAGTCTGTATATGTATATATTTGTTGAATGACTTGTAATGCTATCGTTTATGCTTTATGATCTGTATCGGAACATGACATCCCGTCTTTTGATTATGAAATGAAATCATATTTCTTTATGAAATGTTTTGATAAATATCTATTTTATCATGTTTTGTTTTTGGGAACAAATTCCGCATCTCTTTTAAAATTAAAAGGATTTACTCTGAAAATTATTTTAAAAAGCATAAATGAAATCGGTCTTTTCTAGCCGAGATTTTTGGGATGTCACACGACTGCATCTTGCTGTGGGGCCTCTGTTGCTCTGCCTTGACCTTCCTACAGGTCAGGCATCTCGCCACATACCAGGCGACATCCCGCTTCATGCAGGGCCACCAATAATCGGGTCGAAGATCTCTATACATCTTCGTCACCCCCTGGGTGGATGGAAAATCAAGACTTATGGGCCTCGTCCATCAACACTTGTCGTACTCTACCCCAGTATGGTACCCAAACTCTCCCATGAAGGGTCAACAGTCCCTGGCTATCATAATCAAAAGAAGCTACTCATCCCATGATCCTTTCACACTTCTACCTCTCCTCCTTGAGGCCCTCGACCTATGCCTCCCTAATCTGCTCCAACAACGGAGTAATCACTATCATCCTTAAGCATATATCCCTGATCGGGGCCACTGCCATCTTACAGCTCAAGGCATCGGCCACTACGTTGGCCTTGCCCGGGTGATAAAGGATTTCATTATCGTAATCCTTCACCACATCTAACCACCGACGCTGCCTCATGTTAAGATTCGGCTGGTCCATGAGGTATCTCAGACTCTTGTGATTCGTGCAGATGGTACAACGGACCCCATAGAGGTAGTGTCTCCAAATCTTGAGGGCGAACACCACTGCCCCCAACTCCAAATCATGCGTTAGATAGTTAGCCTCGTGAGGCTTCAACTGTATGGAGGCGTAAGATATTACATACCCCCGCTGCATCAACATAACTCCCAAACTTGTGATCGATGCATCATAGTAGACTACAAAATCATCCACTCCCTCTGGCAGGGTAAGAATCGGAGCCTCGCACAATCGCTGCCTATGAGTCTCAAATGTTGCTAGCTGCTCTGGCCCCCAACAAAACACCACCGACTTCTTGGTTAGTCGGGTAAGTGGAACTGCTATCTTGGAGAAATCCTGAATGAATCTCCTGTAGTACCCTACCAATCCTAGGAAGCTCCGAATCTCTGATGGATAGTTCGGGACCTCCCACTGCATCACGACCTCTATCTTGGCCATTCTACCAGTATACCCTTCAGCTTGACGAGGTGCCCAAGGAACTGCACCTCACACAACCAGAACATGCACTTGGAGAACTTCACGAAAAGTTTCTCCCTCCTCAAGACCTCTAGCAGCTCCCTCAGGTGCTCCTCGTGCTGCTCCTAAGTCTTGGAATAAACCAAGATGTCATCGATGAATACAATCACAGACCGATACAACATTGGCCTGCACACGCGGTTCATGAGGTCCATGAACGCGACTGGAGCGTTGGTGAGCCCAAACGGCATCACCACAAACTCATAATGACCATAATGGGTCCTACAAGTTGTTTTCTGAAACTCCTCAACCCTGACCCGCGTCTGATGATAACTCGAGCACAGATTAATCTTGGAGAACCAAGATGCTCCTTGAAGCTGACCGAACAAGTCATTTATCCTTGGGAGTGGATAACGGTTCTTCACCATTACCTTGTTCAACTCCCAATATTCTATGCACATACGGTGCGACCCATCCTTCTTCTTCACAAACAAGATCGGGGCTCCCCATGGCGAACTACTTGGTCTAATGAAACCCATGTCTAGCAGCTCCTGCAGCTGCGTAGACAATTCCTGCATGTCTAGAGGAGCCAATCGATACGGTGCCTTGGCTATCGGATCCGCACCAAGAACCAGGTCAATCGTAAACTCAACCTATCTCTCCGGAGGTATCCCATGCAATTCCTCTGGGAACACGTCCGGGTACTCTCGCACCACTGCTACATCATCTACTGTCAACGTACCCTTATCCCGAGTATCCATCACATATGCGACATAACCTGCAACCCTGCTAGAAGTAGCGCCTCGCTCTCGCTGCTGAACAAAGAATCGGTCCGCATTGTGACCTCTCGCCCTGAATCACTAACTGTCCCCCACTGGGAGTGCGAACCCTCACTAGCTGCAACTCGCAATTGATCACCGCCCCATTGGGGCTCAGCTAATCCATGCCTACTATGACCTTGTTCCCTCGCAAAGGAATAGGGACCAGGTCCACCGAAACTGCTCATCGAATAACTGCAGCGAGCATGCCTTATGCACCTTCGTGACCCTGACGGTCCTATCATCAGCTATCTCCACCTCAAGTAGACAATCCAGCTCCCCAGGAGCTCTACTAAACCTCTTGCTAAGCGCAAGGGAGACAAACGATCGGGTAGCCCCCGAATCAAACAACATTGTAGCTGAAATGCTGTTCACTAAGAACGACCATATACACAAACATATAACCTTAGAAACAATCAATAATAAATGTAGAGATAAAAAGGAAAATATGTACCCGTTACCACGTCAGGAGTCGCTCGCGCCTCCTCTGCTGTCATCTGAAAGCTCTACTCTTCGCCACTGGCGCCTCGGCCCGGCCCTGACGACCGTCCATAATCCTCAATGTAGTAGGGGCAGGTGCTGACACCTTCCCTGCTGCTGCTAAGCTCGGGCACTAGGACTTTTTAGGTCCCCTCTAATTGCAATGGAAGCAAATCAGATCTGATGTTGCGGTGGTGGTGGTAGAAGCTGTACAATCTCTGCTTATATGCCCAATATGACGACACTTGTAGTAGCCGGAACTCCCTGCCTTGCACGCCACATCGTGCAGTCTCCCACATTTTCCACATCGACTGTGGCTCTGCTGACCTTTGTACCTATGATCTGAAACCTTGGGCTTTTTGCCCGAACTTCCTGTACCCGAAGCCGCCTCCGGCTTCCTCATCTACTCCATCTCAAGATCAATCTCTCTCTCTCTCTCTCTCTCTCTCTCTCCCTCTCGCCTTCGTAATCATGTCATCCAGCGTCTTGCATCTGGATCGACTCACAAACTGGCTGATATCACTCCGCAACATCTCATGATAACGGGCCTTCTTTATTTCCTCGCCAACTGCGTACTGAGGAACAGGAAGAGCCCTCTCCCTAAACTTGGCGGTAATCTCCGCCACTGTCTCTGTAGTCTAAGTAAGGTCCTGAAACTCTCTGGCTAACTGTTGCACCTCAATAACCGGTGCGAACTCGACTCTGAACCTGGTGGTAAAATCAGCCCAAGTCATAGTGTCAAGTGCTGAGTCATCCCCAATACCGTGCCCAACCTCCTCCCACCAGTTATGTGCCCTGTCCTTTAGGAGACAGGATGCTAATCTGACCTTGTCCCCCTCGGGACATCTGCTAGTGCGGAACGCATTGGCAACATATGCCAACCACCTAGTACTCGCAATGTGGTCCCGCGCCCCATGGTAGTTTGGAGCTCCACAAGCTCGGAACTCCCTGAAGGTGAGTTTGCGCGGCCCCATCATGGCCGCCATCTCAGCACGAAATGTGCTCAACTTCTCATCCATCAACTCCAAGATACCCTCCTTGAGTGAACTGAAGATCATAGGAGTCTGCTCAAGGATGATACGGGTAACCTATGAAGTGAAAAACTCCCTGGTCTGCTCATCCAACTGCTCGGTTGATCGCATGCACCACACCCTTTTTTCTTGTTCAAAACTCTTTTCTTTTTAAGTCTCTTTCTCAAAATTCTTTTGAAAATATTTTTCTTGCAAAAATCCTTTTTACTATTTCCTTAGTTTGAGTTCACTCACACCCGTAAGTGTGCCTGAATCCCTCAAACCAAGGCTCTGATACCAACTTGAAAGAACTCAAAATATGACCCAAAAATTTTTGTTTAAATAATACTAAAACCACAATATCGAATGCCATAAACTAAAAATCATACGTCAATATCTCAAAAGCATAAAAAGTATCGTGATAAAACTGTATCAGACTGTGTCAAGTCATATCTAGGAAAAACTAAACCAACTCCCAGGATAAAACTGAAGTCGTGGTGTGTGCGATGCCATAATCCCGAGCCCTTCCCGTTGCTTGCGGAAGTACCTGAAACCAAAACTGAAACTGTAAGCACAAAGCTTAGTGAGCTCCCCCAGACTACCACATACCATACAATCATATAAGCACATATTGGGCCTTGCCCACTGCATCGAACCAAAGTCCGGAAACTACCATGGACCGAAGTCCGGAACTAACCAGGGCCTTTCCCTCTGCATCAGACTGAAGTCCAGAAACTGCATCGGACCGAAGTCCGGAACTGGCTGGGACATTGTCCCCTGCATCGGACCGAAGTCCAAAACAAACTACATCAAATCGAAATCCGGAACTGACTGGGACCTTGTCCCCTGCATCAGACCGAAGTCCGGAAACTAATTGATCATAACATAGCATAGCATAAACATATCAACTAACATAAACACATATACTGCACACTGCATCAGACAGAAGTCCGGAACACATAACACAAAGACATGCTTGAATCACAAAGACATCAAGCATACTGAACTACTGCATCGGACCAAAGTCTGGAACTGACTGCTAACTAGATGGCCGTCATTGTGGCCGTAGAACCGTTCCTACTGGAAGGAAAACTCACTTCGAAAACTGGCTATTGAAACTCCACCCGAGAATTATCTACGGCTGCTCTGGTCTCTCCCGGCTACAACTCCCATAAACACACTCAATCAAATACTGATAACTATACTGAGGGTAAAATTACTATTTTACCCCTGGTCAAAGTCAACTTCCAGTTGACCGGACTCGCCGAGCCAGGGCGCAGACTCGTCGAGTCCCTCATTTTACTAAGTTTGACTTTAACTCACTGAGCCCGTTTCCACTCACCGATCCAATCTGAACTCACAACTCGAAGGGAAAACGGGGACTCGCAACTCGACTCGTCGAGTTCGAAAAACAACTCGCCAAGTCCAAATGCATATTCCATGCAATCGAATTCTAATCCATTCCAGGACCTCTAACTTGTAGATCTGGGCCCTTGGGACCATTTGAAAATGTAAAGTTGCTGACTTTACGTGTAACTACGAAGGAATGAAGGCATTTCACTCAAACACTACTTTTCTCGGGAAAACTCATCCGACTCGCCGAGTTGTAGAACAACCAGTCGAGTCTAAGGCAATATTCATCGGACTCGCCAAGTTGCTCATCCAACTCGTTGAGTCCGAGGCTATCTTCATATGACTCGCCGAGTCAAGCTTGTGACTCGTCGAGTCCATTCAGTGCCTTTTCCATACAGGCCTGATTTTAGCCATACATCGGCTCTAAGTCACAGATCCATGCATCTAGGGCATGCTTATCATGTAAAGTTGCAAACTTTACATGCATGCATGGCTTTAAAGGCTTCAAATGCCAACCCTAAGTTCTTAGTGAGGTTCCAAGCTCAATAAGGACTTCAATCACGACCTTAACTAAAACTTTACACTTCTAGAATACAATAAGAGTCCATATATGAAGTTTTCCTCCAAGGAGAGTCCATATCTCAAGTTTTAAATCATAAAAGGCTCCAAAGAAGGCATAACAAGCATAAAGGAGGTTATCATGGAGGGATGCACAAGGTCATAACTTCATTACCTGAATGAAGAACATATGTAAGCTAACTCCCGGATCTTCCTTCCCCTCAATGGACCTTCTATCCTTTCCAAAGCTTCCAAGCTATCACAAATACACTCGAACTCAACAATAGGGCTAGGGTTTACAGGGGAAATGTTCTGAGAGTGATAGAAGGGAGGTTGGGGGCACATAAGTGTGTTTAAATAGGGTGCAAACCCTTAAAATTAGGGCTCCATCCAGATAGGCAGACTCACCAAGTCCAACATATGGACTCGTCGAGTAGCCAGCTCAAAATGCGTGATTGTCCCACCTCTACTCGACGAGTCGGGATATAGACTCATCGAGTACCCCTTCAAAAATCAAAATACTTTATTTGAATTACATACCAGAAATGGGGCGTTACAGAAAGGCATCCTCCACCTCACCTATTTATCGCATACTGACAATTAGATCCTTCTTCTCATCAAACATTAGGGGTTGACACACAGAAAAGTCACAATAAAGTGATAGTACTAGGCCTTGGGTGACCAACTCCTCTAGGTGTCTGAGGGGAACATACTTCTCATCAAACATCACGATAAACTCTTCCTTGATCTTCCTAAACATCTCTACTATAACATCAAGTATGGCTTGCAAGACCTCAACATCAATCATATAGTATAATTCGACTTACTCAGACCTACTACAAAACCTCCCCTCCTTCTTTAGCAGTTACAATATTATGGACACAAATAGAAAGAGGATACAACGTATACATAGTGTTATCATCCCATTATTTCATTATTTACCAACTCCTCAGTACCCTTGCAACCATTCATGCTCCAACTATGTATCATGTTATTCAGGTAGTACGATCATATACTATCTTCCACACATATCCATACTCATTTTAAGAATCTCCACCAATATCAACGAGTCGCCTTATGAATGCACAATCGTACAAAGTCAAGAGTAAGATAGACAGACGAATAACTGATCCTACCCTAAGGCAACAACCAAAATAGAAACATGCAATAAGGACAAATCAAGAATTCCAAGTTTAAAAGATTCTAACTGCATACTACCCTAAACCATTCACTTAACAACTTATCGATATTAACATAGACTTCAAGTAGCACACAGTAACCAACATATAAGGCAACAAGGCATCTCAACTAAGCACGAAATCTAGCATGTAAATTCTAAGCATATCCTTAAGCTAGATTCATGCATTGCTATCAATCACATAAATAACATATCAAACAAATATGTGTATATAGGGAATCACTTTTCTTTTTAAGCTCCGACTGACTGTACATATCAAATATTTCCTTTTTTTGTAAAAAAATCTTTTTCAATTTTTTTAATAAAAATCTATAAAGCCTGAAAACATAATTAGAGTTTAGCGTATGTCTCAAAACAAATAATAGATACGAGTATAGTCGCATCGTGCCCTTCTCTTTTTCACTAGAACAACTTGAAACACATTTAAATATATCGTCCTAACCAGGTCACTAAGAATATCACCATCGTAAATACTAGGATGTAAATCAATAATCATATCATGAAATAACCCATATACAAATCTTAAAAGGGCCAACATTGGTGCCTTAAACTCTATTGATATAGTGAGGAGAACTCACCTCGCAAGTAGTGCTGAACTGGATTGAAAATCTCCGATCGTTGTCTCATCAAAAATCTCGAACTATCCAAAATAAAAAACACCAATTCAACACATAGGATATCAATCTTGACTAAGGGCACACCTAGTCCATTTTTCCTTTTCTTTACTTTGGGCCAAGGCCCAACCATCAAATCCACTATCCAAAAGTCCGCATATACAAAGCCCATCATTGGCCCAATTTTCCAAATTGGCCCCAACTCCCTAATTGGGCCTCATTTAAGGATTCACTACCAAAACTGACCCAAAGTACTCTTATCCAGAGAGTCCAGCAAGACCTAAGTCCGACTGGCCCAATCTCAAAGCCCAAATCACAAAACCCCAACATATGGCATACGGGGGGGGGGGGGCGTACTCCTCTGGTACGTGGGGCGTACTCTGTCTCGTGTTGACTGAAAAACGGGACCATTGACTCGATACGTGGGGCGTACTGCTATCTATGTGGGGCGTACACGAGTATGTACCAAAACTCTCATAAGTGCTTAATGGCTTAAGCACTTAAGCCCAAACTTTAGGTCAATTGACCAAATGTTCCTAAGAGTCATAAAGTCTTGATCTTTAAGACTTTGGACGTCCAAAAAGTTTCTTAACCCATTAAGACCTTCGTACTCCATGCATGGGACACATTCAGCTATTAAGACAACATTTTTATCACCTAGGACCCTTTCTAGGGTCTGGAAGGACAACTTAATATGTCCAAAATGCATCATGCACAATATTGAGGTTTTTGGGACAAGAAAAGTGCCAAGAAGCTAAACAAGACAATATCTACTCAATATAATTGCCAAGGTATAAGATTTTTACCTCCTGGAGCTTCTAGAGGACCATAGACCTTCGGATGTTTAAGCTTGCCTTCCTTCTCCAACTATTTGATGAAACACCTTCCCCTTTAAGTGCTTAAAACACCCACAAACTCACACCCACAAACAAGGCTAGGGTTTGGGACGTCTCTAGGGTATGGAAGCTGAAAGTGATGGGAGAAATGAGCCAAAAGGATGTTTATATAACACTAAACCCTAAATATTAGGGTTTCCACCTTACGTGAGTACGCTCAACATACACAAGTGTATGCACATCATACTAGGGTGCGCCTAGTATGCTCAACATACCTTATGTACGCTTAGCGTACTCTCTTGACCCCAAAGTTGCAACTTTAGCCCTCAATCTTCTAATAGCTTCAATCTTCCAACCCCAGGCACAACAAATGACAAAATAATTATAAAAGAAAGGATTTGGAAATACCTGCAAAATCTCAGGATGTTATAATCTTGTTTGTGGATCTTAAAGTATTATGAGTTTTTTTCCATGTTGAAGAGTTTTGAGCGAGAGTTAGGAATAAATTTTGCAACTTTATTACTATAAAGGTCCCAAGTACATTATATGTTTCAGATCTGGACTCATAACTTCTTTCGTTGTCATGTATGACATTTTGACTTCATTTGTTACCATTTTGACCTAATATTGGGCGAGACATGCATTGGATATGCATGTCTATATAGTCATTATTTTTATATTCCTTTTCCCGACAAAAAACCGTGAAATGGTCAATGAAGACCCACAATTTGGTGGCACGATGCAACACATCCGTTTTGTCTGGACGTGCCCATAATGTAGCACTATGCTTCCCACGAAATCGTAACGAGTTTCTCCATGACTATTTTGTAGGATGGCTACCACGACGTGGGCAACAGTTGGCCACGACATGGTGGCTGATTGTTCACTGTGGACCGTGGACATTTGACCAATTTAAATTTTGGTTAAAGTTCAGTAATACTAAGTTTTTATCTAAGGAATGGTTTTAATTTCGAATTAATTAGTATGGTTTAGCTATTATGTTGTTGAGGCAGCTGTTGAGCTCCTATTGAGTAGTTTAGCCGAGTTTTCTCAGTAAAACTATGTAAGATGCTAGATTGTCTTTATGACTCTTGCATGTATGTTGGGTGGGGCCCCTGATGTGGTCAGCACTAGTTATAAGGGCAAGGCATGTTATTTGTGGGCGGGGCCCAGTGTTATGTATGGTAGGTTATTTATTTGTGAATTCACTAAGCTTTGTGCTTATAGCTTCATGTTTAAATGTTTTCAGGTACTTCTGGTTTAAAATGGCAGGGCTCGACTTAATTCCATTGCATCCCCTGGAGGATTATTCTGCAATATCGATTTATGATTTTACTCTGATGTTTGAGAACAAATTATACTCTGATTGGCTTTTTAACAAACGAATGATTCGTTTTAGTGGTTGAAAATTGAAATTTTTACTTAGTATTTTTCGGATGTTACACTTTATGTTCTAATTTTTTTGAGGAGGTGATGTCGATAATAGGAAGATGCATTGGATACAATGGGATTTGGTGTTAGATTCTGAATGTATATGAGGCCTACACATTAGAAGTTTGGTTGCGTTCAATGTTGCTATTATTCAAAAAATGGAGTTGGTATTTTTTTGATAATCAAGATATGTAATGGGTGAAATTCGTAAATGGTTTATTCGGTGATGATGGTGGGATTCATACTTCTCATTTCCAATTTGGAGATTGGTGAGGGGCCAGAATTGTTGCTTCAAATTCTTGGCTTCTCAACCAAGGTGTTTTGATAGATTCGATTTTAATGAAAAAAATGGGAATGGTAAAAACACTAAATTATGGAAAGATGTTTAGTATGGTAATTGTTGTTATCGAATAAATTCCCTAGGATCTTTGAACTTGAAAAGGAGCAAAATTCTTATATAGCAGATAAAAAGATTGTTGAGAACAACTCTGAATGGATCTGAAACAACTGGATTTAGAATAAGTGTATTGACCAATCTGAAGAGAGCATGAGGACCACCAGAGAGTTCTATTAAGGTGTAAGCAACCCTTTACTCATGACCTTGTAGTTCGTAGAACAACGAATAGAGCTTCAGTTTCTTCAGAGATCCATTACTCTCAATCTAAGACTTGACATTTCCCCATCCTTTTCTGAGACTATTGATGAACTTAAGATTGTACTCAAGAGGAGTTTAAACAACACCGTGTGCAGTCATTTTCTTTTACCTATATTCTGTACTGATTTAACGTAGAGGCTACAAATTCACTAGGAGTTGTAGTGAATGTATCAAAGCCATTCACCATAAATGTCAAATACTTGTCTTTCATGTTTTCCTAACCTTTAAATGAATCTTGAAGTGTGTCCCATATCTCCTTTGCAGATTTAAATAATTTGATGTTCTCAAAGAGAGATGGTGGAACAACAAACACCATTTTAGAAAATGATATTTGATCAGCATGGATTTTCTCGATGTCGTTGACTGTTAGAGGTGCATGTATGATCTTGTCTTGAACCTTGAGATTAGCAACATCATCTCTAACCATTTACCTAACTGGGACATGAGGACCTTCTTTCACAAATTTCCATATCTCTTTACATTTTTGTCTGCCAACCAAAAATCACTCCATTCTAACTTTCCAATGATCATACCCTTCTACAACTAGCAATGGGGATCTTAAAGGTAAACCCAAACTATTTTCAATTTGCATTGAATACATTTTTTAGATTGATTAGTTGCATCCCTTATTAAGTTGTATTAGAGAAAAAATGTTAAGGATAAAATCATCAAGCCTTAAATATAATAACTCAAAAAAGTGTTTAAGATAATAAAATAAAGTATGAACAATAAGCAAGAATAAGAACAAAAAGAATGTTAGAGAGAATGATTGAATGAATATTTCATGTATGATAAGGGTGACGTTCTAATTGTTACAATGGTCTACGGTTGACACTCCTTATATAGCATAAGGAGTTACTTAAGACGAATACAATAAAAAGCTCACGGACTGATGATCAACAACCGGACACATCCATTCCTGTTAATGTTGTCGGTTGTACTATACTAAGAGACAACTAACATAAAAACAAAAATTACTAGCCCACTAACATATGCCATTCTACTACATCGGAATAAAAACAAATTCAGATACATATTAATCTCAGATCACTCAGTCAAACACTTCATTGATGGTATGTTGAGGGGATAATTTTCATGTCATGAATCCAAGGCCAACATAATATAATATTATAGCAAGACAAAGAATCAAAAACATAAAAACATTGAACATAGTTAACTCCCTCTATACATATTGGCAGTTTAATCTCTCCAATGGTATTTTGGTTGTAACATTCTATTTCGAGAATTTCTTATTTTCGGATTACGGACAAGAAATGCTTCAAGTAGAGGCCTTGGGATTCAACATAATAGGGTTTAGACCCTATTGGATGTTGATAATATTTGTTATGTTATCCAAGCCTTTGGTTTGTGTTTTGGAGTCAAAGGGTAAAATGGAAAAAATGATGTTTCATACTTCTTTCATGAATTAAAGATTTTAGTTCAGTATGTTTTAAGTTAAAATAGATATAATTGTGGGGCTTTTCAATACCTTTGATGCATATAAAGAATGCCAAAAATGGAGTTGAAACAAAGAAGTTATGGTTGTTTGAAGTTATAGTGGAAATTGTGGGTTTTGCCCCACACATGGCGTAGGAAAGTTACGTAGGGTGCAACTTGCTAAGTGTATATCGTGTTTCTAATGGGCTACACATAGCATTACGTAGGTTACATAGGGTGTAATCATGGCAGATCAAAACCACAATTATTAAGTTTTGAGCCCTATTTAAGGGCTCTAACTTATGGGAAACCCTATAATCACCAACCTTCATCACCTAAGATCATTCATTGAGAAACCCTAGCCTCCTTTTAGTTGTTTTGAGCTTTGTCATCATTTATGAGCTTACTTTTCCATTGGTAGTCAAATCTTGAAGAACAAGATTGTGGAAAAGTGTATTTATGAAGGTTTCAAATATAGATCCAGAAAATTGTGCTTTGGTGCTTGTTAATTAAGCCATACAAGTTGTGTTAGAATTTTTGGGTCATTTTAGTGTATAAAGTTTTGATCTTGAAATTTTGTAACATTTTTATCGATAAAGTTGGAAACTTTATCCATCTAAACATCATATCCATTCAGATCAGAAGGTTGGAGGCTTTGACTTAATGGATTAAGTTCATCCTAATGGATAAAGTTGGAAACTATATCCATTATGGAGCTATTAGGAACCAGATATTAGCTTTGCGTTTATGGTCTTAATATATTAAATACTTAAAATTATTTTCTGGCAAGGCACAATGTACGTGGGGCATAATCTGCACTACACCTAATGTAGCCAGATTCTTGCCTGTTTTCTGGATAAGACTCTATACCATGCGTAGAGTAAGACGTACGCTACAGGTACGTCAACGAAAGGTAGATCGTTGACTTTTTTACTATATCTAAATTGTCACCTTAAGCCACACCTTACATAGGATGTGACTCGCCACGACTTGTAAAATCTTGAGACTTCGCATCCCACCATGTTACGCCTAATATTTAGAACCTTGGTATTTCTCATTCAGATGGACGGGAAGACGATGCACATTTTTCATTTACTATGTACATCGATATACATCAGACTAGTAATACAATTAAACCATATGGTAAAACACTGCGAATTGAATAACATAATGGTAATAGCATGCCAACACACTATATGAGACTACACCATTTTCCACATGTACAGGTGTGGCGATTTAGATCTACAACACAATTTTTTCTAAAATAAAAAACATCAAAAATTTCGGGTGGAATATCAGAGGGGATCAGTTTTCCCTGCCACTGAACAAACTTGTGCATCCTCATCTGAAACACAATCTTTGCATACGAGGTGAGTATGACGACAAGCCCCACTAAAAAATAAACGTTATAATATTGGTCAATTTACAAGTAAATATTATTTTAATATTTATATAGTATTTTATCTCTCATGTCACCGCGTTGAATAAAAATTCGTTGCATGTACTCAAGGATTACCTCAATGAGGGTTATTATCGTTACATTGCGTTCATTTACCGATAACACCAAGATAAACTATGGAATATCAATGTCAATTAATGTAAGGGAAATTGGGTCTTGCTTATGTCGTATGGCCGATGTTGGCAAACACCTCACATGAGGTCGGGGTTAGCCGAAATAATGATTCCTCAAAATCATACATAGTATATGATTTGAATGTATGCCAGAACAAAGGTTCAAATGTTCTATTTGGATAAATCTTGATCACACATGCAATACCACACTCTTACAACAATATCCATGATAAGAATCAAGGAATAGCTTACCTAGGAAAGAAGTTATCACATCATCCATATTGGTTATGAATAATATTTCCTTAGCATCTGAGAGGTTCCTTCAACCTCACCAGGAACCAAGTACAAGAGTTGACATTATTTGTCACGTTTAGACAAAACGTTATATGCACGGTGTGGTTGTTTCTGTTCATAGCAACCTTTATGAACATTGTCTGTAGGTAGTTCCTCTTAGAAGGACACTACCTATACACATAACAAACATCAAGTAACTTATGAAAATGCATAGATGTGCAATTTTAAATAAACAATTAAAATTTGGAATAAAATTACTTTACCACATATCTAATATCCATAAACTAGAGTTGGAAATGATCCATAACATCATTTTTAATTTTTGTGTAACTATGAAAGTTCATCCTCCCAAGGTTGGCATGTAAAAATGCAAGTTGGTAAAGTTCTCATTGTGACCGATGTTTAAGAAACTCATCTCAGTTAGTTACGATAGAGAATTATAGATCCCGATTGTAATTGAATAACTAAATGTAATACAACAACTTGTATAGGAAGAAAAACCTAAGGGTCTGTTTGATTTGTACTTACTGAGTCCGGTTAGTGCTGACTGTTGACCCGATCAGCAGTCAGCTGTTTGTTATTGACATATTAGAGTTGATTCGGTCAGCCCAATCCATCCCAATCCGCTGACTCGGTCATTAAAAAAAATACTTCCTGACTGAGAAATAAGAGAAGCGATTTTTTCCCTTGCCCTTTATCTTCGTCTACATAAAATCCGATCCCATCGACTGCTGCTGCTGCGCCATCTTCTCCGGTGAAGACCAGACAGTGCCAACGACAACCACACAGCGCCACTGCAGGTATGTTTCTGTGATTTTTTTTCCCCCTGAAATCAGAAAACCCTTCATGTTTGTTGTGAAATTACTGATTTCATTCTGAAATCAAAGTTTGAAATCACTTCTTTCATTATTCTTGGATTCAATTAGATTGAAGAGTTAGCATAAAATCAATTTGTTATGTGTTTTTGTTTATGAAATATGATTTCATAATGTGTTTTTTTCCTGAAATCATAAAACCCTTCATGTTCGTTGTGAAATTACTGATTTCATTCTGAAATGAGGGTCAAAACATAGAAGGCATAAAATGGGGTTTAGAAGCCGATGACTATATGACTACTTTGCGTGACCAGATTGCTAATCAGTTACTTTCAATTGGTTCACGTTAAATGGTGTATTTTTTTTATTATGTACGACAATTTGTATTTGGATTTTGTATTACATTTGGTATTTGGATTTTAATTGATGTATGTTTAATTTGGATTTTATATGATGATTTGTGTTTTTATAATTTTTTTTATCCAGCACAAGAGACAACACAAGGGTAATATGGTCATTTTTTCATTCAACACAAACATTTAGATAAATAATCAAACAGTATAAACTCAGTCAGATATCTAACCCAATCAACAACTATCAAACGACCCTAATTTTAGTTTTCTAGTAGTTCAGTCCTATATGTAAGGTTTTAACTATCCTACCTTGGAATTGATTCTGTGATGTATGGTATGAGATTTTGGATTACAATCTATACTTACCACCAATTTTCCGGAATTAACAGTCTTCTGCGGAATGTTCGCTTCCAAAGATGATGATCATTTTTCCAAATTATTAAAAAAATTGATTGTTTTTAATAAATTACACGTTTACGTTTATCTATGATGTTTAGTTTGCATAACTTCCTAATAAAAAAATAGCCTACAATAGCAAGAAGTTAATGTCGACAAAATTGGGGTTACATAACTTTACAGCGTGAAATGAATTTTTTAATCCCTTCAGCATCGTAGGTCAATAAATCTCCACTATATATTAACTATCGACCTTCAATTCATCCATTAGAAGTAGGTCAATCAATTACCACCATATTATAATTCTTGAGCCAAGACATTAATCGGCAAAAAAATAAAAATATGCAAACCATGCAATCTGCACTATATAATAATTCTTGACCTTCACCTTCCTTCCAAACCATCTTTAACTATCTCTTTATATTTTTCAAAGCCAATGACAAGTATTACAAAAAGGTAAGTTTTGTATTGATGGTGTTTACATACGTTATATAAACATTGGATATTAAGTTAACAACTTATTTTTCTTTGGCTGCCAATATATTTTATATATCTGTATTTTTATCTATAATAACATGCAACGTATTTTTAATTTCTTTAGCATTATGAAATCTAAAATTTGTACAATGTTTACAAATGTTACGTATTGCTTGTTGGTAAAGAAAGATATCACTAATAACCACAAGAGCAAGTGGAATTATCTAGAAGGAATTAATGTATCATGTGTTTTTGTTATGGGAAGCGATCTTTCTACTTAATCATCCACTTGAAATTTATGTAATGGATCAAATTATCAAGTTGAAATATCTCCTTTTGTTATATATAATTTCGCTGTTTCAGATAATATGAACTTGTTTTTTTTATACAACCCATGTAGGCTAGAAGGAAAGGTAGCCTTAATAACCGGAGCAGCTAGTGGTATCGGCGAATGTACAGCAAAGCTTTTTGCTGAACATGGAGCAAAAGTCATCATCGCAGACATCCAAGACCAACTTGGTCAATCGGTTTGTGAGAAGATTGGCACATCAAACTCGATATATGTCCATTGTGATGTAACCAACGAAGAAGATATCAAAAACGCTGTAGATACTGCAGTCACTACTTTTGGAAGACTTGACATCATGTTTAACAATGCGGGGGTAGTAGATCCTATCAACGCACGTATTATCGACAATGAGAAAACAAACTTTGAACGTGTGCTTAATGTTAATGTAACAGGGGTCTTCCTTTGCATGAAACATGCTGCTAGGGTCATGGTTCCACAGCGATCGGGCACAATAATATCATCGTCTAGCCTTTCTTCACATCTTGGTGGTATCGCCTCTCATGCTTACTGTTGTTCAAAGCATGCAATAGCAGGTCTAACCAAGAACCTAGCAGTAGAGCTTGGACAATTTGGCATTCGAGTCAACTGTTTGTCACCTTATGGAATAGCTACACCATTAACTAAAAAAATTACTGGGCTTGAAAAGGAGGCTTTTGAGAACGCAATGAACTTAACAGCAAACCTAAAGGGGGTGACACTCAAAACAGATGATGCTGCATACGCTGCACTTTTTCTGGTAAGCGACGAGGCTAAGTATATAAGTGGACAGAATCTGCTTATTGATGGTGGATTGAGCTATGCTAATATATCGTTCAACTTCTTTAAATATGGTGAGGAACTATAAGTCGACAAGTTTGATATCATGAAATAATTTTAGCAATAAAAACTTATACCGTGCATGGTTTTATATATAATAATTACATGAGTTTGTTCAATCATGTTATTAATTTTACATATGGACGTATATCGTTAAAGTGTGTAAGTTTTCTTTATCTTCGTATATTTATTTCTACATAACATGCGGGCAATCTATTATTAAATGAAACACATTGAGATGAAAGTTTAGAATGTCTTAAAAACAGGTAACTATTTAGTCCGATTACATATCTATACGAAATGATTTCGTTTTGATGAAATATTAAACGGCATTAAAATTAAGTCCGACGTTACTCACATTGCACAACGATAGGTTTGCAGAAGTCTAATATACTGTTAACTAAGTATCATCCAATAGATCAAGATAAATGCGTTCAAAAAAATAATAAAGAAATAAATCAAGATAAATATCAACATCAAGAGAGACGATTTTTTTAAACAATTAGCCATATATATATTAAAAAGATTAAAAAGATTTAAAATTTTCAACTAATCAACCCAAGAAATTAACATAATATTTTATATTTGTAATTGAATATCAAAGAAAAAAAACTCGTTAACGAGTCTATACCTTTCTTCTTTAACTTTCTCGTTGCAAACAAGAGATAATTCATGTACTTCCAAATGCACCACGTGGTAGTACAAACAATGACATGCACTAAAATCTTCTTTTTTGAATTAATAAACAATATTGTGATTGAGTAACTGAAAAAGAAAATCTTCTTTTTTGAATTAATAAACAATATTGTGATTGAGTAACTGAAAAAGATTCAAAACTGAATCAAGGTCCAATCGAACGATCTCCATCCACTTGCATATAGCATCCCAAAGTCCATGTTGCCATTCGACATCCGACAAACAAATGATCAAAACTGTTCCACTTCATTCTCGCAAATACGGCATAAAAAAGGAGGGAAACATATATATCCCGATTTGCTAAGTAGGAATTTTATCTAAACAAGCATATATACCATATCATTATGTTTAGCTTTCTAGTTAAAAAAGAGTTTCATCTAGTATCTATAATTTCATTTTTAAGAAAATTTTCATGATCCATTTTCGAGTCACACCCACACTACAAAGAAGACAATCATTTGCGGCGACAAAAGTCACCGGTAATAATGATAGCGTCGATTCGTCGCCGGTAATAAAGCATCGCTACTGCTTCGTCGCTATTGATCAACATGTCACCACTAATGAGATATGTCGCCGCTAATGACCATGCCGCGCCGCTAATAATAAATGTCGCCGCTAATAACAAAGTCGCCGGTAATAATAATTTTCATTTTTTAATTTTTTTTAGTTAATGATTTTGGTTGCCGGTAATAATATCGTCATGTAATTACATAACACCATTCGATTAAATATAAAAAATAATAGTGTCGACGCTAATTACAAAACAAACATTTGATTATAATTAATTAAATATCAGAAGTCATAATATCTGATTAAATATTAAAAGTAATAATGTCGCCCGGTAATTACATAACATCCGATTAAATATAAAAAGGAATAATGTCGTCCGGTATTAGTGTCACCGGTAATTACAAAAAACAACTAATGTTTTACAATCTACCAAGTAGCAAAGCGTGACAACATATGCAAATAAAACTCATCGCTACATACTATTATCTTCGTTGCCATTGTTTCCTCGATTATTTTGGGATTGAAAAAACGAGTAAAGTTCATCCCTATATGTCGAGTCGTTGAGCATTGCACAAAGATTTTCTAACTACATAATTAATAACAACATATATAAACTTATAAGTTAAATTATCAAACATAAACAAAAACTATCAAAATACATTGCTATTTTTAAACTAAAACCAAAGTACGTTATTATTTTTTGCACTTGGGACAAAAACCTAATTACCAAACTTTTCAGTAAATGATCACCACAAAACCAAAATTACCAACTCAACATGCATTTTACGATGCTAAAGTAGATTGTTATTTTTAAACTAAGACAAAAAACCAAAGTACGTTGTTATTTTTTCTACTTTGGATAAAAACCTAATTACCAAACTTTTTAGCAAATAATCACCACAAAACCAAAATTACCAAATCAACATGCATTTTGCGATGCTAAAGTAGATTGTTATTTTTAAACTAAGACAAAAAAAACCAAAGTACGTTGTTATTTTTTGCACTTTGGACAAAAACCTAATTACCAAACTTTTTAGAAAATAATCACCATAAAACCAAAATTACCAAATCAACATGCATTTCACGATGCTAAAGTAGATTGCTATTTTTAAACTAAGACAAAAAACCAAAGTGCGTTGTTATTTTTTGCACTTGGGACAAGAACCTAATTACCAAACTTTTTAGCAAATAATCACCACAAAACCAAAATTATCAAATCAACATGCATTTTACAATGCTAAAGTAGATTGTTATTTTTAAGCTAAGACAACAAACCAAAGTACGTTGTTATTTTTTGCACCTTGGACAAAAACCTAATTACTAAACTTTTTAGCAAATAATCACCACAAAACCAAAATTACCAAATGAACATGCATTTTACGATGCTAAAGTAGATTACAATTTTTAAACTAAGATAAAAAAAAAAAAAAAAAAAAAAAAAAAAAAAAAACCAAAGTACGTTGTTATTTTTTACACTTGGGACAAAAACCTATTTACCAAGCTTTTTAGCAAATAATCACCAAAATACCAAAGTAGATTGTTTTACCTGTGATGGTTGCAAAAGCTGTGGAATTAGCAGAGAGCAAAGGTTTACGACCAAAGTACATTGTTATCTTTCTTGAGCGGGTGTTAACTCACTTTCACCTTGAGTTTGTTCTAACATCTCTTCAACTAACCTATTCTATAACTGCCAAAAGTGAGTAACAATTAATTCTAAAATACATGCGTATTACAAATTGTTAGCTTTTAGTTTTGACTTTGTTGGATGTGTATAGAATCAATGTAATTTTTTTTTTCCTAAATATAAAAATTAGTAATATAATTCATTTATTTATTTATTTCAAAAAAAGAAAAAAGAAAATATAAAGGTTATAAATAAGAATAAAACACAATAGTCTATGTCTTTAATTAAGACATCTCATCCTCTCTTAGCTGTCCATCATAAATGTTTTCTGTAATTATTTTATTAATATCCTATATTCTCAATAAAAATTCAAAATTTTCCATGATAATACGTTTTCTTTCAATAAGTCTAATAAGTCTAGTCAATTGTTTTTTTCCTAATGATATCTAATATATTTGAATCAATTTGATTTTTTTAATAATGTTAAATGCATGTCTTTATTTATATAAGTACGTAGATCTACACATAAAAATAAATTATATTTTTACTTAGATGTTGATTTTTAATTAAATTATATATAAAAATAAATTGATTTTACTTGATTTTTAATTAAGCTTATGTAACTTCCAATTTAAAAGTATGAATTCAAAGCGCATTTATTTTTTTAATAACGTTAGGAGTCTTCTCAAAGCATTCGAACTTTGGTTCATGTACCGGTTTGTTGCTTGATTCTTCTACGTTTTTCCTTTCTTTTTATGGAACACTCACTTTAGATCTTCAAATGGTGGTGTCAAAGGAAAATTTGATCCACGATTCATATACCAATTGTAATAAAAAAAAACGTAAAAAGAACAAAAACGAAAAAAGTTACAGAACAAGCACAATGTCGTGGTATAGCAGAAGTGCGGTGTGATGAGCTTTATAAATAAGAAAAATTGTAAGACAATAAACTTTGAATGGAACTAATTCCAAACAAAGGGTCGATAACAATAGTAGAAAATAAACAAACAAATTATTGGAACCGCTCCCTGGCAACGGCGCCAAAACATGATATGTAATTTATATACTAATTTTTTTTAGAACGGCAATTTATATACTAGTTTTAACCAACTAATTTAACTAATTATTACGCCTAAGACAGTGTACCTAATCATAAATAGGATAGCACAAATAGGCGTGTATCCAACATAGGTAACAAAATTACTAAATAATTTTATATACTAAAGTTACCTAAACAACTATTTAATTAAAAAGGGGTTTTTTCGACTAGAAACTTAAACATTTAATTAAAAAGAACACAACTAGAAAACACAATAAAAACTAGGAAAACAAAAGACGATTTTTTTTACCAAGATAATTAAGAGACTTTTGTTTATATTCGATATACTTGCTTTCTTGGTTGATTTAATGAAAATGCAATGAATTAATGCTTCATTGATTACCAATTCCTATGTTGACTAGATTAATGTTCACTAACCTAATCCTTTAGAAAGTAAGTTGATTCATACATTGATCAAGCTGATAAACTAACAACTTTACTACGTTCGGTTCGAGTTATGTGACACTTATAATCAATTGATCTTATTAGGTTAATTAAATCAATACAGTATATGATTGGCCTTCATGTATTATCTCCTACATTCACTTACACACTTTTCTATTTAACCATAGGTTTTTGGTGAAAACACTAGTCTTACAATTTTGCAAATCACAAGATCATAAGATTCAAGTCAATTAAAACTGATAGGTCATATAAACTTAATTAAACTCTACAATAAACAGAAAATTAGTTATCATAAACATAGACAAGTTCTTTAATACGCTAACATAAGAAGTAATCAACTTAGCATAAGCCAATCCATAAATGAACTCATAAATAAACATGTAATCTAGTCTACAAAAGTTATGGTGTTTAGCCCATATCTTCAGCAAAAAAACATGTAAAAACAAGATCAACTTTGGAAGACATGATCAAATCAAACTAAAACAAGTAAAAAGGAGTAATGTTGCTTTATATCTCTCAAAAATCAAGCTACCAATCCAATTCTGAACTTCAAAGCCTTCAATGTTCGTCTCTAATATCTATAAGTCGATAATAGCCCCCATCATCCATCCACTTTGAGAGAATCGATCTATTTATAATTTTCCAAAATTTGGTGAACCAAGGCGCGATTAATGGCCACCACAATGTGGTTTGATGTAAAAATCGTGTATCCAACAAGTCATAGATTTATCGGGAATCTTCACTTCACCACAACATAGAGATGTTCAACACGTTATGGTTCTTTAATTTTTCTTCTTCTTTTTGTCTTAATCCAAATTCCTAGCTTCCAGCTTCCAATTTCCTTCCTTTTGGAACCAAGCATGTCTTTTCCTGCTAATACACAAAACATAGCAAATTAAGTATGTTTTTTCCTTAGCAATGAGTATAATTAAGGCTAAAATATTAAGGTATAACCTTAAAATTTATATATAGATATGTACATATCAGAAATCAAAATCAAATCCCCTCAATACTCTGTATGAAATGGAAGATTATACATGAAGAGTTATCCAGCACCATGGACGAAATGCATCACGAAAGAAGAGGGAGAGTTGATTCTAGAGGAAACACATGTTGGAGAGGCAGTGCTCACGAAGGAGCCATAGCCCTTGCCGGGAAGATATTCTGGATAGGAGTTTAGTGGCCTAACATCTATAAAGATGTCACGGAAGTAACAAGGAAATGCAAATAATATCAAACATTCACACCAATACACATTCTTCCATCAACTCATCTGAATAGCATGTCTAGCCGATGGACTTTCCATAAGTGGATAATTGACATTGTGGGACCCTTCCCAGAAGCTTCGGAAAAAATTCAAGTTCCTAATTATAGTTATATACTACTTCACAAAGTGGCATCAATCAATGGACGAAGTGTCATAATGTTCATTTGGAAAAATATCTTTAACAGATTTTGTGCACCAAGGACACTAGTCAATACACCGAGCTGAAATTTGCTGAAATTCCTTTCAGAAGCTAGTGTGAAGAATACAACATAAACCAATATTTCACATCGATATCTTATCCATAATCAAATTGCAAGACATAAATTTTAAACAAAACCATAGACTCAGGATTTAAGATAAGATAAGATTAGGAAATAAGGGTTGTTGTGTGAATGAACTGCCCACTGTACTATGGTCATATCAAACCACACCACGTGTCGAAACACAAGAAACACCACTTAGCCTACCCTATAACATGGAAGCTATACTACCGCAAGAACTCATGATGGACATACCCTACACCACTTTCTTCGATGATACACAAAACGATCAAGATCTTCGAATCAACATAGATTTGGTCAAAGAAAGATGCAAAGTAGCAGCACTCTGCCAGGCATCCTACAAACCTAACATCGAAAAGTACAACAACAAGACAGTCAATGAATGAGAATTTAAGGTATGGGACCTGGTCCTATGGAAAATTGAAGCTAGATTTGTACAGCCTAGTGAAAATTTTTTCCCTACATGGAAAGGACCCTACAAAGTCATGAAAGCACATAGGAAAGGATCATACATCCTAGAAACACCTATAGGGTGAACCATACCAAAAACTTGGAACATAAAGAACTTGAAGTGTTCCAGTACTGAAGAACACGACCTTTGGAAACCCCAATGCACTTGCTATGAAGTTATGAATACGTACTTTTTATGGCACTTTTTCCTTTGAATAAAACATGCAATCAAGGAGGCGTTAATCATCCGCTCCTTATATTATGCAACCATAGCAAACTTTTATGTCTTTAATTTGAATGCACAATATCGAAATCACATGTGTTGAACAACCACAATCGGTTCCAAACACCATGGATTTGACCTACTTATACTCTGATGGCCAATACCTTGACCCAATTTCCATTAAATGAAAATCAGATCCAAAGCCCCTAGCTTTGACCTTCCTCTATTCTGATGGGTAATGACTAAACTTAATTTTCTAATAAACGGTAATCGGTCCCAAAGCCCTGGCTTTAACCTGCATGGATTCTAATGGCTAATGCCTCGATCCAATTTTCCATTAAACATCAATCCTTTACAAAGCTCATGGTTTTAGACTTATTCATAAATTGATAAGAACTTCATAAAGAAAACTCTTTATGTCAAAAAAACAAAGCAACAAATCAGAAAACAAGCCCAAAAACATTAGCGTACAGAAGCACGTTCAAAACACCCGTGGAAAACATGTCTGATTAGCCAAATTAAATTACACAAAAAAGATTGGGAAAGAAAAGTCATAGCAACATAGGGCTTACATCCAAAAATACAAGATTAAGAAGAACCAATATCATTGCGAGGCAACACCAACTGCCTTAGCTCCAAAATGCTCAACTCAAACAACTTGAACAATGAGGCATGATCCAATAATGCAAAAGATTCCAAGGCTTCCTCCATAACAAAATTATGATCTACACTATCACTACAACCATCCTCCAAACTTTTACCAACGTAAACCAGCTCCCTTGCTTCGCTTAGACCAATGACCTTCGCAACAGCTAAACATGTATCACGAGTCACACCATAAGCAAATTCCAAACTCTCTGGAACCTTGTCCACTAATCTAGAAAACCCCTATTTCATCACCTACTGCAATTCATGTTCAACCTCCTCCAAAGCACAAGCTTTCGCAACAATCATCTAATCCTTCTCAGTAGCATCCTTCTCAAAACTTTCTAGCTGAATTCCAAGACCTTTTTTCCTATTTTAATTGACCAACAACTACACTTTGGGCCAATTTATCCCTCTCGAAAAGACCCACTTTGTTACATCCCTATTTTCACGGCAGAAAACACCGATTTAATTATGCTTATTTCATTTCAGAGTATGTTTTTTTATAGAATTATAATACGAGATTTTTTCCCAATAATGTGATAATATTATTACCAAGCATTTCCGAATAAATGTTTTTCAATAATAACTTCAGGATGTCATTGTCAATATAGAAACATAAGCATAACGAAATTATTACAAGCTTTTCAACATATTATTATACTATGGCCTACAAACTCCTTAAATCACTGAACATCCTTGGGCCTTTGTACCGCTAGTTGTGATACAAAGAAACTGACTAGGTCAGGCTTAAGAGCCTGGTGAGCACATAATGTTTTCAACACACAATAATTAAGTTCTTTAATTATATATTTCACATCAAATAATTCACTAGATTAGTCGTTCCCATTATTCTCACATATTGATCCGAATATACTGATCTCAAGGGACCAATCGTAAGAATCATCATCATCAACGCTTAGACAATACTTGTCGGGGGATTCTTTTAATAATAAATTTCAATAAGGAAACCACGGTCGCGGGGGGGGGGGGGGGGGGGGGGCGTTAGAGTACATCAATGAAATTATAGTTAACTAACACCTACAATTTTCCAACTTGCTAGTGTTTCCAATGGACTGTCTAGAATAGTCCATTGTCGTAATCTATACCCTGCTAGAGGACTGGTTCATCAGTAGTCAAGTCCTTTTATCATCATCTCATTATTTTCATCACCCATTACTACCCAACATATTTTATATAAATAAATAATAAAATACATATATGATTAACCGTGTAAAATCATATAATTTATCTAACACAAATATCGAGCAATTTATATAATAATCACACATAACATTTCATCATCTAGATGCTTTATATCTATGTGCAAGCTAAAAGTTACTATGCACTCACTTGTTAAAGTGGATGACTGGAATTTTGGGGAGCGCTTCATTTAAACACTTAGCTTTTCCTTTGATGTGACCTAGGTTCAATTATCACTAAGTCTTAGTTTATTATTTCTTATAACTAATTAGTAGTCTAGACTCCTCAATAATCTCACTATCTACATCAAGATCTATCAAGTAACGACCAACCATGTAGGATCATATCGGAGGTATGGTCCATTTGGTATACAAAGTATACTATTTGGAAAACTCCCTTTAAACACCTCACTAAATCTAGCTTATACCTCATCCCTATAAGTAGATAAATCAGTAATGTGACATTGGAACCAATGACAAAACTTATTTATAAACTCATAACAACAACTAGGAATTTAAATATAATTATACTTAAAACAATATAGAGTGTAAAAAATTCTGGAAATTAAACTGGCAGAGCACCTATTCAATGGCTACTACTTATCGGGCACTCATAGATCATAGGGCTTCACTGGAATACTAATTCTAAGGAAAATTTGGGGATAAATTTGAATGAAATTAAGAGAGAAATCGTGTAGAAGGTGTGGAGCAAGAAGATAAATGTTGTAGTTATTTATAACTGAAAAAGGAAATGTGTGCCACACACTATGTCTCGACGTGTCGCGCATCATGTCGGAAGGTTGGGGCCATGTGTCAGGATCTGGTGGGTTGTAGGTGCGTGCAGTGCTTTTGATTGGTGCGCGCAACTACCCACGGAAAAATTTGAATTCTTAGAAAATTCGTAAAAAATTCATACGACCTCCGTTTTAGACGAATTTTATATCCATTCGTAGCTATCGACGAGATCTATTAAAGTACGTTAAACATCCATAATTCTCTCTTCCGATGTCCATTTCCGATTGTCTTTATATCGTAGGAATCATATTAACGAGATATTTGATCCTTGTTTACATTGTTTCAGCTAAAAATCAATCGATCTAAAATTTGATTTTTGTGCTAACATAGTTATGCTCAAATATTAAAAAAATCATAACTTCCTCTCATGAAGTAAGATTTAGACATTCTTAATATGCACGCTCTCGGTTTTATGATTACTAAAACTTTCATTTAGGTCAGGGTATCATCAGGCGAGGGTGAAAGAGAAGGACGTGGAAGAGAGCGCGTTTCAGACTCGTTATGGTCATTACGAGTTCGTGGTGATGCCATTTGGGCTTATCAATACATGTAGTGTTTATGGACTTGATGAATCGAGTATGCAGGCTGATGCTCGATCGACAAATTATTGTTTTTATTGGTGATATCTTGGTATATTCCAAGACCAGAGAGCAACACGAGGAACACCTTCAGTAGCTTTTGGGAGTATTGAGGCAGGAACGACTGTATGCCAAGTTCTCAAAGTGTGAGTTTTTGTTACGAGAGGTCCAGTTCATGGGGTATATCGTTAACTAGAATAGGATTTTGGTCGATTTGGCCAAGATTGAGGTTGTGATGCAGTAGGAGGTTCCAACGTCTCCCTCAGAGATCAAGAGTTTCTTGGGTTGCGCACGATATAATCGGAGATTTATCTAGGATTTCTCCAATATTGTTTTACATCTCTCTCGTCTGATGAGGAAGGGCGTAGATTTCTTTTGGGCCCGGAGTGATAAACAACATTGGATACACTGCGATAGAGGCTATGTGAGACCCCGGTGTTGACCCTCTCAGAGGGTGTCGAGGATTTCGTTGTATTTTGTGATGCATCCATCACTGATTTGGGGGTGATTCTTATCTAGAGAGGGCGAGTGGTTGCGTATGCTTCTCGGTAGTTGAAGCCGCATGTGGAATGATATCATACCCACAATATAGAGTTGGGGCGGTAGCGTTTTCCCTCAATATTTGGCGGCACTACTTGTATGGGGGTCAAATGTACTATTTATACGGATCACAAGAGTTTATGATATCTTATGAACCAGTCATACCTGAACATGAGGCAACGCATGTGGCTTGATGTGGTCAACGATTATGACTGCGAGATTCTTCACCATCCGGGTAATGTGAAAAGTGGTCGCGGATGCTTTGAGCCGCAAGTTGGCCGCATCTTCAGCTGGGGATATGTGTATCAGGATATCCATTGATTCCCCACATTTGTATTTCATCAGAGGGGCATAGGTAGAAAGGGTTAAGAATGAGAATTGGAAATATGAGAGGATCAGGGGCGAGATCGACATATTTGTCACTGATAGTTAAGGAACGTTTGCCCGGTGCGGTTGGGTATGGGTTCCGATTTCTGGTGGGATCAGGCAGACGGTTTTCTATGAGGCACATAATTCTCGCTAGTCGATACACTCGGGATCCACCAATATATATCAGAATTTGAGACTAAGTTACTGGTGGTCGTGTATGAAGAGGGAGATGGCTTGGTATGCTAAGAGGTGATTGACCTGTAGGATGGTTAATGCCGAGCATCAGAGGCTGCATGACAAGCGACAACCTTTGGAGGTTCCCATGTGGAAGTGAGAGCAAATCACCATGGATTTTATCACCACGCTACCGAAGATTTCCAAGGGATTTGATGCTATTCGGTTCATCATGGATCGACTGACCAAGAACGCCCAGTTTTTGGCCATCCAGGAGAGTTCCTCGGACAAGAAATTAGCCGATGTGTATGTTCGGGAGATTGTTGCTCGTTATTGGGTTCTGGTGTTGATTGTATCAGATCGAGATCTTCGGTTCACTTCCCGATTCTGGCAGAAGTTCCACAAGGAACTCGGTACGAGGCTACATTTTAGTACTGGTTATCATCCGCAAACTGATAGTCAGAGCGTGTGGACCATCAAGACACTTGAGGATATGTTACGGACTTGTGTCATAGATGTTGGTGGGATTTGGGATTCCTACATACCTTTTGCGGAGTTTTCCTATAATAACAAATATCATTCCAGCTTTGGTGTCCCGCCTTTTGAGCTCCTATATGATCGGAGATGTCGTACCCCAGTTTGTTAAGGGGGGGGGGGGGGGAAGTTGGTTACAGAGTCATAAGAAAGACCAAAGTAGTCCTCCATACCATGGAGCTTATCTAGCAGATCAAACAGAGATTGCAGACCGCTCAGAGTTGATAGAAGCGTTATACCGACTGGTGCTGGTCACAGTTGGAGTTTCAGGTCGGCGATATGGTAATACTGAAGGTATCACCCTGGAATAGTGTGATACGCTTTATGAAGAGGAAGAAATTGGGTCTTGGGTATATTATATCATTCCGTGTGATCTCCAGGGTAGACATGGTGGCCTACCGGATGGATTTGTCGAGTTAGCTCAGTCAGATCCACAACACTTTCCATTTTTCATAGTTGCAGAAGTGTGTTTTAGACAATAAGGCAGTGGTTCCTTTGGATGATATTCAGGTGGATGAACAACTGGACTATATTGAGAGGCTAGTAGTGCTAGTGGAGAGAAAGATGAAGGTCCTACAAAAAAATGAGATACCTTTGGTAAAGGTTCAGTGGCAACATTGGAGAGGCTTCGAGTGGACATGGGAGCTAGAGCCGGAGATGCGAGAGCATTATCTAGATTTATTCGCAATAGCTGACTTTGAGGACGAAGTCTAGTTCATGTGGGGGAGAATTGTAACATCCCGATGTTGAGGTATTTTTAATTTTAACTCCATGTATGAAAGAATATTGCATTTTGACCCTTAGGTTGGACAAAGTTTGCAAGAATGGACCATAGTGGCATTCTGGAGATTTTAGCCAAAGGCCTAGTATATTGGGCGTACGTTATGTACGCGGAGCGTACTAGGGATAGACTTAGTACACTAAGCTTACACCGCCTACGAAGGGCGCACATAAAGAAACCTCAATCCTTAATTTTTAGGGATTGGTCCATATATAAGCATCATTGTCCCCTTATTTCTCATTCCCTTATCAGCTTCCATATAAGAAAATGTCCCTCTAGCAAACCCTAAGTGAGAAGATTGCATTTTGAGCTCATTTGTGTGCTTTGGTGGTGTTCTTGAAGAAGAAGAACTTGGTACAAGGACTTTGGAGCTTAGAAGTAACTTGGATCAAAGATTTTTTCCTTGCTAGCAACCTCGAGGAGGTAAAAAGTTCATAACTTTATCATCTTATCTTGTAGATCTATCTATTTGTTCATTTAGAGCATTTTTGGTCCCAAAAATGGCGATTCTTGAGCATGGCATGCTCTTAATCGAATAAGTAGTCCTTTCAGACCTAATGAGGTGTCTTGAGTCATAAAAATGTGGTCTTGATGCTTAGTTTTTTCCCATGCATGCTCTACAACGCCTTAAGGTGTTAAGAAGTTGGGATTTTGTGTATTAATCACTTAATAGGCATGCAAATTCATAAAGTTGGAAACCTTAGGATTCTTAATGAAATTTTGGCATTGGATCTGAACTTTGGACGTGAGCGCTTAATGCATTGAGCACTTATTGAGGAAAGGAAATTATGTGTATACGTCGTGCGTACCCTAGCATACGCCTCGTGTATGTGGTCAACCTCTCGACTGCGGTCAAAGCCCGAGTACTCCCTACATACCTCCAAAGTACGCCCTGCGTACCTCCAGAGTACGCCCCGCGATGAGCCCTGAGTTGACTCGACTGGGTTGACTCGGTTGACTTGTTGATTTTGACCAATGTTATTTTGGGAAAATGTTATTAATTTGGAATAGGAAATGTTTTGATATTTAGGATTTGGGTTGAGCCGATTTTCGGAGCTGGGAGTTATTCAGACAAAATTCAGACTGTAATGTGAGTCTTCCTCACTGTACCCGTGGGTCGAATGCACCAAGGTCAGCCCACTAGATTATTTATCCTGGTCAGGATAGTGATATGATAGATATAGCTGTTCAGTAGATCCGCATGATTATCTGTATTTACTAGCTCTGTGTTTATGTTTGTTTATTGCATATGTCAACATGTTGGGTTGGGTTAAGGTGGTCCTACTTTGTGTTGTAGGCCAAGACACACGTGAACGACCAAATAGGCTGTAGGCCTGACAAGGCTCTCCATTTAGGCCAGCTGCTCGTGGAGTAGTTCGGATATATTGTAGGCCTGCGAGGCAATCCAGTCATACCGAAGGCTCGTGGAGCGGTCTAGATAGGCTGTTAGCCCTACAAGGCAGTCCAGTCAGACTGGCTGCTCATACTGTATGCTTGTTTGTTGTGGTGTATTGGTGCATTGGAGGAACTCACTAAGTTTTGACTTATAACTTTAGTTTATGTTTCCAGATATTTTCGAGGATCGTGGGAAGACGAAAGTCTGATCACACACAGTTTCCAGTTTTTATGTCTTCTGGTCTTGAAAAAACTTTGATTTGAAATAATGCTTTTGAAATAATTACTCTTTTTGTAAACAATATTGATTCATGATTGGTTTTAAAATTTTTAAATTTATTGTGATTTTTGGAGTGTTACAATTTTTTACATTTATTCATTTATATTTGTTTTTATGTATAAGTTTCTATTAAATATGTTAGTATTAGAAATTGATTTTTCTTTAGAGATTTGTTTTCTATTATTTTACCTATATTACATTTTTATAAGTTTTTTAACAAATTTTTGGTTTTTATGAAGTTAGTTTTTTTAGGAACTTGTTTACAAATATATATATATATATATATATATATATATATATATATATATATATATATATATATATATATATATATCTTTACTACTTATAAAAGAAATCTAACTATTTCTATAAATAGATTGAATATAATAATATTATTTTTTAAGACGTCCAAACTATTAAGCTTGAAGTACAACCCATTTATAATATAATAATATTAAAACTTTAACCTTATCCTTTATTCCCTAAAAATATTGTATCAAATTAATAGAAAAATTAATTTGCAAATTGAACCCGTCAATCTCAACACTTCAGCCATTTGAAGCGGTCAATGTCAACAATTTATAGAGGATCTTTTTTCTTACATTGGTAACAAGTCATCTCATAATATTTATCTTCGTAATCCCTTCAAAGTAAGAAATATACGCACACTCTCTCGAAGAACCCTAACCAGTAACCAAGACAGTATAACCACCACCACCACAGCCGCTCTGCCTCTTTCCGCCTTCAACCAACCACTATCACGACTACCGTCATTCCTCTCACCCACGGCATGAACTTTCTTTTGGAACATAACATTTTTCTTTAAAAAAATATCGTTGAAAGAAACTATTTGTCCCCGCTGCTGTGCGCGGGTAACGGCTAGTATATATTTATATATATATATATATATATATATATATATATATATATATATATATATATATATATATATATATATATATATATATATATATATATATATATATATGTGATTTCTCCATTTAAGAAATTAGTGTATTATAGTTTTTTTTTTTTAAATCTTTTTCTCATTTTCATTTACATTAAGATTGTAAAGATATACAAAAAAAATCATTTTTTAAAAATATCTCGTCATAACATTATTGTTAATTATTGTTTTTATTAGTAGATTAATTATGACTGTTATATAAAATTTGGTGGTGGTTGATACATAAAAAAATATATATATTATTATAAGGAGTTTATTTATATTTCACTTTATTTTAAGAGACCGGACACATTAAAAGATAAGCAGTTTTCTTATTACAGAAGGCAAACATGTGGTCTATCTTTTTTTCTGTGATCCACATATTTAAAAAAACAAACATCACCTATTATTTATAGAGGTTTGTTATAAGTTTTAAAGGTAATTAAACACTTCAAATAATGAAATCCTTTCGGAAGTTAAAAAATTATGCTAAATAAAATGTTCCGATAAGTTCATAAATCAACTTTGTGATTTTTAGTTAAACATTGAATGAAAAGGCAATCATAAATAACTAAAACAGATATTTTACATCCTTTATAAAAATATATAATTTTGAGTAACAAGTACATCTGATGTTTGATGACATCTACTTATTTGTTTTTTTAATTTATAATATATTATCTGTTTGTTATTAAAAACAAATAAAACAAGTATTAAGTAATTGAAAGGTTTTATATTAATTAATTTATGAGAGTAAATAAATTTAAAATTTAGGGAGAATTTCATATATACCCCTCTTAAACTTCAAAATATCATATTTACCCAACTTAATTTCTTAATATCATATTTACCCTTCATAAACCTTCAAAATATTATATTTGCCAAAATCCTTTTTTATAATATTTTTAATATTTTATAATCATTTTTTATACTTTAGAACTATTATAATAATTATGAAATTTAACCATATTACCCTGACATCTATGATAATGGAATGTGAACTTCTAAGTTGTTGGAATATCGACCTCTTAACAGACAAAAAGATTAATTTTCAACCCTTTCTATAAAATGTATATTTTGATAGTTTAGTTTTTGTTGTTGTTGATTGTTATTATGTTCTAAATGGAGGATATTTTAGATATTACCATTGATATTTTGATATTTAAAAAGTGCATATACGATATTTTGATATTTAAGAAGGACATATATGATATTTTGATGTTTAAAAAGGACATATATGATATTTTGAAATTTTATGAAGGGTAAATATGATATTTAGAAATTTTATGAAGGGTAAATATGATATTTAAAAATTAAATTGGGTAAATATTATATTTTGATGTTTAAGAAGGATATATATATGAAATTCTTCCTAAAATTTAAATTGATATAATTAAAAATATATATATTTATCTCATATCATATGAGATGGACGATCCATATAAACCCTGACCTATATTCATCCTTCCACATAACTCTCCACTCTCCACTTGGTTTTCCGTTGTAGCCACTTCCTATCCTTGGTGTTTTTCATAGCCAAATTAATGACAACAACTACAAGCAGGTTTGTCTCCTTATCGTGCGCTTTTATAGTTTCGTGCGTATACGTATTTTAACAGAAAAATCATTAATTTAGGCAACACAAAAGAATGAATAAAGGTATTTTGGAAGAAAAAAAAAACATCGTTTGCTTATTTTTATAACCTGTAAAATTCGTTTTGAAATTTTCATAAAACTTGATGAGATTCCAAAGAAAAATCAAGTATCGTCGTTGTATGAAAAGCTGGTCGTTTTTTCTTTATACATCACCATACCATCTGGATATTCAAAATTCTATTTTATTATGTTTGGATAATCTTGGGATTCAAACAAAGTTATTAGAAACGCTACAAGACACTTAACTAATTGCTCTTGAGTTAATCGGAATACTATTTTACTAATTATTCTTGAGTTTAATCGGAATACCATATTAGATCTAGAATATTGTACGAATTACAACCAATTTACTTGAAGAAAAATCAAGTAACATAATTATGGCTTTAATACAATTCTTGTAGGATAGCAGGGAAGGTAGCCTTGATAACAGGTGCTGCAAGCGGAATTGGGGAGTGTACTGCGAAACTCTTCGCTGAACATGGAGCGAAAGTAGTCATCGCAGACATTCAAGACCAACTTGGTCAATCGGTTTGTGAGAAAATTGGCACATCAAACTCGATATATGTCCATTGTGATGTAACCAACGAAGAAGATGTCAAAAACGCAGTAGATACTGCAGTTTCCACTTATGGAAAACTTGACATCATGTTTTGTAATGCTGGGATAGCAGATGATCCTAACAAACCAGGAATCATGAACACTGAAAAAACAGACTTCGAGCAAGTGATTAGTGTCAATATCACAGGCGTCTTTCTAGGCATGAAACATGCAGCTAGAGTAATGGTTCCAAGGAAAATGGGGTCAATAATATCAACGGCTAGTGTTGCTTCAAGACTCGGTGGTGTAACCCCACATGCTTACACTTGTACAAAGCATGCTATAGTGGGTTTGACAAAGAATTTGGCTGTAGAGCTTGGACAATTTGGCATTCGAGTCAATTGCCTTTCGCCTCATGCAATGGTCACACCACTAGCCACGAGTTTCTTTGGGTTTGAAGGAGAAGAGTTTGAGAAGTATGTGAATGAACGAGGAAACCTTAAGGGTGTGACGTTGAAAACAGATGATGTTGCTCAGGCAGCCCTGTTTCTAGCGAGTGATGAAGCTAAATATATTAGTGGACATAATCTGTTTATTGATGGTGGATTTAGCATCACTAATCCATCATTGAACATGATTAAATACCCTAGTTAGAATCTTTGAATTGGAAATGTCATATTATTAGTGTTATTAGTGTGTATGTAATAAGACAAAGGTACAATATGCAAGGTCTTTTACATTTGTACCATATATATATTGTATGAGTTTGTAATGTAAAATAAGTCGTTTTTATTACTTCTTAGTTCTTAAAAATAATGACCTGAATTTATAGGCTCTTCTAAGTTCTACCCGAGGTCTTTCCCTTCGTGTGTAACGTGTTTTCTAATCACTAACACAAAATAGATCTAGTTTTGTAGAAGTAAGAATGGACAAATCCTTTTGTTAGAGAAATGTAATAAAACTGAGATAGCAAATCTGGGATTGAAGTGCCTTCCGTGAATCTCTGTTTATGTCCTTTTTATTAGCAACTGGTTGACGCTTCTGTATCTTGAAGAAGATGAGAGGCGGTAGTGCAGGTTTTACCTTGAGGTGTGTTTTACAGCATATAGATATGTTTTGCAATTCAACTGGAACATCACGCAGCAAGAAATAGATAAATTTATGTTTGTGGACATTAATGCAGTTAAAATTAATCTTTTTGTCTTTTTCAAAATTCATCGCATCATTATCAATATTTGGTACCCAATTAACTGGAAATCTTCTTTGCTCTTACTCTGTATACCATGTTATCTACATATACCATCACATATGGGAAATTATAATTGAAGTGATAGCTAGATATGGTAATACATATTCTATCACAACTACGACAATCTTCTGGTCTTCATCAAAATAAAGGTAAACCTCATGTATTTGTGATTTTTTTTTAAGGGAGAATCACACAAATACCCAACGAACTTTTTAGGGTTTATCCGTTAAGTTCCTAAAATTTTTATCGGACTTTATGAGTCCTTAAACTAGGATATAACTTGCTCTTTTAGTCCCTGTCAATCTATAATAACCGGTTCAGTAAATTTTCAAATAAATAAATAAATAAATAAAATAAAATAAAATAAAAAACACACATTGTGCCCTTATAATACCAAAAAAAATTTGGGGATCACCACAAATTGAGTGTGAATCAGCTTTAGAAGAAAAGGAGAGTTTTTTTTATACGAATTGATCCCCGAACTTATTGTTTTGGTTTTATAGGGGCACAACGTGATGGGTTTTTTTTTATTATTATTATTTTTTTTTTATTTTTTAAAGGTCACTGAACTGGCTATTACATATTGACAGTGACTAAAAGAACAGATCATATCCTAGTATTGGGACCCATAAAGCTCGACAAACACTTTAGAGATTCAACGGGTAAACCTAGAAAGTTCATAAGACAATTATGTCATTTTTCCTTTTTTTAATGCATTCTTGGACCAAGTAGGAGTGGTAGACTGTTGATCTTAATCCAAACTAGTTTCTCCTTCCGCAAATAATTGAAGAAAGAGGTTGAAGTTCCTTATAATTTAGTGTTACACCGACATGTTATTGCTTAAATTTAATGGAATCCTTATTATTCTCAAAGTCGATCCAGATCAAACATCCCCCAATGCATTTAACTTCAAAGTCATATATAGAAATCTTTTGTTCTTTACCAACTTGTACAAATTTGAAATTTAATCGACATCTTATGCATCTCCTAAAATACAGTTTATTAAGGAATGTATATTGTACCACCATGAGATACGTATGATCAATATAAACACTTTCTAGACATCATTTGTAGTTATTCTACCACCATTCGACATCGGAATCCCTACTACATGCTACAACACTTGTGTAAGATTTTGATTATACATTCTGAGATGCATGATTGCATCCATCTTTTCCCCTCCACCCGTGTTCACCATAGAACCCTGGTCACCCTTTGTTTCTGATCCGGATATATACATATGATAATTTTGATACCCAATCCCAAGCTAATTAATTAACGCCTTAGTGAACAACTCCACATACACTACTTTTAAAAATATGACAAAAGCAAATTATTTCATATAAAAATATAAACAGTACAAGACGAATGTCCGCGCATTGCGCAAAAAGACCTATATAGTTGAAATATTCACAAATATATCTTTTTTTTAAATATAACAATAACATTGTTGTGAAATTTGATTTAATAATTTTTATACTCAATTGAAATAATATATTGACTATTTTGAATTATATGATCATATATATATATATATATATATATATATATATATATATATATATATATATATATATATATATATATATATATTATAATTGTATAATGTTAATCATTTAAAACACATCTATCTGCGAGTTACTCATGAATAAAATTAAATATAATATATGGGTTAATGTATTTATAGTTGTTATTATTGTTAATTAATTTTTAAAAATTTATTTGTTTAAGATTTTAATTTCTATCATTATAATTATTTAAAACATCAAATATTTTTTTATTTATTTTTAAGGTAACAATATAATCATTTATATATAATTATTTTTAACTATTATTATTAGAAGTTATTTTAAGCTACTTATTTGAAAACTCTTAACGATTATAAAAGTAACTTTATGAAATATTTTAGTTAAATTAATCTTATAATTTTTTTTTTTTTTTTTTTTTTTTTTTTTGCATTTAGCACTATAATTTATCACATTTAACAATTCACAAAATATTCATTGAGTTTTTTTAAGTTGAACTGAAATTTATATTTTATCCAAACTGTTCAAAAGTTGTAGCTTTAAACTGATAATAGTTGACATACAATAACATAAAATTTTCATAAATTAAGAATAATATGTTAAAAGTTAAAGTCATAACTTTATAAGTAAAAGTAAAAATATTATTTTAATATTGAAATTTTGTTTATTTATGGTTACACTTTATGTTTGATATTTATTTTGATGGGTTTTGAGCACTATATCAATCCTATGGTGTACATGCAAACCTTAAATCTTTTGGATCTAGTTTGTCTAATGAACATGCAATAATCCTCCAAAGCTCATAAACCCTAGATCTAGCATACAATAAACAATTTAACATATGAATTAGGGTTTAGATCTTACCTTACAATGTTTACAAGAGTCCTTTGATCTTCAAGAAGCTTAGTGTTACAAATGTAACACCTCTAATGGCTCACAAACACAAAGAGCAAGAGAATGACTTTGAAGAGAGGGAAATGAGGACCAAAAACGGCCAAGGGCTCTTCCAAAAGAGGTACGTAGCCAAGTTTTTGGGGCCATAGGGGTCTTTATATAATCAGGCTATCAGGGTTATCAAACAAGGAAACCCTAATTTGACTGTTTATACTCCAAGTAGCCCATGGACTCTCTTTAGAGCACTCATTGGACGAATTCTTTATGGGCTTCCCATAGAATTCGTCCAATCAATGTTCCAAGGTGATCCATAGCCTAACTGTAATTATCTTATAATTACAATTCTAATCCCCTAAGTTTAATTAATCTCTTTAACCACAAAACTAATTCTTAATTAATTATTGGCTAATATTAATTAAACAATATGATTTCTCCTTTAATATATTTTTCATATAATATATTAATAAATCATAATTAACCTCTCTCCTCATAAATCATCCTATCAAGTTACTTTGGTGAAGGCAATCCAAAAGGACCATGCACAACCGGATCAAATACTTACCAAATATAGTTACGGGCTTAGACGCTAATCCAACAATCTCCCACTTGGATAATTCTAGTAACTATAATGTAAGTACAATCTGATTAACAATTGTAACTCTCAAAGACGCTGTCGAACTCTGATCTTATCAGCAACTTATCCTTTAGATAAGGGATCATATATTCCTCCATTCTAGATATCGTATAGACATTAGACATGGATTATAATCATTCTCTCAGTCTATGTGTTGTTTCCCGATTTCCGATTTATGACGACTGACAATAGACTACAATTAAACACATCAATTCAGTCCCGGCTTGGCCAAGCGCTTAGGGTGTCATCACTAAATCATCGAGAGGCCCACATATATCGCTTTTATCCCACTTTGGGTAAAATAAATGGATAAACTTTGACTCGAATGCTCGCTTGTACCTACTCATAAAATCACACACAACAATATGTTTTATAACACCAAGTTATTGGTGCGTTTACATATTATCAATGTGCAACCGACTTGCAAAATACAACGCACACATCTCGGTTTCAAGAATATAAGATATTATCGTCTCACCAATCACTCATGATAAAATCCATGAAGCAATCTAAGTGAGCGTGGGTTTAATCCAATACTCTAATCTTATAGCAGCACTCATGAACTATGCAGCAAGCTTGTGCTATGTCTAAACGCTTTAGACAATCTACAGACGGATTCATGACAGTCTTCATTCATACCTACTTCCAAAGTATGAGCGACTGTGGAGGGTTTGAATAATCTTATTATTCGGGAAGTCAAAACATGCAAAGTGAAATACAAGAATAATACTAATTCTATATGGTCCCAAACTTTTGAGCATAAATAAAACACCTTCTATTTAATCATCATATTGATTACTCATTATTTGTTGTTTCGGGTAATCAACTTCTTACTTGAATTATAACAACAGTTTTCCCATGCACCAAGTATGCACACAATGTTTACCTATGGTCCTTACTTTGTGAAATAGATCAAATGAAAACATTTCCAATGATGCTCATTTCACAATTCCTAATCCTATTCATTAGTGGAAGAATTCAAATTCTCGCCAAAGTCACCAAGACTTTGCCAATAAAATTAAAAAGTGCTCTATTGGAGATTGTTACAAGACAATCCCATAGATGTGAAGTCTCACATTCAAAATAAATTCCTTGGAACATCCTTCTTGCATAAAATTTTCTAATCTAGACATAAATTCTTAACGTCCAACTCCCAATAAGGAAACATTTCCATATTTTCCATATGACAACTCATTATAAATAGAATCATATCTATTCATAATAATGTCAATATGGTCCATCCATGACTATACTTCCAACTGTCCACAAGCGACCAATCTTTGGCGAACCTTAGATTGTCCTTGACAGTTGTTTAACTATTTTAGTCAAATCCGATTCTAGTCCCTTTTTCCTTCTTAATGCCCTAGGAATTTGAAAAATTTTAGAACTGTCAAATATTACAGCATATGCAATCGATCCTATACTCGAAGCATATGGGACACGATTCATAATGTCTTACATAAAGGCATGATACTTTATCAGCCATTTTCCATAATATTTCTATTTGCCACGTTCTCACAATTTGAACTATGAAGAGGGATGTCGTAGTCATAATTGAATTTTGAGAATGAAGTTAATATATCCTTGACTAAATTTGATTAAAATTTCTTGATCTAAGATTTTAGATTGGAAACGAAGTATAACATTCTCTCCTTTAATTATAGCAAAACAACTTTTCAATCCCTGCTACTTTGCAACGTGAAACTTTTGTTTTCTATAATTAATATTTCCAACTTGCAACACTTAAAATAATAATCATGCTCCCACTAACATGATGATTATATCCATTACAACATAACATTTATGCTCCCACTAGCTTTGACACGTATTCAGAAACTAGCTAAACTTCCAGAAAACAATACTTATTGACTTCCAAAGTTCATATTTTCTAATACAATATGCTTCGATAATCCTTTATCTAAGCTTCTCAAACTCATACACCTTTCCTTAGACATCTCACATGTGTGTCTAAACTAATTCAGAACTTATATTACTAAGTCCCAAACGTTCAGACTAATCACCAAATCTCACAATTCGAACTACGAAGAGGGATATCGTAATCATAATCGAATTTGAGAATGCAATTTACATAATCGTTATCTCCTTAAAATCTCTCTTAGTGAAAGCGTTTCCTCACAATCATTTTCATGAAGGAGAGAAACCTTTTGACACTTATATTTTTTGGTGCATGTGTTCCTATCCATGTGAATTTTCCATAACCACAATCATAAGATAATGTTTGTGACAAATGCCATTGCTTCCAAGTTATTCAACAGCCCACCTATACTAGTCAATGTACTTTCATAGAACAAGGTGCTTGCCCTTATGCAGTCTATTGAGAAATCGTAGAATCATATGCATAGGTTACTAAACTGGAATGGCACATAAACAAGAATACATCAACACGATGGGTTACAAACCTCAAGTCGTGTACTAGTATTTAACAATAGGTTTACTCTTGATTAGTTCTTGAAACCTTTCAACATCGTTTAAAATCCCACTAACCTCTTGACATATAAGATTCTTTTGTCAAGAAAACATTTCTTAACAAACAAATATTCAAGATTTAGTGCGAATTCTAGTCAAGACAAACACTACACACAATTGGTCTTAGTTGGTCCTCGTCTTGTGTAAGACATCACAACATACCAATTTCAAACGTGCAATAGCATGAAAAACAATTTTTCTACATCACATTTGATGAGTGTGTTAAAACATTTTAAGATGTGTCACTTAATTCACAATCTTAGAGTATGACTCTAAGACTTGATTTTGGAATGAATTATGACTCATCCTTTTGATTTAACCATTTCAATAATTTTTTATTCCTCTTCTTAGCCATACTAGTGCACTAAGGTGTTCTTAGAGGATTAATTGTGATACGGTTTTATAATCAACAAGATGATCATAAAACATGATACAAAAGTACTCTCCCTTCTTCTTAGATTGGAGAAACTTTTATCTTTCTGCCTAAATGATTCTTCTTATTTGTTCTGTCATATATTGAAACTTTTCAATGATTTAGATTTACACTTAATCTTGTAAGCATAACCACATTTACCAGACTTTTAGTAAATCATGATGAATAATCTTATTGTTTTTTGTGATGGACTTAACTAGTGCACAACATTTTGTATTAGTTCTCCTAGTCCTTCACTTAACTCTATCAAGGAATTAGTCTTAATTTTCCAAGTACCAAGATTTCCATGCATCACATGACCCATATCATATGAGTCCAAGCTTTTGTCCAATTGAAACTTGGGCGATGGAAATCTTTCCTTACTTAGACAATTATGATACTACCATAAATAGCATTACTAAGAATCAGATCCACTTAAACATTGCTAAGAATTAAAATATACAAACATCAATTTTCATTCATGCCATTGCAAGGAATATAAATAAGACAAAATCAAATTTATTTTATTTATAAAAGGTGCGGAAAACTTGCCCTTACAATGAAATTCAAATGAAAACTACGATATTAAATATTCTTAAGCAATCATAACTCTAAAAGTAGAAGCTCCAAAAAATCCGATCATCGAATCATGCGATTGAAATCCATTTCTTTGCGATCAGACTCAGCTTACTTCTTCCTTTAAGCTTCCTCTATTTTCTTCGATCCTACAAAACATCAAATGTAATCTTATCACATCATGTATTAAGAATCAAAAATAGGAACTTATAGAGTTAGTTAATGGATTTTACATGAAGTAGAGCCATACGCCTTGACTCTCCCATCTCTTAGATCTCTCAGGTAGACAGAGCAACTTTGTCTCCAATGCCCCTTCTCTTGGCAATAAAAGCAAATTTACTCCTTTGGAACAACACACCCTAACAATACATACTTGCATACACACATACAAAAATCCCCACATCTAAGAGAAAGACTACACATCTCGAAACTAGTCGGCCGACCCCACACAACTCATCCTACCACTAACTACCACACAACCCTCTATTGGTGCTAGATAACTATTACATGAATACAATCTCATGTTGCACTACTTAAACAATATTAGACTAAAAGATTCAATCCTAAAATGGTTGGACTCAGACAAGAAATGGGCAGTAGGACCAAATCCTTATCCTAAGACCATTTAACCCATGTAGCATGTGACCTAGCGTATTCACTCAATAGTCAGTTCACACTCGAAAAAGTCATACAACAATCAATCAAGTACACTAAAAGAGATAACACATCATATATCAGGAAATTCTATCATGCAGTTCCTAAAGATCCATATCCTGTTACTAGCATGTTGTTCTAACATATCATCACATAATCTCGAATAATAGTATGATAATTTGGGGTCTACTTACTGGCTCCGGCTGATCATACACATCACATCCTCCTTGATTATTTTGAAAAATATTTGAAATTTTTAAAAAAAAAAAAAATCATTTTCCTAGTTCGAGACTAGATTCACACAAGTGTTCCAATAATTCATTCAGATCAAGGCTCTAATACCAACTTGTAACATCCATAAAATTCATGAAATATTTTAAACGTTTAAAACCATCCATAAATCATCATTGTTTATAATTTACTTTTCAAAACTTGTTAAATATCAGAGTTTTCCTAAAATCATAAATCAAAACTCAAGTAAGTTCACGATCATGCCTTCGCCTTCCCATGATCATCAGAAGTACCTAAAACATAAACTATAACTATAACCCAGAGCTTAGTGAGTTCCCCCAAAATAGCAACACAATTCATAATGCTAACAATAACAGCAAACAACATGCATACAAAGCTTTCAGTCTGATTGGAATGCCACACTAGACTATAGTCTACCTGGTACACTCACAGAACCTACAACAAGACTGGTACGCCACACCTAGCCTTCATCATATATGGACCGTTCTTTGGGCCTTCGGCCTAACATGTATTCCCCACTGGTCTTCAGTCTATCCAAGATGCCCTAGGTCTGATGGTCTTCAGCACAAAGCAGGACCGCCTTAACCCAACCACACAATATACCATGTCGACACACATATATCACATACAAGCTTACAAATAACCAACCTATAAACAAACAAACATATCTTATAGATCACTAATCATAACTGTAAGTCCACAATTCTAGATCCAACCAGTGCTCAAACACACAAACAAGCAGTAATCAATAAGCATAAGAATGAGTAGAAGCAAAGAATGATCCAACAATGCACACGTCTATTAGGGCCGCAAACGTCAGGTACACTTGGATACACACACACGTCTACTATTCATCTGACACATCTGACACCTATATAAAGGGGAAAGCCAAACGCAAACATGTTCACTTCCGCACACACGTTCACGGCTGTACACACGTTCACGGCCATAAACATGCTTACGGCTGCAAACACAACCAAACACCCATTACATGACCAAAACCTATCAAGACCTATACAAATTGATGCCAAGCTCAAACCAACAAAATTATGACCTAACAGTCTCCCCCTTGGTTTGAGGATAGCATAGATTTATTCTTTCGCGATGACTAGCACGTCTGATTTCCCCATTGCGCCCAACCACATCTTTTTCTCGATGATTTCTGCGATCATGCCTATGAAATCCTTAGCAGCAGCTTCAAAATTTTCATGTTAGCGTAAGATTTGATGATGGGCCAAAGTGTGAATGTCCTTTTCACCAAATTGAAGCAAATCCCTTTTGTCAACAATACGAAATACTTCATCAGGGAATTTGATGACAGCAGATGTTGTGGCTTCATCATAGGCCCAATATTCCATCTTGCGCAGAGATCCATCACAAAATTTCTTCGCATTTGGGATCTGTTTCATCTGATTTGTTGCAGGCCACATGAAATTCATGAATACCTTATTGGTCTTTGGGTCAAACACATCTTTGGCTCTCTTCAGAAATGATTCAGCGTTCTTCATTCCATCAAATTTTCTCTTAACTTGGTTTTCCAAGAAGAGTTTGAAGTCTGATCCACATGGGTCATTTGATGGATTGGAGAATAGAATTGTAGAGATTTCAGTAAGATCCACCATCGTTAAGGAATAGAAATCATTTTTGTCTTTATAGTAATCCACATTCCCTCTCTTGTGTTTGATCAGCTAACAGTTTAATTTATCATGAAACCCCCACATACGAACCCTTGACCTGTCACCGTATCTATCTCTGAACTGCCTTTTTCCGATATCCGTCACAGTGAGTTGGGGTTGGTCTCAATGAATATTCTAATCATAATTCTTCATGAAGAGCCATTTCTTTTGAGAGGATACCGATTGTCGGGCTCGCTTGAGAGTAATTATTGGAGGCGCTTGAGCAGGTTCAGTTTCAAATTGGTCAATGATTGTTGTTGTTCAGACTAGAATATTGTCATAAAGGTGATCAGATTGCTATGTATTGGCTAGGGCAGATTGAGATGTCTCGGATGCCTTTGGATCTTCGACTGTGGTCTTGAACTTGTCACCAAATTATGCAATAAGTTTATTTTTCAAGTCAAAGTATCCAACCGTCAGGGTTCCAAGATTTAGTTGTAGAGTGGAGATTTGTTATGACTTTAATGCATTTTCTTCTTCAAGTTCAGAAACTCGAACGACAAGGTTTCTAATCAAAACGTCTTTTTCAATAATCTTTTGGTTCAAAACTCCAATCTCTGCTCTTAGGTCTGATATCGACGGATCCGCTCCCCTACACTTCCTTCCTTAATAGATATTCCTTTGGCTTGGGAAGAAGGATCAAAATCTTGTTGTTCCAATAACCTAGAAAGCCTTTCAGAGGCGGTGTCATGTGCAGGTATTGATGGAGAAGAACCCCCAAGAGCTGAAGAGCTCCCGCCTTCATGCGAAATTCAAATAACACTTAGACCTTCTTTAGGTGTTGGTTGAATAGATGTTGCAGCAGTGGTGGATTTTTGAACATACAAAGCTTGCTCCCTTAGAAGCACTCCCAACCTAGGAGCAACTTTTCTTCTCTTGATTTGAGCCGGGGAGGCTTGTGTTAACATTGGATCACTGTCAGATCGCAATGATGTTGGAAAATCAACTGGAAGGGGAGGAATTCTTGAAGTTGTATCCATAATAGTTGAAGGATCAGCCCTCTAAGTAGAATTTGGAGGCGTTGTCTTAAGAACATAATCATTTCCCCTGTCTCCATTTGAGTTTGTGCAACTTCATTGACATTGTCAAAGAAAGCATCAAGGTCTACATTGCTTAGCCTTATGTCGTGACTTTGCTCAAACCCGAAGAATAAGTCATCGTTATCATATCCATAAAGGTCACCACCAAGATCCAATTCCTCTTCATCATCATCATCATCATCTCCTTCCATATTAACCAATGGAACGTGTTCCTCAGCAATGATTGCAACTAGAGGAACACGCTTAGCTCCATGCTCTGAGGCTGTAATAACCTCGTCTTCAGATTCTTCACCACCTGTGGATTCTGCACACTCAGTTGCATCACTAACTTCTGCGAACTGAACAAACTTTACCAATGGAAATTTTCCTTCAAACATAAATTTTCCCTTTCTATTATGCTTCATGAGATCAAAAGAGTTAGATCCAAGGGATTTCAGATCTAAGGTTTCTTCGTTTCTGTAACGACAGGTCTCTGGTATGTTGTTTCCATGTTATTTATTAAGAAGTTTTCAAGAGGGACTCAGCGAGTCTATAGCCCGACTCGTCGAGTAGAGACGGGATTTCGTGCACGTGTAGGTTGGCGAGTCTATAGCCCGACTCGTCGAGTAGAGACGGCGAGTCTATAGCCCAACTAGGCTCATTCAACACCATTTCTATGTACTTTGTCTCGATCTAAGAGATCAAGCAAGAGTAGAGACATGTGTTGACAACTCTACTCTGGATCCTCGTTTTGACTCTGCCGCCTAGCTGACCAATGACGTTTTCGATCGGATGATAGCATTGAAGTCTGGTGGGGATTTTATGGCTGATATCATTGAGTGTGACAGGAAGGTTATTGATGTTGATATGTCTGTCACCTGCTGATTCATACGACTCATATGATATTAAATGGTGAGAGGTGTTTGTCACGTATCCATTTGCAATCGGCTTGGGAAAGAGAAGCTCCATGAAAGTTTGAGTAGTAGCAGAAGTATCTCTGGTCATGAACTTTCTTTCAGCAGGAGTGAGTGGAGTGGCTTCAGCATCAGGATTGATTCTTTGTGCAGGAGAATCTGAAGAAGTGCTTGGAACATCGTCATCCACCCTAGACATCGTAAAAGGCACCGAAGGTGGTTTGTACACAACATCTTACTCTTCATCTTAATACAACCTTCGAACCTGATCAAGACCCTGATGCATCATCTAAAAACACATGAAATGATTTAAATAAAGAATCGTAATCAAATAACCGGTCAGGACCGACTCGGGCGTCTGTCTCATTCTCCTCCAGCCAACGCACGTCGAAAGATTCAACAATCTTCTTGGTTTTCTTGTTGTAGACAAGGTAAGCAGTATGTGTAGCATATCCCATGAAGTAACAGTCATCATCCATCGAGTTGAACTTGGCGTTGGACTCTAAGTGAAGGAGGGTGCAAGGACATCCAAAAATTCGAAAGTAAGCAACAAATGGCTTGTAATTATATAGATTTTATATGGGGTCTTCATTTGGGCTTTGTTGATTAGCACACGATTCTGGATGTAACAGGCAGTGTTGATCGCCTCTGCCGAAAAGAACACCGAAAGTTTAGAATCACATAGCATTGTCCTTGCAGCGTCCATTGGAGTACCATTGTGCCGTTCAGCAACACCATTATTTTGAGGTGTGCGAACAGCACTATACTGATGCATTAATACCCTTTTCGGCACAAAAATGATCAAGAACAATGTTTTTGAATTCCGTGCCATTATCCGTTCTGAGCGCGTTCACTTTTTTATTTTTTTATTCTTAACCATCACCACAAACTTTTTGATCAGATTAGCAATTCCGCTCTTGTTGGATAGGAAGAAAAACCAAGTGAACCTCGAGTAGTCATCTGTCACAACCAAGCAATAGGAACTTTTCTTGATGCTAAGAATGTTGATAGGACCAAATAAATCCATGTACAACAATTAGAGAACCTTTCTAATTGAGTTGACTGCCTTTGGCAAATGGGGCTTGGGATGATGTTTTCCTTGTCCACATGCCACACATTAATCAAAAGTAAAGAAGTCTTTGACAGGTAGGCCACGCACTATCTTGTTCTTGGCAAGACGATTCAGGTTCTTGACGTTTGCATGACTGATTCAACGGTGCCAAAGCATGGCATTATGCTCAAAGACTTTAGAGAAGAGACATGTGAATTGCTCCGGGATATTATGATTCATGTCTATGACGTAAGCATTTCCATCCTGCTTTGATTTCACTATGATCCAATCTTCAGGAATAATGATTCCAGGCTTCAAAATAAGTCATTCTTTATCGGTGAAGTGAGTTGATTAGCCTATGTCTTAGATTTGAGAGACACTCAATGAACTATGCTTCAACTTGGGAGTGTAATTAACGTTCTCAAAACTCAGCACTCCATTTGTAATAGCTCCTCTTTGTGTGATCTTTCTGCCTTCTCCTCCCAAAAAAGAAACATAACCCCCATTGAAATTTTGAATGTCATGCAGTTGGGATATGTCTCTTGTCATGTGCCTGGAACAACCACCATCGACATACCAAGGTCTGACGACATTCCTCCGTAGCTGTTCCTGTACGATGCGTGATATTAGTTAGATATTGGAACCCAGTTCATAGAAACACTGGGTTTTCCCTTTTTAGCAACAAAAATTTCTTTTTCACTTTTTGATTTTGATTTATCACCAGATGCACAAACAGGCGATTGGACATTTAAATTCTTGGGCACCCATTGGTATTTATGTTTTGAAGTTTTTTCAGGTGATTTTGAAATAGTTTTCTTTTGTTTTGATCATTTGGGTATTCGTCTAATATCAACCGAAGATCCACACGAAGACTTTAATGAACCCGATCTTGGCTTAGCCACGTTCAAATTCGTAAAAGTATATGTTATATTTTCACGAAAAACATGTTTATTCCTTTTAAGCTCAGCCCATTTTCTATTGTTATTAACATTCCAATCATCATCATGAGGATGAGATCTCAAGATTCTTCTAATGAGAGATCTTCCTTGTGACTCGTTCTATCTTCTGTGTGCATGAAAAGGAACAAATTACCTATTTGGACAATTGCAAGCAATATGGCCAGCAGTCCCACAGTTAAAACATGTTTTCCTCTTAGCAAAAAAATTGGTACCACTTTTCTCTGGTCTATTAATCTTATTTACTCCCTCACTCTTCCTACACGTGCATGTGCAAGACTCAGGTGGTGTGACAGGTGTGGGTGGAGTGGATGTGCTTTTGATAAAAACATGAGATTTAGCAAATACATCATCACGCTTAACAAAAACAACTGGATCAACATGCTTTGACATAGAGTCATCACAAATCAAAACATCAGTCTTAGAAACAAAAGTAGCGGTGTTTAAAATAAAAACATCAGACACACTATTACGATAAGACACACTCTTCTCTACCGCAAGCTTTCCCTGACTTAAAGGTGAATCTACATAGGAAGAAGAAATGTTAATATCCTTTTCCCTAGCACTACTCTTCGTCACGTGTACAACATGTTTTCCATACTCAATAAATTCTTCTTTGTCCATCTCTTCTTGGGTCAAAGGGATAGCAGTGTAATTATGATTGAAAGGTGGAGGGACACATTCATACCCTAGACCTACTTGTTTCTTGTCTTGCCATTTCATCTAACTTTCTATCATGGTTGCAACTTTCTTACTTGACATATCAAACTTTTTGAAGTTAAAATCAGCATTTTCAAAATGAATTTTTAATGTGTGAAGCTCGTCAGTCACAGTGGTGAGTTGTTTCTTGATGAAATTATAGTTCTCACATTTGTTGCTATAGTTTCTTTTAATTTCCTAAAATCCTTAGTTTTGGCCTCTAATTGTTCTTTTAACGGCCTTTGGCCCTTCATAAGGTTATATCCCTCATATTTCTGGTCCTCGTTCTCTCTATGCAGTAATTCAATCTGTTCATGTAAAAATTTAACAGTATCAATACAGGTTTGAGAACAGGAAGTTTGACTGACCTCTTTCTTTTCAAGTTCAGGGGTAGTGGACACCATGAAAGCAAACTATAATTCCATCATATCTTCTTCATGATAATCTCTAGCTTTCTCTTCAGGGATGTCACTGATCTGGGCCAAGTGAGCATTTTCAGGTCCAAAAATGTTTAGAGCCTAAATTTGATCCTCCTAGTCAAATGACTGAGATACCACAGCTAGATTTCCAGTTTCGTTGTTGGTAGCAGCTCCCCTGTTGTTTCCCACTAGCACCATCGTCCTTTCATTATTTTCTCTTCGATCAGGTTTAGGGATCTCACGAGCAAAGGGACTAGGCTCGTTGCAGTTAAAGCATCTCAGCTTTCCCTAGTTGAAACCAACTTTCTTCTCTGCATGCATTCCCTAAGTGTTCTTTCCTGTTTTCTTTATAAATTGCTTGGCCCTGAACATTGCCATTGTGATCTGCCAAGTGATGTCCATCTCCTCCACATCTTCTGGGTGAATTTCATCTGAATCAGCAAAAGAAATCTATGGTGGCAATTCACCAGCCACAAAGGCGTTATAACAGTTCACCAACCCAGAAGCTAAAGCCATGTTTTCTTCGTCTTTTTTGGGAGCAGAGGTAGGACCAGGGGCTTTTGAGGAAGATGTTGCATATAGATAAGTCATGGATTTTTGAGGATGGTGTTTGTGGAACAACAAAGGCTTGATTTTGTGGAGCAGGTGCAGTAAAGGATGAAAAAACATTGTTTGAATAAATCCTAATGTCTTGCAGTAGAATACGAGTTCACATGATTGATTTCTCTTTTTTTTCATCCAAATCACAAGCTTTGATGATTGCCATTGTTTCTACAAGACTAAGTCTATTGAGATCTTTTGTCTTCTTGATGATTGAGATATTCATGTCCCATGACTTTGGGATAGAATTAACCAGCTTCTTGTTGATTTCTGATCTTGGCACTGAGATTCCTGCTGAACCTTTCTCAGTTGTGAGAGTAATGAATCACTGCAGTTGAGCTTCCAAAGTTTCTCCAAGAACATGATTGAACATATTGAACTTCTGTCTAAGCATATCCTGACGGATTTGCTTCATATCCTCATTCCCTTCATACACCTCGATTAGGGCTTCCTAGAGAGCCTTGGATGAATCATACTCACAAGATCCCTATGCTATCTCCGGAGACAAATCCATTGTTAGAGTTGCAAGGGCCTTCTCTTGTTCTTCAGTTTTCTCGAAGTCTTCATCTGTGTAGTTTTCGAATTCCTTGTCACAATTGTTCCATTTTCGAGTGTAGTTATGATCCTGACAGGACCCTTTAGAATACTTCACCATATTTTGAAGTCCTTCATCTTGATATACTTTTCCATTTGATATTTCCATTCCGAGAAACGTTCAGCTGACAGTAAGCATGGGATTCTTATAGTGGTTCAAATAATCGAGTCCAATTCCTGATAAACTGTTAAGTTTTGTGATTCCATTTTTTAAATTTTCTGAGTTTTTCTTAATTAACTGAAAATAAAATTTTGTAAGGAGATTGGCAACCGAAAATGATGAGATTCTATAACCAAGAGAGGTTTACGGTCGTACACAGCCGTGCACAGGAGATGAGTTCACGGTTAATGGATGGTTCATGGTCAATGGATGGTTCACAGTCAATGGATGGTTCACGGTCAATGAACGGTTCACGGTCAATGAATTGATCACGATCAAATGGAGATTTACAGTCAATGAATATGAGTTGTTCACGCTCGTACACAAGGTTCACGATCGTAAACGATTCAACAGGTGAAACTGTAAACACCCAGATTATGATGAAAACTGATGTTTTTGAGATTATTTCGATTCCTTTGGCCTTGAACTTCACGATCAAATGCAGAAAACCCAACAACCAAGATGGAACAATTCTGAGAATGAAGATTACTCCAACCGTAAACACCACTTGATCCAAGTTTGATACTAGATTGGCTCTGATACCAATTGTAAGTCCATAATTATAGATCCAACCAGTGATCAAACACACAAAGAAGCAGTAATCAACAAGCAAAAGAAGGAGTAGAAGCAAAGAATGATCCAACAATGCACACGTCTATTAGGCCGCAAACGTTAGGTACACTTGGATACACACACACGACTACTATTATCTGACACATCTAACACCTATATAAAGGAGGAAACCAAGCGCAAACATGTTCACTACCGCACACATGTTCACAGTCGCACACGTGTTCACGGTTGTGAACACCCATACAGCTGCAAACATAACCAAACACCCATTACATGATGAAAACCCTATCAAGACCTACACAGATTGATGCCTAGCTCAAACCAAAAAAATTATGACCTAACAGGTTTTGACTTCCCTGTTACGTGTACAGATCTTGTGCTTCCGGTAGTACCAACCCATACTACCTTTCACACCTACCCGTATTTGTCTTAGGAGATCATCACTACAACCCTAACAACACACACTAGAATACACATACATCCTATTCTCACTCCCTAGAGAAAGACTAGACATTCCTCAACTGGATGGATGCTTACACATAACCCATCCATGAAACTTCCAACAATTTCTAAAACATGCATCATGAGTACGATGTACTCCTTAGGATATCCTAGGATCCACACCTCACCCTTACATCAACTACCAAACGACCCCATTTAACCCATGCAGAATGTGACTTAACATATTCAATTAATAGTTAATTCACATTCGAAAGAATCCTACAAACAATAAACAAGAAAACTCTATAGGAATAAGGCATCATACATCATGCAATTTTATCATGCAATTTCGTGAAGATCCCTATCCTAAAACTAGAATGCTATTCTACCATATCATAACAAATAAAAGTGTGAGTAACTTCGGGTATACTTTCTTGCTCTGGTTGATTGTACACATCGCATCCTTCCTTGGTTATTTTTGAAAACAATTTTGAAAATCATTTACAAACTTTTTCAATTCCCTAGTTTGAGTCTAGATTCACATGATTGTTTATCTAATTTTCTCAAACCAAGGCTTTGATACCAATTTGTAACACTCCAAAAGTCCAACAAATATAAAAAAAATTTAAAATCAACCATGAACCTTCATTGATTAGAAAACTAATTGTTTCAAAAGTAACATAATATCAGAGTTACGAAAATAAACCAATCATATGAAAATAGGAAGATGTGCATGATCATGCCTTCGTTTTCCCATGATCCTCAGAAGTACCTAAAACAATAAACTAAAATTGTAATCAAAAGCTTAAAGAGTTCCCCAAAAGTACTAACACACACACACACACACACACACATATATATATATATATATACATATATAACAACATATACTGGGTCTACAACTAAAAGACTAAATTTCCTCTGAGCCTACATCATGAGTCTAGCTTACCTATCGAGCCCTCAGCTCATATCTGGATTGCTCCCAAGCCCACAACATAAGTTTATCTTTCCCTCGGGGCCTATAACTTATGTGTAGATTACTCTCAGGTTTGTTGGGTACCATAGAAAGCATTACAATCTCAACCCAACCATACTATGTCGACATATGTATAATAGTTAACATGTAACCAGGAAACAGATAATCATATATTCAGTCAGAAAAATAGGTGTGTCCATAGCAACATCCTATATCTCACAATATATAAATAACAGATCATTGTTGCATAACAATATCCGATATACTAGAATATAAAATCCAGTGGGTTGGCGTTGGTGCCTTCGACCCACTACTACAGTGAGGAAAACTCACCTCTCAGTCTGACTGCAAGTTGAATAAATCCCTGCTCCAAAAATCGGTTCTACGTGGCACCTATTATCCAAATTATTTCCCAACTAAAATTAATAACAGTCTTCCAAAATACCCTTGGTCAAAATCGGTCAAAATTTACAAAATCAATTGAGTCAGCCTAGTCGAGTCAACTCAGCCCTCGTACGATGGGCGTACTTCGGATGTATGTGGGGTGTACTCACTATCCGAGGAGTTGTGGGTTCAAACTACATACATGTAGTGGACCAATTTATACCCCTAAAGTACACACTGCTTCTCCACTTAATGAGTTAAGTGCTTAATACTTAATCTATTACAACTAAATTGTAGGTCCAAGGCCAAATTACCACTGAGAGTCATAAAGTTTCAAACTTTATGACTTTGCATTTCCATTAAGTGCTTTATACCAATAATCCTAACTTCTTAATCCCTAAAGACATTCTAAAGCATGCATGGGGAAACACTAAGCATCAAGATCTCATTTTTATGACTCAAGACCCCTCAATGGGTCTCAAAGGATGGCTTATTTGGTTAAGGGCATGCTATGCTCAATAATCACCAAGGTTGGTACCAAAAAGGCCCTTGATAAAGGAATAACTAGATCTATAAGAAACGGTGATCAAGCTAGGAGCTTTTTACCTCCTGAAGGTTGCTAGCAAGGTAAGAATCCTAAATCCAAACTTCTTCCAAGCTCCAAAGTCCTACCACCACCTTCTTTTTATTCAAGAATACCACGAAAACACACAAAAGAGCTTAAGGTGCACTCTCTACGATCAGGGTTAGCTATAGAGATGATTTTTAGGTGGAAGCTAATGAAGGTGAAGGTCTTGGGACCATAAAGCAGATTATATATGGTGCAAACCCTCAAACTAGAGTTTTGGTCTGAATAGCATACACCTCACATACTTGATGAGTATTTTTGTTGTATGCTTGTGAACCCAATTTCCTCATGCATGAGTACGCCATGCATACAGCCTAAGTATGCATGGCGTACGGACCAGAAAGGAAAAACTTAAAAAGTTTAAGGTTAGAAATGAAATTTCTTGGAATGTGTGTTACAACAGGAAGGGAGACGAAGTTGTTTTTGGAGGTGGATTTCATAGGATTCTCAAGTCAAAGTCGAGATTGTTAAAAGTGACTCGAGCATTTGGAGTATTCCTTTGGAGTAATTAACTTCAATGGTGCACTTAGAACTCGATGGAGATCTTAGGATTCATGGAACATGTGACAAAGGAACAAATCTTCTAAGAAGGAAATGAATCATCTGACAAAGGAATGAATCAATTGATAAAGGAATGAATCTTCCAAAAGGTGGTTTGGAGCAACTTGGAGCGTCTTAGAGCAACTTGGAGAACTTGGACCAACTTAGAGTAACATGTAGCAACATGTTGTGCCATGAAGACTGAAGTTGGGCCATCCTTAGGGATGTTACGCCATATGGTTGCATCTTGCACCATCTATGTAGATGTTGGGGAAAGGAGTTGCACCAAAGGAATGAATGTTATGCCATAAGGAATCGATGAAGGAGATGTTGCATCATGGGGAAAGGATTTGTGCCAAGAGGTAAATATTGTGCCATCTTGATGAGGTGTTATGCCATGGAGGAGATGTTGTGGCATCATAGACCATCTTGGTACATGATGCACCATCTTGATTCTTTTATTGTTTCATATGGATCCACGTATTCTTAAAAGATGATGATGCTCAAGAAATATACCATGTTGTGTCACCATGATGGATGTTGGAACATTAGTTTTTATGATGTGCCACTTGTGTATCATGATGTTCGACTATGGTTTAAGATGGTCCATCGTGTGTGTTGCTGATGCTCATGGGTTGTATGCCATGAAATAACGTACTTGTATCTTGAATTATAAAGTGTCCGGTGAATCTCATGGGTTATATACCATAGACGTAGATCGCCTTGACCAAACCACGTAAATACTATATCTTGTGTGCTTTTAGGTTTGCTTAGTATCCGCTTTACTTCCTAATAGCTTTCGTGAGTGATACTTGATAAAAGGTACTATATTTGTATCCTTAATACTTGAGATACATAATGGGACTTAAGTGTACTGAGTACTATGAGTTGATGTGGTCAAATGTTGATACTTCACCAGGCAGTTACAAAAACAATTTTCAGGTGTGGTGTGAACTATGCAAGAGGCTTATGTAATCAACATATGATATGTTCCTCTTATGTGTTAGGAGCTAGAAACCTAATGCATATTACCCAAAGTTGAACATAAAATCAGATTGATTGCGATCCAAGTCTCATTTCAACAAGATGTCTATAACAAATGGATAACTAATAAACTTACCTTATACATCAATTGCAGCTTTGAGCTTCTGGAAATTAGATTTTGATAGAGTTGCACAAAAATCACATATTACTAGGGATAGTGAAATATTGTTATACGTTCACCACTGTCTATGTCAATCTACAAAGGCTCTTGTGCAAGTGGGAGATTGAAAGATCTTTATGCCCAAGAAACATTATAGAATGATATTTTCTAGGTAACATATGATGTTAAAAGGTCACCCTAACAATAACTTGATGATAATATATTATTTGTAAGAACCTAATTCTTGATAAATATTATATATATATATATATATATATATATATATATATATAAGGATTATTCTTAATAAATATTATATTTCTTATATAATCTTTTAATAAAATTAAAGTATAACTCATTAGTTTTTACATAACCTAAAGTAGTTTAGTTTTTATAAAGCTTGAGATATGTTTTGTATGATTTAGAAGAGCGTTAGGAACTATTTCCCTTCTTTCTAACTCAAAACTGAGGGCACCTCCACAAGGTGGAGGTTATTGCTTGTTTCTTGTCATTCTTGCCATAAGTACTCTAAAACTTACCTCTTAAAAGTAAGACTTAATGGGTATGGCATGAGGTGACTTGAAAGACTTATTCCAACTACATATATGGAGCCTTTGAGCTAGTTTTTTCTGCTTACTTCTTTCTTATGAAGAACGGTGGATACTCTCTCATTCTCCCTTTCTTTCTCTGAAGTGCTTAATGGGTTGTGTCATATAATGATGAAGATGATGCTTTCATACTTTATTTGAGTTAATACTTGGTACTAAGTTAAAGTTTAAGAGTTTTATATTACTATAAGATTTTGGCTAGCACCTTTATCATTGACCTATTGTTGGTGTCCTAGACAAGAAGGATCTTTGCTCTACATTCTTCATCAACTTCCAACCTGACAAGAGGAATCAAAGTATTCGAAGGTTGTAACACATTCTCCTTCTTTGGTTGTGTTTTAATCATTAATAGCTTTGCAAAATGATCCTCGGTGCGTAAAATGGTTTTAGTTTATTAAAATGTAAATTTGCTTCCGTTGCTAAACTCATAGTTTTAACTATTTATTTTAGACTATTTTTTAATAAAACCCAACAGAAGGTCATGCGCAATTGTTGATGAAGGCAGATGTAAGAAACTGAAAACCAAAGTGGCGGCTGATAAAGGTTACCGGACGAAGGCACATTCACGGTGGTCATGAGCGGGGACGACATGGATTAGAGATCTAGAAAACCCCAACCTTCAAAAAAAATCTTCAACTTGATTCTCAAAAACCCACCTCCCATCGTTACAAGGTTTTTGTTGAATAATTTACACATCAATCAAGATTTGCATGTGTGTATTCATTATTGTGTGTTTTTCACCATAGGTTTCGAGGTTTTTCTTCATCAATTTCTACATCTGGAGCGATTTCAACATCTGGGTTGATTTTTGGTTCTGCATATGGATCAATTTCCAAGGTTTTTCATCAACAATTTAACCCCACCTAACACTCATTTAATTCATACTTTTATGATTTCACCCAACTTCACCTAATTGGATCACACTATGTCACACCACTATAAAAATGTAAAACCATAACCTAATCTATACAAAAATTACGATATGTCATCGCCTCTCATAATTTACTCATAAGCTTAACCTTCTCGTTCACTCTCAAAATGTCTTCTAACTAGTTGAAAATTGATGCTAATTTTAAATGGTTTTTAATCTCCTCAAGTTCCTCCCATGAGCCTAATTACTAGAAGATGTTGATGAAGAATGTTGCACATGCTTGAGCATCAGATGTTGAAGCTACATGAGCATGCCTTGGGAATCGATGCAAAAATAAATTATGTTCAATAGTAACAAATTACAAATTGATGAAACTAATGAGTGGATAAAGAAACACAAAAAAAGAAGTCAGATAGACAACATGATGGACAAGAACGGCCATATTTGGCATTGAATGTTTAACATTGCTTTTTTTTTCCTTTGTTTACATTCGAGAGGTATTTTTGAACACAAGCTTGGACCGATTAGAAAAAATTAAAATCCACATATGGATTTCCTTATTATATTTCAGTTCAAAAAAGTTGATGAGTAGTTTTTATGTATTAATTCTATTAAAAGATCCCTTCGATATGATAACATCTTACATCCAATCGAGCATCGTTAGTGGTAAATTTTCAGTAAGATTGAAATAGTCAAGTGATGGGATAAAAAGATCAAGATTTTTTATTAGTCACTGGGAATTGATACTTCCATGATTTTTTTTTAAATGAAATTGTTATGCTCTTCATTTAACAAAGATTAAAAAAATCAAATTTTAATGTAATCCTATACTAAAATACCATGAATATCTCTTTCACCATAAAACTACAAAAACCCACATCACCACTCGCTCACATGTCCATAAATCGCCTGTTTTCATGTGTTCTCCGATTGTTCTTCCCAGCACAAACATGAGCTTGATGTGATATGAATTAGAGAAATTAAATATCCTCCTACTTTTGTTCCTATTATCTTCCTACCTATTTTAGATGGTGACAAGTGTTGTTCAATTAAATTTAAAATTGATTGGCATGTTAAATTTGTATATTTCATCATCTTAAATAGGTAGGATGAAAAAATAGCAACAAGATGTAAGAAGATACGGTGGAATATATTAAAAGGCATTAGTTTTTAGGTCAGCCTAAGGGCATCCATAATACATTAAACTTATTAGAGTTGAATGGATTGACAAATCATCATTTTACTTACTATACAACTATATATTAATTTTTCTACAATGCATTGAACTCAATAGAGTTCAATGGAATATATATTTAATAATTAAAAAGATTTTATTTTTTCCATTAAAGAGTTCAATGGTCATTGAACTCCATGTCTATTGAATGCCAACATGGCATCCCACAATGGTAGAGTTTAATCTATTGAATGTCAATTAGGTATGCCACGTCATTTAACTCTCTCATTGAACTATGTATTGTGGATGCTCTAAGGTATAAAATTACCTCCGTTTCATCTTCTTTCACTCAGATAGGTGCGGTCATTCGATGATCTGGTATCACCAAGAAAACTAGATATTTCCTTCTCCTTGATGCAATTAATAGAATATCCACGTCCTTTCTTTTTGCAAATTACAATCATTTTCCCTCTCTTAATCATCATCTTCTGTGTCATCTTCTAATAACCTTGTATCCATCTTTCTTAAGGAATTTGCCCTTGTGGACAAAGTACAATAGCAGCGGAATAGAAGGTGTGTGATGAAAAACAAAAAAGAAAATTGATATGAAAATATGGAATACAGTTCAACGAGTTTATGAGTAACTTTTGCCCTTATAAAATCACTTAATACCTCCTAATCGATCATTAAACTTTGAAATAGGCCAACAATGTTAAATTATGAACTATACGAGTTATGCAACGATTGCAAAATAAAGATTTATGACACTTAAGTATGCACTGGTTCATACGATTTAATCAAGAAACACAATAAAGAAATAGACAAAACAAACAAATGATTTGATCCACATCCATCTTGCAAGTTCAAAGATACATTACACTATAACCTTCCATTGCAAAGTGTGTCTTTCAAAGGTTCATAACATCAATAACTTACCATTGCAAAATAACCACAACAAATGATTTAGTCCATATGCATAATAGTGAAAAAGAAAGTAATTTTTACAAGAAAAACTACAAACTGTTCGATTGGAACATAGTGACAAGAATTGCATATGAACACCCACATACACCGATCAATTTTTGGATTAACAACTGGATGAGAGCGTCAATTTTTGAAGCATGTCGATGGAAATTCTCGGTCAATGAGTGGTGCTGGAGAGAGATGAAGAAGCAATAGGAGATGTATTCAAGTTCACTTACCCTTTGAGCATTTGAGAGTGAGAGGAAGAACCAAAGAAGCAGCGTCTACAGAGTAGAGAGTGAAGAAGAAGAAGAAGCATCAACGGAGTATAAAGTATTGTCTTCACCGTACCCGGTGGCGGTCCTAGAGTGGGGGCAGCTGCCCCCACAACAAAAAAAAATTAAAAAGTAAGTTTTTTAAAATATATATATATATATATATATATATATATATATATATATATATATATATATATATATATATATATATAATATATTTTAACCCTTCAAAATTATATGTTTTGACTCTTCAAAAGTATTTACCCCATAAAAGGTTATAAACAAATATTTGTCTGCATAAATCATTATAAAAAAAATATTTGTCCCCTTTTTAGAAAATTCTTGGGTGTGCCCCTCACACTACCCAGTTTGGAAATTGGATCTTTCTTTCTCTATTAATTATTTATTATTAATTAAATTAATGGATATTAACATCAATATATAAAATTTTTAGTGGACGTATGAAAACTCAGGACCCATTATAAAACCAAGTTTCGAGAGTATTTGACACTCCTGATGAGTTTTTGACACTTCTCGAAAGTATTGAATCTGGGTAGTTATGCATCGTAAAATCTTGTTATTACTATTATTTGTGGCCAGTTTACACACACTATTCTAATATTCTTCTCCTAATTTGGTTGTTGTACATACATCCATCAACTTCTAACACCATCAAAGGCTCTTTAATTAAAAAATAATAAATAATAAATAATAAATAATAAATGATTAAATAATTAAAAAAGTGATTTTTTATACTCTGGTTTTGGTTATTTTGTGATTAACCAGCTATTATTTTACTCAGTAACCGCTTCAACCTAGACGTACACAATCTTGGATTTTTCTATATGTGAAGTTAGGCCACACATATCCTCATGCTAAATTTTATCGTTACTCCCATATCCATTTGTAGCCACTAACTATATATGTCCCTTGTCTTCTTTAAAGCAAATAACAACCACACACACACAAAAAAAAAAAAAAAAAAGAGTTCATTTACTGAAGGTCTGATGTACATATGTGAGGCTGTAGCGCCATAAGAATTCTTCTAATTGTATAACTATAGCTCTTTACTTTTCATTTGTCCATACAACAATCCTTTGATATTCCAAATTAAAGCCAATGACAACCACTACAAGAAGGTTATCATCTCTAGTATTAATACTGAGTTTTTCGGTTATCTTATTATTATTAATATTATTGTAAATGAATAATTTATAGTAGAAAAAATACATAATCTGTAGGTTAGAAGGGAAGGTAGCCTTGATAACTGGAGCAGCAAGCGGAATTGGGGAGTGTACTGCGAAACTCTTTGCTGAACACGGAGCGAAAGTAGTCATCGCAGACATTCAAGACCAACTTGGTCAAGCAGTTTGTGAGTCCATAGGATCATCAAACTCAATATATGTCCATTGTGATGTAACCAACGAAGAAGATGTCAGAAAAGCAGTAGATATAGCAATCGCCACATACGGAAAACTTGATATCATGTTTTGTAATGCAGGAACAATGGATCCTAATAAGGATCACATCATCGATAATGAAAAATCGGATTTTGAACGTGTCCTTAGTGTCAACGTCACAGGTGTCTTTCTAAGCATGAAACATGCAGCTAGGGTTATGGTTCCAGCAAGAGCTGGCTCAATAATATCAACAGCTAGTGTTGTGTCAAATATCGGTGGCTTGTGCCCACATGCTTACACTTGTTCAAAGCATGCTGTAGCTGGTTTAACCAAGAATCTGGCAGTTGAGCTTGGACAATTTGGTATTCGAGTCAATTGTCTTTCACCTTACGCACTAGATACACCACAAGCCACAGGTTTCACTGGGCTTAAAGGGGAGGATTTCAAGAACAAGGTAAACTCAGTTGCAAACCTTAAGGGTGTGACACTTACAACAGATGATGTTGCTAAAGCTGCCCTTTTTTTGGCGAGTGATGAGGCTAAGTATATTAGTGGACATAATTTGTTTATTGATGGTGGATTTAGCATTGTTAACCCATCATTCAATATGTTTCAATATCCAGAGAACCCTTTATAAATTGAGGTGATTTACATACATTTATGTTGAGAGTGGTGGATTAATGCTTAATGTTGTTTTTGTGTCTGCTTTCAATTTTCTTTTGTGCATTGGTCCCACCAAATTGAGGTGCCTGTGATGACTGATGATAACTCACCCAAGTTAGGGGTTTGAGTGCAGAAAAATGAGAAGAATTGATACGAACCCATAAGTATTGCTAAGAAACTCAATAGCTTATTCCCAACATAGTCAATTCTTATTGAATTAAAGAATCAGATTGTTTTTAAATACTTTTACAAGAAAAATCCTCACTACAAACCACCTACACTGCTCTCAATACTATTCTAAATTTCTAATCACTTAATCTGAAACTAAGAACAACCGAACATATAAAAACCTTAAAGATTACAACAATACATAGAGAAAAATATGAGAAGAGAAGATTTATGTGTATATTAGTTGAACTGAATAATATTTTGTGACAAAGAGTGTGGTTATATCTTTAAACCCTAACTCATCGGCATCAATTAACTCTAAATATTTAGATATAGCTCCTCTGATTATTAGACTTGTTCAACTTGTCTATCAAATTCACAAGTTAGCTCCCATAACCTCCATCTTTTGTATATTGCATCACAATCCTTCAATATCTGATCAAATACTCAACAACCATTATTTCAATAATATTTTGCACTTTAAACTTGCACTAACCATGCCAAGTTAGATCAAGACTTCATGTTTTTTTTTCCTTTTCAAGTTAAGATTTAATAATATTAAGAAATAACAATCTCTCTCTCTCTCTCTCTCTCTCTCTCTCTCTCTCTCTCTCTCTCTCTCTCTCTCTCTCTCTCTCTCTCTCTCCCTTCAATCCTAACATGAAAAACAATTCTAAAACAAAACACATTCTTTCACAATGTGATTCATACTGATATGTTCCGAATGACTCGTTCAAAACATGAGTAACTTGATTCACACTTCTAACATGTATCACTTGAATACCAAAACCGCAACCTTTGTATTTTTTTAAAAACATGACTTTCAATCCTTTATATTAGGGAAAATGACACAATTGCCCTATTAAGTTTATAGGGTTTACCCATTTAACCACTTAACTTATTTTGTGGCTTTATCAGGGAATGAACTCGTTTTTGTCGGGCCGATTACCTCCTTTTTGAAGTATTGAAGGGGTAAACCGGTCACAATTTTGCCACAACATTTATTAATGCCACGGAACTATACCCTACACCCCATTGTCGTCTTCTTCCCCTCTTTATTTCTCAATTAGATACCTGCAACATTAAAACTCATTATCAACACCATCTCCTTCGTTTAATTCTTCCACTCAACCAAATCAATGGACTCACCACCACCACACAGACCCCGCAACCCAAGAACACTCTTCGTTCTAAACCTAAAACCCCTCTCTCCCTTCATGATCTCCTCACCCTTTCGCCTTCCTCTGCCAAGAGATCAAAAACCAGACTCGATGTCTCTCGGAAGGTCACCAACCTATGTGGGTCTCGTTACCCCTACAACAACCGATTTTCTAATATCGATTCACCCAGAAACACTAAAAGACACATGTGATGAATGGAAGAGATTCGAGAGGATAAAGATCTGGTTGTTGTTGATGAGTACATCATTGTTAACAACAACCAAAAGAAAATGAGACATATTGGTAGATCAAAGAAGTAGAAATTTTGTTGGGATTAAAACCCTAATTGAGATTTGATGAACAAGATGTGGAAAATAAGAACAAACACAAATATGAAGATATGTCGAATGATCACTCGAATTATGAGGAATAAATTACACTTTCAGCATAGACTAAAGAATCTAACACTACATAAGAAACCTCATGTGGCGGCTACATTTTGCCTCACTCTTAACCCTAATTATGAATAATACATGACTATTTATAGGGAAAGACAAGTCTTGGGATTTTAACCTACACTTCATCAAGGGGCCCATTGTCATCATCCATGGAGTGCTTTGAAACCCTACAAATTGATTTCTATTTGTTTCATTCCATTCCCAAGTAAGAATAAACAAATTTATCTTGCTTCACTTCTAGTTCTGATCTAGGGTTCTATTGATTTACTTCTCATCTTGATTGTATTGTTATTTCAAGAGGAAAAGATAAGGATTATAGGTACACTGTCGATCAAATCAGATTCCTGATAAATGATTTGATAACGTGGAATGATGTTGCAAAATCAATCCTCTAGTTTGGGTTTGGTTCACTCTGTTTTTTTTTTCTTTATATTTCACAACAGACATTAGCTTAGGTAAGTCAAGCACGTTTACCTTTTGAATTTTACAAACTTCAACACCACTCAAAGATTTGATTTTCGTTTTAAGCATGCTTTCTTCAATATCTCATCTGGGTCTACACCTTTTGAATTTCTCAAATTCCATTATCTAAAGGATATAAAACAAGAGAAACCTTAAGCTTAAAGAAGATGGCATTCTAAAAGCTAATGTGCATCGTGATCAAACTGTATTTAGTGGAGTCGGTAAGTGTGCATATGGTGTATTTGCCAGTGTCGAAGGAGCTGGTACAATAGCAAGTTGAATTGAAGCATGTGTTGACTTTCAAAGTTAGTTAACCAGCGAAATTAAGGTCCAAGTTTGAATGTTGACTTGAATGATGTGGCAAGGAAACCGGTTAAAACAAGTCTAGGGGACTAAATAGACAGGTCGCCCACAAGTTCGTTCCCTTAAAAAGTCACAAAATAAGTTAAATGACTAAATGGGTAAACCCTAGAAACTTAATGGGGCATATATGTCATTTTCCCCTTATATTATTAAGAACATAAAAAAAATCCACCACATTTAATCTCACATAGAACCATATCAGTCAACAACCATATGAAAACATTATTGACTAATATCCTAAAAAACAAAAAAAGACTGAAACTTCACAATCAGGAAGCACGCTACAAGGTTAAAAAAAAATGAATCTAAAATTATAAATTCTATAATCAAACAATCATCTTTATTACAAACCATATCTAGTAAACCTAAGGAAAAAATTAACAAACCATTGGATTATTAAACTTGATTAAACCAGAAACCATAGAATTTATAACCAACAAAAAACAAACCAAACAAGGCTATGTTACAAAACACTTAGGGAAGAATAGAAAACATAACTATTCTACAGGCCTATAAAATGAGCTCCACAAACCTCAACAATGTTGATCACAACATTATTGACTCAGTAATATAACTTGATTAATACCAAAATAAAAAAAAAACAAAAAATTTCATTTGGTGATCAAGACAACAAACAAACCAGTAATAAAAAACGTTAGAAAACTATCGATGAACAAGAATCTGAATCACAGAAACAACCATGTAAGATCATATCAAGGGTAGGATTCGTTTAACATATAAAGATATATTGTTTGTAAAATACATTTCAAACACCTTACTAATCTTACTTTGTCATCATTCTCGTAAGTATATCGGTTAGTATAATGACTGGTATTACCGATAGATCTTATTTCGAAGTTCATAATAATGATTATAAACATAAATATAAATTATACTTAAAGCATGTAACACCCTGATCCTCAGGTATTGATAATGATATTTTGGGTTGGTTTTTGAGAACCTACTCGGCGAGTTGGCCTCCCTACTCGACGAGTAGTAGTGGGTTTGTCCGCGAAGTTTAATGATCTACTCGCCTAGTCCATTATGGTACTCGACGAGTAGATGAAACCATAGATTTCGGGGCCTTGCACCCTATTTAAAGGGTCATTAGCCTCCCCTAGCCCCCCTTTACAACTCTTTACCTCCCAAAAACCCTGATTTGAGTGTAAGTGTGTTTCTTGGTGATTTTAAGCTTGAAGGAGGAATTGGTGAAGGAAACACTTGAGGAAGCAAGCTAGAGGAAGAAAAGGACTCGTGGGGATTCAAGATCTACTTCTGTGGTGCACTTTCTAAAGGTATTAAGCTGTTCCTTGGCTCATATCCACCCAAAACCCTCTTGTGCATGGATTCTAAGAAAGGGATTTTGTGTTTAAGCCAAGATCTGAAGTTGTAACTTCAGATCTGGACTCCTTTTGGTCTTTAGATGCATAAAGTTATCAGTTGTGCCTAGCTTGTGCCTCCCCTCTAGTGTATGACTCCATTCCAAGCTTAGATTTGCTATTTTAGGTCCTTAAAGCCTTGCATGCACGTAAAGTTTACAACTTTACGAGGAAAGCATGCCTCAGAAGCTTAGATATGTAATTTGGAAGCATTGCATGGCTCAAAAGAGTTTGTATGGCCTAAGATCTGATAGGACTCGACGAGTTGCAGGGGGTGACTCGGCGAGTCACATGAAGACAGGCATGGACTCAGCGAGTTGGTGTTGGGTTATGAGCATTCTAACACTCCTAAGTGTACTTGCAACCCTAAATACCTTGGATCTATGTTTTCTCTATTATACATGCAAATATGAATATCCAAGGTATTATCCTAAACTAGCATACAAAACTATCAATATAACAAGATAGAATACATACCTCTTTGATGGTTCTTGTCTTCATGAAGCTTGAGTGCCTAGTGCCCCAAGTGTGACACCTCAAATGGTTCACAATCATCAAAACACTTAGAATAACTTAGAGAGAATTCTACACTTCATGAAATCGGCTAGCCCTCTTCAAGAATAATACTAGTCTCTCTAGTGGCCAATTTTCCTCAAGAATAAGATGCTTATATAGTTATACAATTAGGGTAAACCCTAATTGTCATGACTTTCCATTTCCTTGGATCCATGGGTTCAAATACACCATGGAGCATCCATGGAGCATCATATGGGTTTTGGCCCAACTAGATAATCCATGGAGCATTAACCCACTATACAAGTATGGATGATTTACACAATCAACCCATATATTTAATTAGTCTTCTTTTGATCACTCAATTAATCCTAGATTAATTCTTGATCAATACTAATTAAATAATCTCATTATTCTTATTATTAATATACTAGAACTTATAATATATTAATAACCATAAGTGTCTTATTTCTCTCATTTAGTCTATCCAAGTGCATGATGGTATGCAACCCAAATGGACCATGCCGGGTCGGGTCAAGTCTTACCAATTATAGTTATGGACTTAGACATTAATCCAACAGTTGGATGAATGACTCGGCGAGCTCGATGAATATTGTCTTAGACTCGAAGAGTTGGATGAACAACTCGGCGAGTCGGATGAAGATTACCTAGAACTCGACGAGTTGAAGGAAAAACTCGGCGAGTCGAGTGAGATTTCCCTATCTATTGGATGTTCGTAGTAGTGTCGAGTAGCAAGCAAGGAAACTCGACGAATGATCTTAGATTATCAATCAAGATCGTGTGAACTCGACAAGTCACCTCGATGACTGGCGAGTAGACGTTATCCCAGGAAACTCGGCGAGGCACTAGTTGTACTCGGTGAGTTAGGGTCAACATGGACTGTTGACTTGATCTTGGTTGTAGTTGACCAGGATTGACTTTGGGGAAATGACTGGATATTGTATGTCACTTATTTTAGGTAGTTGAGTGGAGCAGCTCGTGGGGTATATTTGGTCGCTAAGTGTTAGTTCAGCATTCGTGACAGGTGAGTTTTCTTACCATACCTATGGGTCTAAGGCACCAAGGCCGACCCATTATGTGATTGTGACATGTGTGTTAGACATTCTGTGTTTTGTTATGTGATTGCATGTTTTATATGAAGACCCCGGGGGGAGCCCGTGGCATTGGATGTAAGACCATGAGGGGTAGCCCATGGCAGTCCTAGGTGAAGACCATGTGGGGTAGCCCATGGCATTGGATGTAAGGCCATGTGGGGGAGCCCATGGCAGTCCTAGGTAAAGACCATGTGGGGTAGCCCATGGCATTCTCTCAGGTTTCATGTATGCATGGCTTTACGTGATATGTGTGTAGCTTTTATAGCTAACAGGATATGTGATATTTGGTTGTGTGTGTAGGGTATGCTCTGGGAAACTCACTAAGCATTTCGCTTACAGGTTGTTGGTTGTTTCAGGTACTTTGGAGCCTAAGGGCAAGGACAAGGCGTGATGACGTGACGCGCACTCTACCTCTCTTTTTGTGTGTTTGGGACTCTCTGATGTTTTCGAAAGTACAATGAATTTGTAATAATTGTGAACTGGAAAACAATTGGCTTGAAAATCTATGGATTGTGGGATTTGTTTGATCAATTAAAAATGAAAAATTTCTTGGTAAAGTTGGGGTCGTTACAAATTCATAGGAAGCATAACTCAACTTACAGGTTGATTAATGAAAAATCAGACATTACGCAAACAGAACTTCAAAACCGAAAACTCCATTTATCGGGATCACTGGCACTCCATAGCTTCTCTACTAACACCTAAGAAGTACTAGAAGTGGGCCTCAAGACTTCGGGAGAGTTTAGATACGAAATTGTGAAGAAAATGAGTAAAAGTCACCCATTATTTGTAGGTTCCCATGGGAGGCTACGTTGATCATAAGGATAATGCTATGCTAAGCATTGGACATGCCACGTGTAGCATCTGGTCACAAGCTGTAGGGAGGCAGGCTGCTCCATGTGTCGGTGATTGGGTGATGTCATGTGTCGCTCGTCGGTGGTCCGAATTTTAATTATTTTCTAAAATTCATAAAGTTCACATACTGACTTTTTTCGATGGTCTTTATACTCCGTTGGCTATCTTCAGTTTATTTTTCGTTTTATAGTCCGAGAAGGCGTGGACTGTAAAATAACACTGTGAAATCATAACTTCTTCATACTAGCTCCGTTTTCAACATTTTCTATATCGTTTAATTCATACTGAAGAGTACAACAAATTTATTTATACTGTTTCGGCTAACAATCGATCGATTTTGATTTTGATTTCTGTGTCGCACACAGTTCTACTGTATCGCACTCGAAAGTTTGAAAATTCATAACTTCCTCATAAGAAGTCACATTTTGGCATTCCTTATATCGTCGAGTTCCTATTGACGAGCACTACGACTTTCCTTTATACCACTTGGGCTAAAAAGCAATCTATCTCCGATTCACTTTTTATGACTCATCTTGTCGTATCGATTTGAACATGAAACATAGATAATTCATCACTTGCTCCGACGAAGCTAGATTTGGGAGTTCTTTATATCCACAAAATCATTGCCACAACTACTACAACTTTTATTAAAACTATTTATCCTAAATAACCTTTTATTTTTTTAATGTTATTTTATCACTTAATGATAATTTTTATATTAAGGTTTTCTACAAATATTATATAATCATAATATTTGTCCACTTAATGAGTATATGATCATTATTTATTATCTCGAAACACATATGAAGAAAAATTATTTTAATTAATGATTTTAATTGTTCAATGAATTCTATAACTACTACGATTATACTCTAAACATCTATCCCGAACTTGTGGGTGTTACACACCATTTCTGCCTACCAAGCCAATTTTGAGAAGACTAGCAACTGCATCGTCGACCTCACCCCAAAATCGTTGCATAATTGTTTCTTTTCTGGTCTTCGAGAGGACATTCAAAATGAAATTGAACTCCACAAACTCACCACCCTTCATCAAACCTATGGATTTGCAAAGCTCATTGAAGAGAAGCTACATGCTCAACTCCTTTCATTCGATGGTTCTCACAAACCACCGCCAACAAAACCGCCCTTATTGACTACCCCTTCACCATTTTGTTCACCACTTCCGATCAAGTAGTTAAGCCCCATCGAAATGAAAAAAATGATGGGTTGAAGGTGTTTGCTACAATTACCCAGCAAAATACCAACCGGATCACCAATGCAGCCCACCCAAATTTCTAATCTTTCAATCGGAAACTAACTCGCCATGGAGCATAAATTGACAACATGAGCTCGACCTTGAAGACAAGGGCATTTTTGAGGGACAAAGTATCGATATGAACTCATAAGTATTTATTAAAACCTTTTGTATTCGATTAAAGTTCAACACATGCTTATCACGTAGTCACTAGAAGAATTGTGGAAGACTTAGTCTCATGAGTAGTTAATCCCAATGATAGTTAGTTACATCTAAAGAGGACCCATTTTCAAATGTGCATGCATGTTTCCTTATTTCTAGTCTGTAGCTTCCTGTATATTTAATTCCTTATACGTATTCATTTGAAGATTAAGAAACAAAATCTAGAAAATTTCTCCAAATAGTATGCTTCTTCATCTCATACTCTTAGGAGATTGGTCATCTCTAATTGACATCTATTAAGAATTCCCTATCAATTGATTACTATAATTAAAGGGTTTTTTGTGGATATTAAACGAACTAACAAGTCATTTGGATAGTTAGATATGTTTTATCAATATTTATCAATTGTAGCATTGAAAAGTAAGATGTCATTGTTGAATTGCAAGTAATTAGTAAGCTCAAAAATCCTTGAGACTTGCTTTGGGGGTGTTTGGTTCTTCAAGAATCGAACCGTTTTCCAAGTGTGGAAGCCAAAAACATAGGGGATTTCGGATTCTGTGGTGATGCGGTTTTTTTATTCAATTCTTAATAGAAGTTGGAGATTCAATCTTTCTGAGGTGTGTTCGACAGGGATCATTTGGAAGTTTTTAGCTTCTAGCATTTGACAAAACGCTCGTTTTTTAATAAAAAAATTTTGGCACTATAAGATTTTAGCATTTAGTTTAAATAAAATGTTTCAAATCTAAAAATTATCTCACGTAAACGCTACCTGCGACCAGCTAGTTTTTCGAACATGCCCTTGGAGTGGCTTAAAAATCCTTTAAGTTGTTAAGCGCATGTAGTCCTTCAGACCAAGGGCAGAACACAAGAAGTTTCAATATGGAGCAGGGGAGTGAAACCAAAATTTTAAAACAAACCCTATAGACAAGTTTTATTCAATTCAAGTTATATCATATAAAAAAATTAAACAAAAAAACTACTATGAAATATTCTAACATCGCTTATTAAAATGGAACTTGTCGGATTTAAAGTATTGTATAATTGTCATTAAAGTAATCTTTTCAGCAAGTTCTCTTTTGAAATACAAAATTAATGAATCTTTCAAAAACTTGCATGTTTTCTATCAAGAAATCTGACAACTGTTGATTTTTTTTCATTTTGATTCACACTATATAACATAATTAGCTAATAGTAAACAAATACAATAACAATTGTAAATTGGAACCCATCGACTTTTAAGTATTGCACAATTGTCTTTAAAGTAATATTTTCCGCAAACTCTCTTTTGAAATACAACACTAATGAGTCGTTAAAAAACTTACATGTTTTCTATCAAGAAATTCGATAGTTATTGATTTTTTTTTTTCATTTTGATTCACACTATATAAAATAATAAGCAAACAAATACAATAACGATTATAATTCCGGTTTGAAACTAATTACTTTACTAAAATTTGTTTTATAAAATTTTTGATTTTACAGTTAACAAATAATAATATTAACTAAAGCTCAATATATATAAAAACAAGAATTAACCCATGTAAAATATTACTCCCTCCGTCTCAAAATTATAGTCCATCTTTCATTTTTGGTTTGTCCCAAAATAATAGTTTACTTCTAAAAATAAATAACGTTTTTCCAAATCTAAGTATCTTATATAGGGTTACATATCAACTCTTATCATACTACTCGAACTGTATATTACATCACAATGTTAGACAAGGTCTTGGCCCATTGAATCTGAAAACTTTTTTAGCCTGCCCTTTAATCTCTATTGAATTCTTGTCGAACTATTTATCACCATCTCCAGTTGTTCTAACTCTGTAAGCAATCACTGCTTCAATCTGGTCAGTGGTGGAACAACATCATGGATTACACCAAAACATTCATCTCGTCCGAATGTACTTTAAAGACACAACATTCCTCCAAAGGTGTTATTTTTTTCATCAAACATAGTTTCAATGTACAACACCACTCTATAGGTATTAAGACACCATTTACGGTATGACTTGATAGATTTTATTTTACGATATCCCTTGACTGTTTATTTATGAAGTTATTGATGTCAACTATGGTAAGTCACCTTATCACCTCGAAAAGTTTCATGCCGAGATTGATATCAAAGTTGGACAAGGATATAGGAATCAGGTTAACAAGAAAACTATATCCTTCTATCTTTATGACACAATCTCTATAGACTTTACCAACAAGTAATGACACACTTTCCACGGTATTTATATGAAACGGTTGGCGAGTGCAAAGTAAGCAACTTGAATAGAACGTGCATATTCATGAGACACAAAAGAATCTGAGGCATCACAATCAAATAAGATGTGAGCAGGTCTAGAATTAATGAGAGATGTAACAGTCACAACATCCTGGTCCTTGCATGCCTCTTCTACAACAATCTGGAATGCATGACCTTTAGCTTTTGGAACCTCCTCCTTTTTAGTTGAAATACCCACCAGTTGTTGAACAAAAGTTTGACTTCCCATCATTTGGTTAATAAGAGTAGGACAGAAACGTTTCCTATGGTCAGTTACACCGCAAGCATAGCATGTAACATTCTTCCTCGGGCAAACGGGCTTCGTGTGACCCTTTTCTCCGCATCCATAGCAAATCACTGGTCCTTTTCTGTTCTGCATTGACCCTGGTGATTCTTTCCACATTTTCGACACGATAGTGACTGAAGAGAAAAATATTGTGACCTACCGCGGCCACGAAAGGTATTATGATATTATACTTGTCTGTTAGGATTAGATCGAGCCGATGGAATAGAAGAAACAAAAATAGTTCTATCGACAAGTGGATGCTTCGGAAGAGAAAGAGTGACACTACGTATCTCCAAGTTGTGCTCGCGCTTTCGGGTATTTTATTTATATTTTAGTACATATTAGCATATAAGGCATCTCCCTTAAAGTATGTTAGTGCACACTATAGCAAGTTAGGTATTCAACCTAAGGCATGTTATAACAATTTAGTTAGCATGTGATATTAATTAAGGCATATACCCTACTTAAGTCTTTCCTATGGTTTGTATCCATATACTCACAATGAATCCGATCACATATTGAACTTCCGACGGTTTAAGTCTAAATACTAATATGTGGCATTTAGTTCACTTAAACTACTGCTCTGATACCATAACTGAGAGAACCACTACTTCTCTAAACTTTACCACATGATTACTCCGAACATGCTACATGCATATTCATAAACATATTTTACATCTATGGTCTTATTACAAAAGACTGGATATAAACCGACTAACGAGGTTTTTACAAAGTTTTATATATTACATAACTTCCAAGGAATTTATACACTAAATAAAAAAGCTATATTATTATCTATTCTACATCTTCTAATAGTACATAACTATACTGGATGCTTATCTCCTGCAATAATTAAACACTGAGATAGATAAGCGGGTGACGCTTAGTGAGTTCAATAACAGTTGCAATATAACACTATGCCATCTATATATATATATATATATATATATATATATATATATATATATATATATATATATATATATATATATACATATATATATATATATGATAGAAACAAAGGGGGGACAATGAACAACAAAGCCAAATGAGTATCACATGACAGGCTTTCCATATCAACGAATAATCCGATTCAATGATTTACAATCAATGAGACATAACAATTTCAAATTGATATACTTCAATAAAACTTCAGCCCAAGTGACATAGAAAATACGATTTTGAATTATCATTTTGCTAGCAATTTACAGGCTTTCAGCCCTACCTAGCCTTCTGCCAATACCAAAGTGATACGAGTCATTCTCTACATGGCCAAAGGCACAAAGCCAATGCCAAAGTGATACGAGACATGCTCTACATGGTTAAAGGCTACATACCAATACTAAAGGCTACATACCAATACTAAAGTGATGCTTAGTCATTTACTTCATGATCAAAGGTATAGCTCCATTATCATAATAAAACGGGAGTTCACGGCCAGGCTTGAAAGGGAGTTCACGACCAGGCTCGATGGTTCCCGACCCTAGAACACTTGGTGTTCTTGAGTTCACGGCCCAATACAAGGAAGAACACTTGAAGATCTTGTTGGTTGGTAAGTGTTTGAAGGCCTTTCATGTTATACCAAAGAGATGTAAAAGAAAAGGAGTGTTTAAGGGAAGAAGAGGGTGTTCTTGAGGATGATAATTGAGAGAGAATGGAAGAGATCATGGCCAGAAGTGAAGAAATGAAGATAATATCAATCAAACACATTCATATAGGGAGGAGTTCACGGTCTGATGAGTTCACGGTCTGATGAGTTCACGGTCGTGAACCCTTGTTTGTAGTCGTGAACCTTTGGGGTCGTGATCCTCGTTCACGGTCCGAGGGTTTACAGTTCGAATGAAGTCCTCGGTTCAGATGGGTTGTGAAGGTTCCCGGTTTCAACATGGTTCACTTCTTAAACAACCAACACCTTTGGTACAAGGTTAATAAACTTAAAACCCATTAACCTAGCCATATAAGTTAATAAAAGACATGAGTTTGACCTTTACATGATACGTTTGACTTTTACAAGAATAAAATTTTTGGGTTGTGACATCATCCCCCCGTTAGAGGGAATTTCGTCCTGAAATTTGTTTTCTTAGCAGGACTCTTGCGGTCGTGCACCTCTGAATGGTAGAATACCCACTCGTAGACCTCGACAAGTTTGCCCTGAAGTTCATGATAGGATTCATACCCGATCCATCCATCATCACCTCATGTATAAAAGTCATATATAATTAAGATTAGTAAGACGGTCAGATGTGCGAATCTACCCCAGGTCCACAACCAGACAAGGAACATGAGATAGGGCGGAAGCACCCATTCTCAGTCCACAGAATCTTGATTATATACTACTCTCGCATATACACTTAGTAGTGATAGATTAACCATATTCATCCTTAGCCTCTGCGCTTGAACATGACCTGTTTGACGAGTGGTAGTTCTGGAAGGTTTGCTGAGTATACATCGGAAAGGTTTCGGAGAGCAAGGTACTCCTCACATGAGTACTTCGGGTTCGAGAATATGAGGGAGACGACTCTGAGGTCTGAGTCAGGTTGTCGTTACGAGTGATGAGGGTTTCGTTAGTCGTTCGGTTACGGTGAAAAGTTTTCAGAGCACATGAAATTGGTATGGTGAGTACCACGCCCATCCATGACGAATGACAATGTCGGAACTCCTTATAGAGACAAATGTTAGGCCGATTTGAAAGAAACGCCTGATATAACGATGATGTATCTCGAGTGTACTCGATAATATACTCTGTGTAGGCTTCCTAGTGCTTACTCGATATTACCACTGCCACAAAATGTACCGCAATAAGCGAGTACTAGCAGTGAAGGTGCTTTGATAACTAGTGTTGATACTTTATATTATGATCCTTCTTGGTACCACTATGATTTCTTGGCATATACAAGTTATGTATAATTCCTATGAATAAGATGGTCAACTGAGTGACTTTGCCCTAAATCCATAACCAGACAAGGAACAGGAAATGAGGTGGAATCACTCACTCTAAGCCTGCAAAATCTTAGTTATGCATAACCCTAATGTATATACTAAGCCATCATAGCTCACCTGTACGGATCTTTAGTGCTCTTATGAATGATGTGACTTGTTCGGACAAATTAATAATTTATAATTACTTTTAAATTTTTCCCCAAGATTTAATATTAATATAAATTTAATCTTTAAAGTAATTTAATTTAGAATACATACCGCTGTTCGCTGGTGGTTCCAGGGCAGTCTCTCCTGCGGTGATTATCAGTATTTGTCCTTCCCCGCCCGAGTTCTTCGTCATTGGGTAGTCCCTCTTATAGTGCCTAGTCTCACAACAACTATAGAAAGCCTAGTTTACTTCTACTCCGAGGACTTGGTGTTGGATTAATGTCTAAGTCCATAACTATTTTGGTATGTACTTGACCCGATTATGAGCATGGTCCTTTTGGGTTGCCTTAACAATAGCAATATGTAGGATGAATTAAGGAGAGAAAGGTTTAATTATGATTTATTAATATATTATAATAATAATATATTAAAGGAGAAATCATATTGTTTAATTAATATTAGGCAAGCATTAATTAGGAATTAATTTTGTGGCTAAAAGAGATTAATTAAACTTAGGGGACTGGAGTTGTAATTATAAGATAATTACAATTGGGCTATGGATCACCTTATAATATATAGGTTGGACGAATTCTATGGGAAGCCCATAGGAATTCGTCCAAGGGATATGTTAAAGGAGTCCATGGGCTGCTTAGGGCCTAAGCAGTCAGATTAAGGTTTCCTAGTTGCAAACCCTAATAGCCTACATGTATATAAAGGACCCCTATGCCCCAAAAACGTGGCTAGGTGTTCCCTTAGGGTTTCTAGCCATTTTTGGTGCCTCCTCTCTCCTTCCTCTTCATCCAAGCTGCTTAGTGGTGTTTGTGACTCCATTAGAGGTGCAGCACTTGAGGCACTAAGCTTTCTGAAGCCAAGGATTGATTGTTATTGCTATATAACAATCAAATGTAAGATCGAAACCCTGTTTTTTTGTTAATATGATTAATTGTATGCTAAATCTAGGGTTTGTAAGTCTTGGATGTTTATTGCATGTTCAAAATAGAAAAACTAGATCCAAGCAATTAAGGTTGCATGAACACCATATGATTGTTGTTATACCCAAAACCCATCAGTGGTATCAGAGACTAGGTCGGTTTCTATTGAATAGATGCATAACTGAACTGCCAAATACCTGAAAATCGAAATTCCGTGCTGTATGTTTGATGAACTCGCCGAGTTGCTCTTAGAACTCGATGAGTTCCAAAGAGGACTCGACGAGTTGGTTGTTTAGTTGCCAGGTTTTTCGATTTTTTGGTCAGATTTTGATGTGGATAATTACCAAAACTTGTTTTTATTGCCTAAAATTGATTTTTTATGTTTGGAATGATTATCCTTATCAAAATTGACTGATTTGGTTAAATATGGATAATATAGGATTATTATAAGATAAATATTTGACCTAGTAAGTTTGAAAAGTTTCAATTTACACCTTTTAGGTTTTATAGTTTAAATTTGAACTTAAAAGTTTTTGTTTTTGAAATTTAAATAGTTAAACCTTAATGTTTTGAAAGGTTTCAAAATTTGTCCTCAAGTTTTGGAATTTAAATTTTGATTAAAAGGTTAATTTTGAATATTTATATTCTAAACCCTAAGTTTGAAAAAGTTTCAAAACGTACCCTCAAGTTTTGGATTTTAAATTTTAATTAAAAGTCTTAATTTGAAATCTTAAAATCTAAAAACCTTGTACTTTGAAAAGTTCAAATTGCACCCTTATGGTTTTATTAATTAATTAAAGTGTATAATTAAAAGAGAGTTAACAATTCCATAAAGTTTTGGTTTACATTTAATTAAATTAAAAGTATAATTTATTAAATTAAACCTCCTTGTATTTTAAAAGTGTAAAATACACCCTATACTATATATATATATATATATATATATATATATATATATATATATATATATATATGTAACATTAAAAGTTTAATATTATATATATATATATATATATATATATATATATATATGAGTAAAGAGTAAGTCTTACCGTTAGTAGGCCTCATTCACGAAGCTAATCTATAAGGGGTGTTTAAGGAAATTGTGTATAAAATGGCGATGAATGGGTATCCATTCTTACCCACCGCACTCTTGACTAGTGGAGGATCGTTAACCGAACGGGTAGGATAGGACAGAAACCTTCCATTATAAGTATAATGAAGTACAAAGTAACTACATGCTTTTACAAATTCCCAAATCATAGTTACTTTAGGAAAAATGTGAAATTGTATGCTAATCCATGGAATTACACTTCGTACCCTTGTCAAACGTTAGTGGAGCGTGTATGGTTAACCGACACACTAATTTGGGGATGACATTGGTAGCGAAGGGTGGCTCGATGCTTATCATAGATCAATAGAGCGTGTGTGGCTAACCGGCACATTGATTAGGTGATAGTAGCATTGGGTGCACCATGTGATTCGTATGGTTATTCACACCTTATTTGTGATCCTCGGCATCCCAATCACAAATAGAAGGGCATAATCAATATTAAACATGTCATTGAAAAGTTCAATGAATCTCAAAAGATCTAGGAGTTTCAATTCATTTAAAACTTAAATTTCAATTTTCGTTTTTCGTGGTGGAAATTGGTAAATCGTCATTTACCTACCTTCAAATATTCTGCAACTAGATTACGGCATCCCTCTTCTAGGTTGTAAAGTATTGTGTTGGATCCTAGCCTTAATAATTCATTTGTGTGTTTTATTAAGGACTCAATCAACTTAAGTTAAATTTTCTCCCGTTTTGTACATGTCAAACAACTATGGTTTTCCTAAATCCCTTGGAACAAGTTTTCCAAACGAAGATGATATTCCATGATATGATCGAGGAACAAGAAATCATGCTTCACTTCCTCCACCTCCTCCAATTGTTCTCCCTAACCCACAAGTTCAAAGGCTTGAAAAGTTCAAGCTCACTCAAGCCCTTTTGGAAAGTAAACATGAAGATGGGAAACCTGTGTGTGCACATGTCTTAGAGATGAAGTCACACATTGATAGGTTAAGAATGTTGGGTGTCAATATCTCAGAGATGTTGGCTGTTGACTGGGTTCTTCAGTCACTTCTTGATTCGTATAGTGAGTTCGTAAGAGAGTACTATACGATGGTTCACGACATGACCCTCATTGATTTGACCTGTTTGCTTATTGCTGCAGAATCAGCGATGATTTGGCTCAATGGTCAAGCAAACTTGATTGGTCGATCAAACTCCCATACTTCATTGGACACTTGCAACATTGAAAGTCCAGAAAGGACTGAGCATGAGATTGTCCCATGTAATGTGACAAAGGAGTCCATTTGCTTTTATTACCAAGAGAAGGGGCATTAGAGACGAAGTTGTCCTGTTTACCTGAGAGATCTAAGAGATGGGAGAGTCAAGACGTATGGCTCTACTTCAGGTAAAATCCATTAACTAACTCTATAAGTTCCTATTTTTTATTCTTAATACATGATGTGATAAGATTACATTTTGATGCTTTGGAGGATCTGTCACACCCCCAAACCAAGGATGGCGGAAACGTCCGGGGGTGGAGGACTTCATGTACAGTATCACAACAACGAATATAATAGTGCTCAAAGTAAATACAACCAACATAAATATAATTGAAAAACTTATATCAAAGTATATGTTTACATGATTCAAAATCAATTACATTATGATGACAAAAATAAATTGTTGACGGTTTAACGTCCCATCCTCAAAGCGATGAAGTTTTCCTGTTTCACTGATTTCCTGAGAATACAAGTAGTTTTGAAAAGTGTCAACAATTAAGTTGGTGAGTTCATAAGACTTTTGTTTGAAGTAGAAACCGTTTTCCTTGTAAAATCGATATAGTTTGATTTGCAGAAAAACCAATATTTTCTTAGTTAAGTGTGAATAGAAATATTCCTTTATGATGCATTAATGAACCCTAGAATGACCCGTAGAGTTCCTCTATAATCGTCCAGCGTATATAAGTTATATAAGGTTTAAATTAGATAAAACGTTGAATGTAGTGGGTCTGCCCTAGGTCCACAACCAAACAAGGAACAGGAGATGAGGCAGGCACCACTAATTCTAGGCCAATCGAGACAAAATTCTTATAAGACTCAAACATGTACGCTCAACGATTATAGTTGAAGTCTAACAATTCTAGATGCAATATAGTTTTAATATCATAATAACTATCTTAAGTGAACCTGGTACTTTGTATCGGTACCCTCTTTTTGTATAAAGACCCGACACTTTGTATTTGTACCCCTTTTTATATAAAAACCGGCACTTTGTATTTGTACCCATTTTTGTATATAAACCCGGCTCTTTGTATTTGTACCCCTTTTTGTATAAAAACCGGCACTTTGTATTTGTACCCCTTTTTGTATATAAACCCGGCACTTTGTATTTGTACCCCCTTTTATATAAAAACCCAGTACATTGTATTTGTACCCCCCTTTTTGTACGAGTATGTTATGTAAATGATCATAAACTATACCTATTATAGTTTATTAAAATGTTTGAAATGTATATGTACCCTAACTATACCTATTATAGTTTAGTATATTTCTTTGTGGTGTTTAAGAATCCCACTCTATGTAAGTCAAACGTATAGTACGATATAACTATGATTAACTTGCTTTGTTTTGTACTAATGATTATGATGGAGGATTCTTATAAATTCAGCAAGTAATTTCCTATTATATAAATATATCATAACAAGAAATACATGTAATATATGAAGTTATCAAAGATTTAACACTTTGCTCAACATGTTACAAAGTGTTTTGATAGTTAGAAGCTGTTAATTAATTCTTAGTCTTTCAGCACTGTTTTAGAAAAATCATACGAAGTCGAAAACTAGATCCGTAAATTCTGAGAGTTCCTAAAATGAGTCTAGTTTACTCACAATTTTTATCTTGATTTTTGGAAGCTTTTAACTTGTCTTAAAATGCTCATATTTACAGACTGGTCCGGGTTTGTGTTTGAAAAGACAGGCTGTTTTGTAAAAATACCATAAATTGTAGAAAAATCGTATGGAGATGTGAAAGTAGTCATTTTAAAGCTAAGAAGTGGTACTACTTGCACCTAAAACAGTTTTGAAAAATAAAATGTTTAAGTTGTCCAAAACAGTCCATGAATGGAGTGGAACTTTTCTGATGAAGGCTGTTAGAAAATTTTAGTTATGTTCTTGGTGTTTTAACTTGTATTCCCCCCTTAAAACTTGAGAAAACTTTAAAATGTAGGGGTATGAACTCACCTTGAGTGATTTCAGTGGATGGATTATGGAGAGAAGGGGTTTTCAACTCAAGAACACTTGGAAAGATTGCTTGAAGATTTGAAGATCTAACACAAATATGATGGAGTTTGTGTAAGATATCTTTGATTTGTGTGGAAATAAGTGAGATAATCACAAGAGAATGGATTATGCTTACCAAATGTGGAAGAACACTTGATAATCATCCTTGAATCTCGAGTTTGTTGGAGAAAAAGTTTGAGAGAAAAGTGGTGTTTGATACTTAGTGAAATGAGGCAAATGAGAGAAAATGAGGAGAGAGGATGTTTGTTCCAGCTCTAAAAACGTGGGAATGGGTGGAAAATGAGTGCAAGGGGCATTGATGTGACTTAGGTAAGGTGGGGAGGTATGGTTAGTCAAAGAGTGGGTGTGGGGTGGTTGCTTGTGACATTGGATAATGCAAAGTCAACACTCCACCTTTAATAATTCACCTATTTGATTTTTATTATTTAGATAATGATTTTCATCAAAATATGTTTAAATTATGAATATTTAGAGTTTATTATGTTAAAATATAATTTCTGGAGAAAATCCCGCTTTAAAATCACGAAAAACGAGCTTAAAATGTTAAAAATATCAAAAATGGGCTAAAAGTGACAAAATTCCGAATTCTGGCCGAGGTTCGGCCTTCTGATGCTGAAACCGAGAGAGGAGAGGGCAGAAACCGAGAGGGAAGAAGAGGGAGAGTAGGAACCGAGAGGGGAGAAGAGGGAACAGAGAGGCGCGAGGAGACAGAGAGGAGAGAAGGAGCAGAGAGGCGCGAAGGGACAGAGGGAGGCGACAGAGAACAGAGACCGAGAGAAGAGAAGAGACAGAGAGGCGGAAGACAGAATAGAGACCGAGAGTAGGGAAGAGAACAGAGACCGAGAGTCCGAGTAGAGACAGAGAGGCGGAGGCCGAGAAGGAGCAGAGACCGAGAGGGGCAGAGACCGAGGCTCGGTCTCGCATGCCTCAGCCAACAGAGGCTCGGTTCTGGTCCTAAGAGGCCTCTCTTCTTGGTTTCGGTTCCTAAAGCCTATTTTTCTCGTTTTCGCCCAGTTTTAAGCCGTTTTTGACCCGGTTAAGGGTCGGAATGACCTGAATGATTCTAAAAAGTTACGGGAACTTTTGAGAGAGATTTGGGAGAGATTTCACATACTTGGAGAGATTTGGGAGAGATTTGACATTCTTGGAGAGATTTCTCATACAAAGAGATATTTGAGAGAGATTTCACATACTTGGGGAGATTTGGGAGAGATTTGACATTCTTGGAGAGATTTCTCATACAAAGGGATATTTGAGAGAGATTTCACATACTTGGAGAGATTTGGGAGAGATTTGACATTCTTGGAGAGATTTCTCATACAAAGAGATATTTGAGAGAGATTTCACAAACTTGGAGAGATTTGGGAGAGATTTGACATTCTTCGAGAGATTTCTCATACAAAGGGATATTTGAGAGAGATTAAGTGACAACGATTGAGAGAGATTCCATGTGGGACAGTTATGAGTGTCCGGCTTCACAATGCAAGGCTTGTAAATCCTGTTAAGCCTTGCTTAAGGATCTTACACACTCCCGATGAGTATGCAACATTGTTTTATCGGTTTGGCTTGCCACTTACCGCAGTTTTTAGGTTAAGGAGATCTAGTTGTACGTACTTTTCGATTTTATGGTTTCTTATCAGAATAGCAAGTTGTTTAGTAAATACTGAACGTAAGTCCTAGTGCACAAGGGTTAGTTGAGCTGACCGGTTTGACTTGTTGACTTTATTTGACTTTGAATTGACCAGAATTTGACGGTTGTCACAGGATCGAAGAAAAGAAAGGAAGCTTAAGGAAGAAGCGTGTTGAATCTGATCACGAAGAAATGGATTTCGATCGCATGGATTCAAAGATCGGATTTTTGAGTTGCTACTTTAAAGTTAGGGTAGATTGCTAAGAAATATGTAATAACATAGTTTTTCAGTTGAATTGCATTGTAAGGACAAGTTTTTCCGCAATAAAATAAATTTTGATTTTATCTTATTTATTTATCCTTGCAATGGCATGTATGAAAAATTGATGTTTGAATGTTTCTATTATTAGTAATAATGGATTTGATTCTTAATTATATTATTTGTGGAAATGTCGAGAATTTGCCAAATAGGGAGAGGTTCTCATCGCCCAAGTTTCAATTAGACAGAAACTTGGAATCATGCAACTTGGTTGTGTGATGAATGAGAAACTTTATAATTGTAAATTCAAGACTAATTCATTGACAAAGAGTCAAGTAAAGAACTAGGAGATCGAGTTCACAATATTGTGCATCAATCAAGTCCACCACAAGAGTGATAAAGATATTCGTCATGATTTAATAAAGTTTAGTAAATATGATTATACTTATAAGATTAAGTGTAACTCTGAGTTAATTAAAAGGTTTCAATAAATGGCATAACGAATAAGAAGAATCAAGAAGGCAGAAAGATAAAATTTTCTCTGTTCTAAGAAGAAAGGAGAGTAACTTTCGTTGTGTTTTATGATAGGTCTTAATGATTAAGAACCATGTCTCAATTGATCCTCTAAGTGAATCTTAGTGCAATTGCATGTCTAAGAAGAGGAATCGAGAATTGTAGAAATGGTTAAATCAAGAAGTCAATCATACTTCATTCCAATATCAAGTCTTAAAGTCAAGATTGTGACTTGAGTGAAAAGTCTTAAGTAGGTTTGTAACACTTATCAAATGTAGAATAAGAAAGTTTCTTATTCTTGTACATTTGAAATTGGTAAGTTGTCATGTCTTGGATAAGACAAAGACAAACTAGGACCAATTATGTGAAGTGTTTTGTCTTGATAAGAACTATACTAACTCTTGAATATTTTTTTTTGTCTAGGAAAATTTCCTAACAAGAGAATCATATATGTCAAGATGTCAGTGGGAGTTTTAATGATCTTAGAAAAGGTTTCAAGAACAAATCAAGAATAAGCCTTATCGATCGTCACTAGCACACGACTTAAGGTTTACAATCTATCGTGTTGACGTTATTTTGTTTCTGTGCCATTCCAATTGAGTTAATTATGTATGTGAGTTCTATGAATTCTCATTTGAATGCATAAAGACAAAGGGCCTTGATCGATGGAAAGTACGTTGATATGTAAGGATAAGTTGCTAAACTACTTGCCTATCTTTTTCTCGTTACACTACTCTTAATGAGATCTACGATTCTCGTTTAGGTCGTGTTGGCTAAAAACTGCTCGATCTATTATTCGAATTTCGGGCTGTCATTGCTAATCCAAAACTTCGAAAAATCACAACTTCTTCATACGAAGTCAAATTTGGGGGTTCTTTTTATGGACGCTCTCGGTTTAACATATTCTACGACTTTCGTTTAGATCGCTAAGGCTAAATCTTGCTCTATCGTAAACTCACTATTTACACTTCCAGGTATCGTGTTGGTTCCGTCGCGAAACTTCGACGGGTCATAACTTCTTCGTTATAACTCAGATTTCGGTGTTCTTTATATCCCCGGGATCCTTGTTTTCACCACTACAACTTTATGTAAAGATATCGGGCTTATCTCACAATTTAATTTTGACACTTATTTTTATCTTTTATTAATTATACATTTATAAATAAGTAATAAGCACACAAATCCACATAATTCACATAATACTCAAATATTTCATCTTTATTACTTTAAAAAAAGTTACAATAATTGACCTAGACTATTACATCATCTAAAATGCTTAACCCCGAAACCCGGGCGTTACAATTCTCTCCTTCTTAGGATGATTCCGTCCCGGAATCATGCATCAGCAAACAAATGTGGATAGAGACTCATCATGTCATCCTCTGTTTCCCAAGTGAGATTCGGCCGATTTGAATGTTTCCATCGGACTAGCACTAAGTCGACCATCTTGCGTTGTAACTTCTTAGTCTTACGGTCAACAATTGCCTCAGGCTCTTCGATCTGCCTTTTATTCTCATCCATTCTTAACTCTGAGATTGGAATTATGTCAGGAACTTCTCCCGTGAATTTCCTCAGATAACACACATGAAAGGTGTTATGAATACCATCAAGTTCTTCGGGAAACTCCAGCTTGTAATCTTGGTTCCCAATATTCTGAAGAACTTTGAAGGGTCCAATAAACCTTGGACTCAACTTCCCTCGTTTCCCAAATCTTATAAGTCCCTTCCACGGTGAGACTTTAAGCAAAACCAAATCCCCAACTTCGAAGGTCATCGATCGTCTTTTCTTGTCAGCGCAGCTCTTCTGTCGATCCTGAGCTACTAACATCATTTCCCTAATCACCTTTAGTTTCTCAACAGTCTCATGGACTATCTCAGGTCCCATAAACTGCTTTTCTCTGACTTCAAGCCAACAAGACGGCGTATGACACTTCTGTCCGTACAAAGCTTGGTAAGGTGTCATCTTGATGATCGAGTGGAAACTGTTGTTGTAAGAAAATTCTACCAGAGGTAAGTGCTCATCCCAATTCCCTTGGAACTCAAGGGTACATGATTTCAGCATATCTTCCAGTGTTTGAATCGTTCTTTTGCTCTGACCATCAGTTTGTGGATGGTAAGCCGTACTCAAACATAATTTCGTACCCAATTCTTCTTGCAGACTCCTCCAAAACCTTGACGAGAAACGACTATCACAATCTAATACAATTGTAAGAGGAACATCGTGAAGTCTTACAATTTCCTTCACATAAGCATTTGCAAGCTTATCCATAGACAACTTCTCGTTGGCTACTATGAAGTGTGCACTCTTGGTGAAACGATCCACGACCACCCAAATCATGTCGTAACTGCTCTTTGTCCTGGGCAGTTTGGTCAATAAATCCATGGTGATGTCTTCCCATTTACCCATGGGTACAGGCAAAGGTTCCAAGCTCCCATACGGTTTCTGATGTTGTGCATTAACTCTTGCACAAGTCACGCACTCGGCCACATAGTTCGCAACATCGAGCTTCATTATAGGCCACAAGTAGTAGGGTTTTAGGTCCCTATACATTTTAGTGCTACCGGGATGAATCGAGTACATGGTCTTGTGTGCTTCTTCCATCAGAAGGTCTCTTATTCCTCCCGTCTTAGGTACCCAAATCCGATCTTGGAATACCTTCAATCCTCGATTGTTTGTACCGAACACTAACGGTTTGCCCAAACGTTCTTCCTTTCGGTCATTCTTCTCTAAAGCTTCTTCTTGAGCTTTCCTGATACTTTCCACAATCGTCGAGACGACTTCAATTCTCAATGCTCTTGGCCTTTTCCTTTCAACGTTGACTTTCTGACTGAGAGCATCAGCAACAACATTTGCTTTATCGGGGTGGTAAAGTATCTCACAGCCATAGTCCTTGAGTAGTTCTAGCCAGCATCGTTGCCTCATGTTCAATTCTTTCTGATTAAAGAGATATCGAAGACTCTTATGATCAATGAAAAGCTTGCACTTCGTGCCATAGAGGTAATGCCTCCATATCTTTAAGGCAAGTACTACCACTGCCAACTCCAGATCATGAGTGGGGTAGTTCTTTTCATGCTCTTTCAATTGTTGAGAGGCATATGCTATCACCTTTTCTCTTTGGGTTAGAACACAACCCAACCCGACTCCAGATGCATCACTGTAAACCGCAAAATCTTCAACTCCATCGGGTAGAGAAAGTATCGGTGTTTCGCATAACTTCTTCTTTAGCTTCTCGAATACCTCTTCTTGTTTCTCACTCCATGTATATGTGGCTCCTTTGTGGGTCAAAGTTGTTAATGGAGCAGCTATCGAAGAAAATCCTTGTATAAATCGTCAGTAATATCCAGCTAATCCTAGAAAGCTTCGAATCTCCGTCGGACTTTTCGGATGTTCCCACTTCACCATAATCTCGATCTTTGCGGGATCAACCATTATCCTTTCTTGGTTAACCACGTGACCCAAGAACTGGACTTCTCGTATCCAAAAGTCGCATTTGGAGAACTTAGCGTAAAGCTTCTCCTTCTTTAACACTTCCAACACTTCCTCATATATATATATATATATATATATATATATATATATATATATATATATATATATATATATATATATATATATATATATATATATATATATATATATATATATAATATAAGCCACTAATTTCAAACCTTAAATTTTTTAAAGTTCGTTGAAAAAATTGTTATTTATAATAATTAGATAAATAAAATTAAATCCTACTCCTCCCCTACCCCCACTCCACCCTACCACTATGAAATTGGATGTTCCTCTTTCCTTTCTTCTGATCTCCATTAAAGTTGCGACCAACCACCGAACCACCGTCGGAGACATTGGGCCGCCATATGAATCTGTAGAATGGCGCCAGAATCATCGAACATTGCCTTTACACTTCTCCAGACCTAGTTGTTCATGACCTCCCTCCGCCTTTACTCCTCCCACCGTCGGTGGTTGAAGCTGAAGCTGAAGCAAAAGTATCTCCCTCGTAACCCGATATGCTTTCCGATCTCATTTCACCGGACCGTCGGAACGCTATTTCTCCTCTTTCTATGAATCTGCTTCATATCATCTTCTATTTTGATTCGCCTCCCATATTTAGTTTAACTAGATTTTGTTGCCGATCTCCATAAAACAAATCACAAATCTAGAGAAATCTCTACCAGAATCAAATACTGTCACAATGGAGGTTAGATTGAAGAAAATTTTCCACTTAATTTCTATTACTAGAGCTGGAAAACAAGTGTCGGACCATTAAATCGATTTTACAAGGGATCTGTGTCTCAATCAATGAGCGTATCAGTCGATGGACCGTTTCCAAAATTAGTGGCGACGAAGAGATCGAAAAGACGATATCGATGATAGGTACGTCGAAGATGCGGATGAGGTCGCGCACCTATACGAGATCGAAGAGTATAATCTATCGATGGACTCCAACTTCGTTATTTTCTGGTTCTCAACATCGAGTTGTTGTTGCGATATGGCTTTGAGTATACAACTTCGTCGGAGGAAGGAGACACCAAAGAGAACAAGGCGCTGGAAAACGTAAATGTTGACTGTCAGATGCATAAAGGCAATGGTTGGTAGCGTCTAATTAAAGTGATACTAGGTCCTTTCTAAACTTTTTTTAGGTTAAATTAATATTTAAGTTGAGACAATTAGGTCAAGGCCCATAACTTAGAGTGGAAGGATACAATTTTAATTCTCGTGGACTGCCTTTTAAGAAATAAATATCTAAATGGTCCATCAAATATATATTGGCTAAAAAAAATCAAACATAGATGGGTTGACGCAATTTATCTATGCATGACACAATTCATATAACCCATTTGAAAAAATAATAATAAAGACAAACCTATTAAACAAAATATAATAACTACTATAATATTAATATTCTATTTGATCCTCTAGCTAGAAATTAGGGTCTACCCAATTATAATTTATATATAAGCTTATTAATTCAAAAGGTGAGTAATACACCATGATTAATTAAGAAAAAAAAATATATAAAAGAAGAAAAACCAATAAATAAACATGCAAAAGACAATCCAAAAAATTAGAAATACAAAAACTTATTAAATCATATGCATCAAAATCATATATGATTTTGATTAAATATATATAATCATATGTGATTAAATATATATAATCATATGTGATTAAATACATAAGACCTATTATTGACTCAAAAATGTGAAAATGATTATTGTGTATATAAATAATATATGATTAAATACATATAATCACATGTGATTATATGTATCTAATCACATATGATTTATGTCGACAATATTCGTTTTCACGTTCTCGATTCAATTTTTGTTCTCGTGTATTTAATCACGTGTAATTATATATATTTAATCACATATGGTTTATGTGCACAATATTCGTTTTGCGTTCTCGATTCAGTACTTGTTTTATGTCCACACTAATCATATGTGATTAAATACATATAATCACATGTGACTAAAATCTAAATACATGAGAAAAATTATTGAATCGAAAACATGAAACTAAATCTTGGCCATCTATATCATATATGATTAGATACATATAATCACACGTGATTATATAGACGAGAATACTACTGAATCAAGAACATCAAAACAAGTTTTTTAATCATAAATCATATATGATTAAACACATATAATTACATGTGTTTATATGTATCTAATCATATTTGATTTATGTTGAGAATATTCATTTTCGTGATCTTGATTTAATATTTGTGCTCATGTATTGAATCATAAGTGATCATATGTATGTAATCACATATTATTTGTATAAACTAGATTTGTTTTCGTGTTCTCGATTCAATATTTGTTCTGGTGTATTTAATCACATGCGATTATATACATGAGAACAAATATTAAATAAAAAATGAAAAAACAAATATTTGTCCAAATTAATCATATGTGATTAAATACATATAATTAGATATGATTAAGTACTTGATAAAAATTATTGAATATAAAAAGTGAAAACAAATCTTGTCAATATAAATCATATGTGATTGGATACACATGATTATATAGATGGGAAACAACTATTGAATTAAGACATTGAAAAAACAATTTATCCAAATAAATCATATGTGATTAGATATGTATAATAAAATGTTATTATATGTATCTAATTACATACGATTCATTTGGACAAAGACCAACAATTGAATCAAAAACGAGAAAATGAATATTGTTCATATAAGTTATATGTGATTAAATATATATAATCACATTGATTAAATATAAGTTATATTGAATCAAGAACGCAAAATGAATCTTGTACTTGTAAATCATATGTGATTAAATACGTATAATCACATGTGATTAAAATACATGTGACCAATTATTGAATCAAAACATGAAAATAAATATACTTCATATAAATCATATGTGATTAAATACATATGATTACATGTGACTATATGTATCTAATCATATATGATTTTATTTGGAAAAAATGAATCTTATCCATATAACTCATAAGTGATTAGATGCATATACTCACATGTGATATATATATATATATATATATATATATATATATATATATATATATATATATATATATATATATATGAAATTGAATCAATGACGCAAAAACAAATATTGTCCATATAAATCATATATGACTAAATACATACAATCACATGTAATTATATTTATCATGTCACATATGATTTATGTGGAAAGATTCATTATCGCGTTATGGATTTAATATTTGTTCTTTGTCAACTTTAATCATATGTTATTAAATACATCTAATCACATGTGATTATATGTATCTAATCACATATGACTTATACAGACAAAAAAGAATCTTGTTAATATAAATCATATGTGATATATATATATATATATATATATATATATATATATATATATATATAACCATATATGATTATATACATGAGAACAACTACTGAATAAAGAAAAAGCAAAAACAAATATTTTTCCATATTTATCATATGTGATTAAATATTATATAATTAGATTTGCTTAAATACATGAGCAAAACTATTGAATGGAAAACATGAAATTGAATCTTGTTTATATAAATCATATGTGATTAAATATATATAATCATATATGATTATATGTATTTAATCACATGTATGTTATGTGACTAAATACATATAATTAAACATGATTTATGTGATTATATGCATTCAATCACATTTAGTTGCAGATAGTAATTGGTGGTGGTATAGTGGATATGTGTGGTGGTGAAAGTGGGCGAGGATGGTGTGCTTGGCAGTGACAGGTGGTGGTGTTGTTGGTTGTGGGTGGTGGGTGATGGGTGTCGTAGGTCATGGGTGATAATTGGTTTATGGTGGTTGTAAGTGGTGGTGATGTTGATGGGTGGGTGATGTAGGGTGGTGGTTGCATGTGGTAATGTTTGTGGTAGGTGGTGGGAAGTGATTATAATGTTAGGTGGGTGGTTGTGTTAGTAGGTGGTGGTGGGTGGTGGTGGTGGTTAGTGGTGAAGGGTGATGGTGGTGATGCATGTATAGTGGCAGGTGGTGGAAGTGGGTGATGGTGATGAATGGTAGTATTGATGAGTGGTGGTAGGTGGGTGGGTTGTGGGTAGTGGTTGGGGGTGGTGACGAATAATAATGGTGGATGGGGGTGGGGGTATGGATGATGGTGGTAGGTGATGGAGGCGGGTGGTGAATGATGGGCGATGACTAGTGGTGGATATGCGTGGTGGTAGTAGGTTATATGTTGTGGTGATGAGTGGTTGGTAGTGGTGGTGGGGTGGTAAGTGGTGGTAGGTGGATGATGGTGGTTGGTAATGTGTGGATGGTGGGTTGTAGGTAGTGGTAGATGATGGGTAATGTTAGTGGTGGGTGGGGGTGGTGGAGGTGGGTAGGTGGTGGGGAGTGGTGTTGATAATGATGGGTAGTGGTTTTGGTGGGTGATGGGTGAGGGTAGCGGTGGCGTGTGGTAGTGACGGGTGGTGGAGGTGGATAATGGTGATAGACAATGGTGGTAGGTAGTGATAAATGTCGGTGGTTAGTGGTGGCAGGTGGTAGTGGTTGCGGTAGTTTTGGTGGGAGGTGGATGGTGGTGATGGGTAGCGGCGGTAGGTGGTGGGTGGTGATGGTAGTGGCGAGTGGTGGTTTTAGCGAGTGGTAAATGGGGGCGATGGTGGAGATGGGTGGTGGTGGTAGGTGGTGGTGATGGGTGATAGAGGTAGGTGAGGGTGAGGGTGATGGGTGGTTAATATGGGTAGTGATGGAGGGTTGTGGTGTTGGTTGGGTAGAAGTAGGTGGTGATGGTGGTTTTCGTGGGTGATGGGTGGGGGTAGGGGTAGCGAGTGACAGTGAGTGGTGGTGGTGGTGGTGATGATGGGTGGTCGAGGTGGTGGTGGGTGGTGAGTAGTGTTGGTTTGTGAATTTTTTAATTGTTTGTAAATATTTTTTGATTTATATGAATATTATTTTATAAGTTTGATTAAAAAAAATTGTGAGTTCCAAATTTGCTCTCAAATGTTCTCACAATAAGAAATGTTCTCAACTGAACGTTCTCTCTTTTTCTCTCTGTGTATATATATATATATATATATATATATATATATATATATATATATATATATATATATATATTATGGGTTTTGAAATAGATGTGAAAATAAAGAAATTTTGAAAACACGAAATACTTCACTGGGGATAATCCCAACGGAAGTACGAATATTAAACAACAAATTAGACATAATTTTTTATAACATTAACAAAGGTAGTGGTAACTTGGTAAGGTCCAAACATCATGTATATGTATATGATATTAAATTGCAATAAATACGTTTATTCATTTGTTATTTTAAAGTTGCACATTAAAAAATATTTTATGTTTACATTTTAATTTAATGTTATATATATATATATATATATATATATATATATATATATATATATATATATATATATATATATTTTAAATTAACCCATGTAATATACAGATCTCACACCTAATAATCTAATATTTTTGTCAACTTAACAAACATTACATAAATTTGAGGGTTTTTTTTTTTTTTTTTTTTTTCATATAAAAAGTCAAATTATAATAAAGTAAATACTAAACAACTTAGTGATGTAAATGATCTAAGATATTGATGTGAGGATAAATGAATAGGCTGGTCAAACCCATCCAATTTTATAAAATTATAAATCTATTATAATAAATGAAGGTTTTTTGCCACATGTTTTTTTCTTCTTCATTTAGATACATGATATTTTCTATTTTTATACTTGTCATTTTATTATATTTTTCATTTTATTAAATTAAAATTCTACATTTAATATGGAAGGTAATATATATGTAAAGTATTTATTAGAAATCATTTATATTATGGATGAGCATAGGCGGATACCCGCCTCATTTGGCGAGAACCGGAAACGGAACCGGAACCGGCGGTTCCTAGAAAGTTAGAACCGGAACCGAAACCCCTCTAGGCAGTTCTTAAATGTTTGGAACCAGTCCCGGAACCGGCGGTTTCGGTTCTGGGAGCGGGTAACCTGGTCACATTAATTTTTTAGCTTTTGTCGATAAAACTACAATTTAGTTCAACCCAAATCAAATCAATTCGGACCGAAGACGAACAAAATCGGACCAATATATTATAAACCGGTCTAAGTAACACACATTTATATGAAATTATATATATATATATATATATATATATATATATATATATATATATATATATATATATAAACCGGTTATGACGGATAGCGGTTCCGAAAAAACTAGAACCGGAACCGGAACCGCTTAAGGCGGTTCCAGTACCAAAACCGGCAGTTCCGGTTCCAAAAGCGAGTACTTAGTTCCGATGCTTATCCCTAGTTTATATATGTAATGTATTCAATACATTAAAGACTAATTAATTTTAATAATTTAAAAAATTTTCATTTTTCTTATAAATTTAAAATTTTCGAATTGTTAAAATTTTATATTTATTTTTTTTCAAACTAACTCATGTCTCATACCTAATAATAAATAAAGTAAAATAGAACTTCAATTATTTTAAGTCTATTGGAGATCAAAACCGAAAGAAAATCAAAGAAGAAAGAATGACCGATGTTAAACCGGAAAAATAGACATACTAAGGGTCCGTTTGTTTACCTCTTAATTGCAAAATTAAGAGGTAATGTCTTAAAAAATCAGATTCAGATCGTTTGTCTGCATCTTAATTTTTACCTCTTAAAACTATATTTGCCTCTTATTTTTTCAGATGTTGAACAGTGTCTGAAAATAAAAAAAGAAGCCGCGTCCCTTATTTGCCCTAATACCCATTCGCCAGTTTTCTCCCGTTTATTTTTCCTTCGCATATGCTCCCCGCTGTTCTCTCCACCAGATCCGACGTCGCCTTCAATTGAAAGTCTACCGGTCGACGCCTCTCCCTGGAACGCCGCCGCCGCCACCACTGATAGTCCACCCGCCGGTCGACGCCTCTCCCTGGAACGCCGTCGCATATTCAGGTATTTTCTTCCTCTCGCACATTTGTTTTTCTTCTTTCTTCCTTCTTCTGAAAATCATATTCCCTCCCGAACGAAATCAAAATCAACAACATTTTATGTTTATATGTTCCTGATTTGTTAAAAACCGAAATTAGTTCATTATTATTGTTAAAAAATAGAAATTAGTTCCTGAAACGCCCTTGTAACAAATAATACCTGAAAGATTAATACCTGAAATAACAAAAAGATTAATACCTGAAACGCCCTTTTGATCTCAAAAAATAGAAATTAGTTCCTGAAACGCCCTTGTAACAAATAACAAAAAGATTAATACCTGAAACGCCCTTTTGATCTCAGAAACCAACATTTTGAGCTGATTTACCAACTGATACACCATTTCTCTTCGATTCAACACAAGACAAACTGTCAAAAATCTAGCAAGAAATCTCAATTGTTTATTTGCAAGATTAAGATCTTGGAATAATCCATCTTTAAAATACTCTCTTGTTAAAACTGCTTCATAAAAAATATAAGCCTCAGATAAATAACTGGCTTGACTTGTTCTCATATATTGCCCAAAATAAAGTTGACCAATTCTTGATGCAATATCACCAATTTCCCATCTTTTAAGACCAGATTCCACCAGCTTTTGTCGATTCTCTTGTTGGAATTTCCATAGTTTTGTATAAACTTTGAATACTTTATGGAAGTGTGTATCATACCTGATGCAACAACACATTGTTCATGGATTTCAGACTCTAGATTTTTGTTTATTGTAGAATGTTACTTTCATTTCTTCATATTACAACATTGTAGTTTGAGAAATCTACCTAATTATAGAAATTTTATTCAAATAGAATGCTATAATGAGTAGATTTTTCAAAGTTCAATGTCTTCATAATAGAAACAGAAGTACCATGTTGTAATGTAAGAGAAATAAATGAAAGTGGGATGCTAAAATACACATAAACGATGGATCTCAAATAAAGAACATCGCAATTCAAGAACCTACCATGGCCGATTTGTTGCTGCTTTGTTGCTCTCGCACATTTGGTTTTTTTTTTTTTTGCTATTCTTCTATCTTCTTTCTTCAGAAAACTGATTTGTTGATGCTCCTAAACCTTAAGAAAAAAAAAATACAAATCAGCTTATGTATTTGTTCCTGATTTCTTCAAAAAATGAAAAAAAAAAAAACGATTTCTTGTTATATGTTGATGTTATATGCTGATTTGTTAAAAAAACGAAAATTATTGTTAAAAAAATTGATTTCCTGCTGATTTGTTATATGCTTATTTGTTAAAAAAAATTATTGTTAAAAAAAATGATTTCTTTGTTAAAAAAATTATTGTCAATGAACATAATGAATGTTGACATGTTCTATTATTATTATTATGTTTGATTTCCCTGTTATGTTTGTAGTCTTTCCTGTTATGTTTGATTTTTTATATTCAATTGTTTGTGTTCAATGTTTTTATGTTTGATGTTATGTGCATTTGTAGTGCATTATATGTTGATGTTATGTGCATTTGTAATGCATTATATGTTGATGTTATGTGTATTTGTAATGCATAACTTGTTGCTAAAACATGCATTTTTTTGTTGAATTGATCAAAGAAATGGGAGAAAAGAAGGATAGGATTAGTTGGAAGGTAGAAGGTGTAGAGAAAACATTTCTTGAAGCTTGTTTACGTGAAGTTACGATCAATGGACGGGAAGGGAGTAGTTTGAAAGCACTTTCTTGGAGAAATGTAGCCGAAACACTAAAAATTGAACATAACTTTATTGCCGACCAAAAACAAATGAAGAACCGTTATGACTACCTAAAGTCAAAGTTTGGTGCTTTTTTGAAGTTAAAAAACAAAACCGGTAATGTGTACAATTCAACAACCAACACCTTTAATCTTTCCAAAGAAGAATGAGAACTAGAAGCGAAGGTATTTTGTTAATTTATAAAAAATTGATTTTCATGTTTTTAAATAATAAAATATTTTTTTCCAAACAGTCAAACAAACATGTGGATTCTTTGAGACGCACACCATTACCGTATCCCGACCTTTGCACACAGTTGTTTGAAGGCGCGACTGCGACATGCATGCATAGTTGGGGACCAACTTCTACCCTTCCCCGTCCTACTCAAGACTCAAGCCACTATAGTTTGCATGACTTTGATGACATCGATTGCACTCAACAAGAAACTGTAGGTCTCGGTGACGAGTCATCCGCTCAATCAAAAAAACAAAAGACTACAGATACGGCAAAGAGTCAAAATAAAAGTAAAGACAAGGGTAAAGATAAGGGTAAAGATGCATCCAACTCAAGATTGCTTGAAATCGGTGAAGATATTGCCACAGTTGCTAAAATATTTGTGGAAAAGCATTCTTCTTCAAACTTGGATGCGTGTATGGAAAAATTGGAGAAATTAGGATGGGGAATATTTGATCCAAGATACACTACTGCTGTTGCTCTTTTTGGTGAAAGTGCGGATAAGAGGCACGTGTGGTTAACCATTGATCCAGCTATTTGTGAGAATTGGGTCAAGACTGTTGGAGCACATTACGGAATGTTTCGCTAAGTAGATTTTTTAAATGTTTTGATGGTTTTTTTTTTGGATAACTAGATGTTTGGTTTGAACTAGATGGCTTTTTTTTTTGGATTACTTGATGTTTGATTTGAACTAGATGGTTTTTTTTGGATTACTTGACATTAATGACTTGATGTTTTGGATTACATGATGTTTTGGATTACTTGGTGTTTTGGATTATTTGATATTAATGGCTTGATGAATTTTTATATTATATGTTGTTAATATAATTGTTATGTATTTTCAAAATAACAGATTGCTTATGGATTCGGATGAAGAAATTGCATTTTTCATGTTACTATGTTGCTATTGGTTGAATCTAGCATTCAACAGAATTGGAAGGGCAATTGATAATGATTCGGAAATGAGTGGTCATCAACATACACAAGAATTGTTACATGGAACTTCTACACAATGTAAAGACCTGATGCGTCTTTCACGTGAAGCATATGTACTTTTATGCAATCATTTTAGACGAAATAATTGGTTGCAAAGTAGTAGGCATATAAGCGTTGAAGAAAAGATGGCTATGTTCTTAACTACTATAGCACATAATAAACGGTTCAGGATTATCAAACGAAGGTTTCAACACTCTACAGAAACAGTTCATAGATGCTTTCATGAGGTGCTAAATGCAATGATGATTTTTGCAAAAGAAGTTATAGTGCCAACGAATTCTAATGCAACTGTGAATTCCTCAGAGAGGCATCGTAAGCTAAAAGAAATCTTTCCTGGAGCAATAGGTGCGCTAGATGGAACTCTTGTACATGCAGTCGTGCCTGCTGATCAACAAACTCGCTATAGGGGAAGAGGAAAAGGTGAATGCTTTCAAAATGTTTTAGGAATTTGTGATTTTGATATGATGTTCACATTCGTATGGGCCGGTTGGGAGGGTATAACACATGATTCGCGAGTTTTGAAAGAAGTTGCATGTAACCCGACTTCAGGCTTTCCGTTCCCTCCTCCAGGTTTTTAATTCTTTTTAAGATTATTCTAAAATACGATATTAAATTTCTATATATAATACTTCCTTTACTGATATGTACAGATAAATATTACCTTTGCGATGCTGCATACACCAACACTCGTGGATTTATGACTCCTTATCGCAACACGAGGTATTGGTTAGCCGACTATCGACGGCGACGTCCGTTAACTAAGGAAGAAAAATTCAATCATGCACATGCGCAACTCAGAAATGTTATTGAACGTGCTTACGGTGTTTTGAAGGCGAGATTCCCAATTCTAAAGCGAATGGCTCCTTTTCCTTTTTCAGTGCAAAGAGATATAGTCGTTGCTTGTTTTGCAGTCCACAATTTCATAAGGAAATGCGATATTCATGATGAGTTATTTATGGCGTTCGAGGAGAACAATGCTCAACCACAAGGGGGACAAAATGATGTCGAAAACGTACACGATATGGAATGAGGTTCACAAGGAAATGAATACATGGATAATTTACGTGACCAGATTGCGAATCAATTGGGATGAAATTAGATTTGTAGGATTTTATTTGGATTTTAGTATGATATTGTGGATTTAAAAATATTTATGTTTGATTTGGATTTGTGTTTAATTTTGATTTATGCTAAATTTGAATTTTATATGGTGTTTATATATTTTTTAATACATAATTAAGAATTTTTATTAGGTTATTTTCTAAATAAACAGATGAATTTAATTAAAAAAATAAAACAGAAGGGTAAAATGGTCATTTTAATAATTCAGCAGAACAATTCAGAGGTCCCAACCAAACAGCATGTTAAACATTCAGCTCTTAAAATTTCAGACCCTCTTAAAAATTCAGACCTCTTAAAAATTCAGATCTTAAAAATTCAGATCCTGCCAAACAGCCCCTAAAAAAAACTACATTGCCACATTGACAAAAAAAAAATAGCATCCTAACAAAACCGCAAAAAATAATATTTGTCGTCCAATGTGAGCCCAAATTTAGCCCACTAGACCCAAAACTACAGGCATATAATTTATAAAGTGTCGTGCTCAATCCCGAAACCCTAATCTTTCTTCCTTGCGTCAATCTGAGCAAACTCTACTCTGCCCACCGGCCGCCGTCGCATTCTCGTCTGCGCCTCCCTCCCTCCCTCCCTCCCTCCTGAAAAATGGGTCGTGTTCGTACCAAAACCGTCAAGAAATCATCTCGCCTGGTAATCGAGCGTTACTACTCCAAAATGACACTCGATTTCCACACCAACAAGAAAATCCTTGAAGAAGTTGCCATCATCCCATCTAAGCGTCTCCGCAACAAGATCGCCGGATTCTCCACTCACCTGATGAAGCGTATCCAGAAGGGACCCGTCAGAGGCATCTCGCTCAAGCTACAAGAGGAAGAGAGAGAGCGCCGTATGGACTTTGTCCCCGATGAATCCGCCATTAAAACAGATCGCATCGAGGTCGACAAGGAGACTATTGACTTGCTTGCATCTCTTGGAATGAGCGAGCTTCCTGGAATTGTCCTCAAGGAGGACACTCCGTTGGTTTCCGCATCGATACCAGGGGCGTATGGTGGTGGTCGTGGTGGATATGGAGGTGGAGCTGGTAGAAGGTACTGAGTTTTTTAATTTGTAGGTTAATTTTGAGTACTTGATATGAATTACGTTTTGTGATGGTTTTAAGACAAAATCTATGCACTTTGTTATTCAGATATTGCGTTTGGATGTTTTTCTTTAGTCAAATACTATCTTAGTTTTGAATTGTTCTCTACATTAAGCCGTTTTGCTTGTTATCATCATTCATCAGCCAACATGGTGCATTTCATTATAAGTTTCATCAAAGCTGCACTTTGATAATTGTTTTGAGATCATTTTTTTAAAAGTTTGATTGTTTATTCATAGTGTATCACTATCATAAACATTCAATACAACACATTTGGAGTTTTTAAGTAATTTTGAGTTTTGGCCTATGCCTACTTATGAACATATGATAGTGATATAACATGTCAATTATCTATTCAATTAGTTATATAAAATTTCATCCTTTTGATTTTTTTCTGCGAACAGAGAGTTGTTAAGTTCATCACGAAAGCTTTACAAATGAGTTTTTGTGATGGAAAATATTAGAATTTATGTTATATTTTCAACTTGGTTGTTCAGAATGTATTTTTAATGTCTCTCAAAGTGTAGAATGTTAACTGACTTGATAGTTGATATCTAGAAAAAAACTTATTGAACAACAAAAATAGAAAATATTTTTACAAAAGAAGCCCCCTAACCTTATTGTGTAACGAATTAAAATATTGTTTGTTAGAGCAATAAAGCTTTTGTTGCCTGTTTTTATTTAAAAAAATGGAATTTTAGTACATTAAAATATAATATTATTAGTATAACAGTGTATAAGAATTTATATTTATATTTATATTTATGCACGATGTGCCTGATATGTGCTTCGACCAATAACCCGAAAGGAATCCCGACCCTTTATGTCGTTTGTGATTTTGGTATCATGTTATGACTTTTTAAGGTCAAACATATGATGTTCGACATCAAATTGCTTATGAAATCTTCCAAAATTTATAGTAATTTAGATAAAAGTTTATAAATTGGTAATGAATTTTTGAAGTTAGATATGTAGGAGGATTAAAATAAAGATGTAAATTGTAAATTAGGGAGTGTTTAGTGACCTCAAAAGTCAAAAAGGGAATTAAAATTACATCGATTTATTTGGGTCTTATTTATTTCTTTCTTTTCATGCCGATTAGCAAAAGTAATCAATTTGTATTAACAAAAGGCATCATACAACGAGGGTTTCTCTTTTTATGTTTTTGACTACTAGGTGGTTGTTTAGACTTCATCACTAGAATTTTACAAACAATAAATATAATTTGAAGATCTGATAATCATATAACCTGATTTCTTATAAGCAATTTTACAATGAATATAATCTAGTAATCGGATAAAGTATTGATTCTGTAAACACTTTAGTTTCTAAATTCTAAAATTCAGATAAACAATTATATAATAAACATAATGATTGGACTGCTTTAGATTTGAATTTGGCTGAAACAATACATACTATTAAAAAACAATTGGGCACCTTAAAATTGTTGGCCTTGTTCTGATGCCCATCTTGCACATGCTCTAAACCGAACCAGTTCTCTTTACCTAAAGATTGGATGTTTGTGTGAACAAGAATTATTAACCGGATATCGTAGAAAAATATATTCACTATGCTACCAAAATCGATATTACCTTGCTCAATTGGACTCTGTCCTCAAGAGTTACATACCACTTTGCAAGTATTATATAAGCTCCATTTATTTTATCATAAATTTATTTTCCAAACATTTATCATTGTTTTGATTAGTATTGATCAAGTAATAATATTAAAAAAAAAAAAATCAAAATTTAACGGTATGGATGAGCATTATGGGACTATTGTCTCTCAACAACGATGATACTTATAAAATATCACGAACTTCTATCATGATGTCACCAACTCATCAAACAAGCAGAGTATTGACATCATAGTTTGGTCCGATGATTTTAATAGTCTTGTGCGAGAAACAAAAATGGACCCTATTTATTTATTTATTTATTTAAGAAAACTTCTTTAATACAATGATAAGTCAAATAATTGTTATAAAATCATCAATACAAAAATTCTCATTGATCCATCATTAATCTGTTGCTAAGTTTAATTTATTTAAAAAAAATCGGATCTTCATGACACATTTTTTTTGGAACCGGCAAATATATTAATAAGACCACCCTCTAGCAAGTGACTAGAGGAGGGGAAATAACAACGTACAAATAATAAGATTACAGATTACACACAAAGAAACGGAGAACTACACCATACTAACCAATCAATACTCCTATTTCCCCCCTCTTTTTTATCCATAGGTATGTAGTGGATTTGATCATGTCTACACAAATGAGAGCAGGAAGCCGTTTTTTATTGAAAATTATGTTGTTCCTAACTTTCCAAATGTTCCAGAGCATGTCGTAACAGATTCCCATTAGCAACCTTCTTTTTATGGAGCAGTTGGACCATGCTTGAGCGTATGTGATCACCTCATGTACTGTTTTGAGTTCTACGAGAGGAACTCTACACCATTTTAGCACTAGTTGTAAAACCGTGCTCGCGTACTTACACCCCACCAGTGCATGCTCTGCGCATTCCACTACTTCTTCACAGTGATTGCAATTTTTTTTTCCACATCTACCCCTCTGGATAAAAGGCCCAAGGTTGAAGGTGTTTTGCCCATTTTAGCCCTCCAAATGAAACAATTGATTTTAATCGGGATTTCCCTCAGCCATGTAAACTGATCCAGGTTTAGTGTGGGGTTGAGGTCTAGTTTTTTCCGGAGGACGTTTACTATGAATGATCCGTCAACAGTGAGATTACATCTCCATGTTTCACCACATGGACCTGATTGTTTGTGTAGCACTGATTCGGTTGGGATACCTTTATTTTGAAGGTATTTTCCGATGCTTGTGATGTTTTTCCACGCACCTGGTATGTATTTGCTTGCATAACAGTGGTCTGGTTTGTTGTATAAATTATGCATGCTATGTATGGCTTTGGCCCAAAGGGATGTAGGCTCAGATCGAAGTCTCCACTACCACTTCATAACGAGGGAGCAATTTAGAGATTTTATGGTACCAATACCAAGCCCGCCAATTTCTTTGGATGCAGTGACTTTGTCCCAGGATACCCAGTGTATGCTTCTTTTTTCATCTGTGCTACCCCATAAAAACTTCCTACGAATACGTTCTAACGTCTCAATCACCCCCTCGAGAGCCACAAATATCGAGAGATAATAAGTAGGTAAGTTACCCAGAACCGACTGAACAAGCGTTAGTCTACCACCAAACGACAAAGTTTTGGATTTCCATATGGACAATTTTTTTGTGAAATCTCTCGATCACCGGTTTCCAATTTTTAATTAATTTAATGTTCGCCCCGACCGGAACACCAAGGTAAGTGAATGGAAGAGAGGATGGTTTGCAACCAAGAGTTGTGGCCCATCTTGAGACTTCATGCATATCAGCGCCAATACCAAAGACCTTTGATTTATCAAAGTTTACCTTGAGACCGGAGGAGGCATGAAAGCAATGTAGGACCCTGGCAAGGTTTTTTATGTTTCTTTTGGACCATTCTCCGACAAACAGTGCGTCGTCTGCGTATAGTAAGTGGGAGATCGTTGGTCCACCGTTTGGTAGTGCTAAACCCTGGAAGACTCCGGTTTGACATGCAGCCCGCATGGCTGCACTTAATCCCTCCATAGCTATGATAAAGAGGAACGGTGATAGCGGATCCCCCTGCCTCACCCCTTTTGAGATTGGGAATTCCTTAGTCGGGCTCCCGTTAACCAAGACAGATGATTTGGCAGATTCAAGATAGCCCTTAATCCATGCCCTCCATTTGTCTCCAAATCCCATGATTTTTAGGTTTGAGTCGAGGAATCCCCAATTTATGGAATCAAATGCTTTATCGAAGTCAACTTTGAAAAGCAAGACCTTATTTTTTGACTTTTTTGCCCAGGCACATAGTTCATTTACTATCAACGGCCCATCAAGAATATTCCTACCTTCGACATATGCAGATTGAACTTCATCTATGCACTTCCCCATAACCTTCTTTATTCTTTGTGCGAGGATCTTAGCAATGATCTTGTATAATGATCCTATTAGGTTCATGGGTCTAAAATCACTTAACATAATGGGGTCTTTGATTTTGGGGATCAGGGATATGAATGAAGAGTTACACGATTTGTCCAGTTTCCCATACTGCTCAAAATGTTTGACCACAGCCGCAATGTCACCCAGCAGTACACCCCAGTATTTTTTTTTATGAATTTGAATGTGTATCCGTCGGGTCCAGGGGCTTTCTCGTTTCCGCAAGCCCACACTGCCTCCTTAATTTCCTCCAGTGAGATTGGCGCTTCTAGCATCTTGCAATCAGCTGGGGTGATCTTATTAAATTGGTTGTTGCTTAGTTTCGGTCTGGAAGGCCATTTTTCTTTAAACTTATTGGCAAAAAAATTGAAGGCCTCCAGTTTTATCATCGTCGAGTCAGTGCACCATGACTCGTTGATCATGAGTCCATCAATCCCGTTTTTCGAATTATTATTGTTAACGTGGCCATGAAAGAATCGAGTGTTTTCATCCCCGTCTACAACCCATTTGACCCAGGACTTTTGCTTTATGTCTAACGCTCTGAGTTTTTTGAGTTCTGCGATTTTTTTGAAACTATCCCTTCGCCTCGTCGCTTCTTCTATGTTGAGTGCCCTGGATTCAACTTCCTGATCCAAATGTTCTATTTCCTTTTTGAGTTTAATTAAAGTATCCTCTTCTATGGGGTGTTCTGTTGCTCTCCATTTTTTTAAGGCTTCTTTGACGTCTCTTAGTTTTGCCGCCATGTACTGGTCCGGGGTACCGAACCCAATGAAATTATTCCAGCTGGTTATGAAAGTCTTCTCAAAACCCTCTCACAGTAACCAGGAATTGAAGAGCCTGAATGGTGGGGGGCCGAAGTCCGGTTTGGTGGTGGAGAGTAGTATGGGACAGTGGTCGGAGAGTTCTCGTGGTAACGCGGTGACAGAGGTTTTGGGAGCGATATCAAGAAAGCTTGGGCTGATTAGGAAGCGATCAAGTTTGCTCAATTTTATGTCATCATTCCTAAAATTTTAAGATCTGTGAAACCCACCTCTTGTATGAACTTGTTGAAGTCTCTGGCTGTACGATAACAGAAAATTGAATTAAATCTCTCATGAGGTCTCCTTACTACATTAAAGTCTCCCATCATGATCCACACCCCATCGATAGCTTGTATGATCCCTTTTAATTCTTCCCATAATAATGCCTTTTCACGTAGAGTTTGTGGTCCATAAATATTAGCAATAATTATTGGTCTTGAAATGCCTTCCCAAGTGCCAATATTGATAAGATAATTGCGAGAGGATATAACATCAGCAGAAGTGAACATCTTATTATCCCACAGACTTAGTAAACCTCCAGACCTTCCGTAGGAGCTAGTGCGACTAACACCAAAATTAGTAGAGCCCCAACAAGCCCTTGCATCAATAATCTTAGCGTTTAGGAGTTGTGTTTCTTGGATTGCAATAAATGATAACCTATGCTTTCTTTTAAGTCGTCTGATCCATGCCACCTTATGCTCTCCCCCAATACCATTAATATTCAGAGAAAGGAAATTCATTGGGGAACATTGTGCTCACCTGATACTCCAAGAATTTCAGCTAGGATACAATTATTAGGTTCAATCTCGAACCCAATTAGGGAACCCACTGCAGCTGTCGCTTCAATTTCTGTTGATTCCACCACTAGGTCGGTTAATTCATGGTTCTGTACATCGATGTTTTGGCCGGCACTGGGTTGAGGGATCTGAGTTGGTTCATCTGTGGTGGTGGTGGATACGATGATGGGGGGAGGTCGACTTCTTTCAGTGGCTTGAAACAGGGTGGTTCTTGGGATCGAATTTGTGAGTTCGCTAGGGGGAGAGCGCTGTAAGCAACGTTTCTTTAAAGAAGAGCGGACATGACCATTATCAAAACTATGTTGACCAACTGAAGGAGGAGTATAGTTAAAAGAGGGAAAAGGGCCAAAGCACCCAGATTGGGCTAATGAAGTTGGGAAGTTAACAATTTTCATTGGGCCCAAACTCTGAAGATCCGAGGGTATTGGGTCCGTCTGATTATCTAGGGCGGCAACCCGATCCGTCTTACCGTTATCTTTTGAATTGTCTTGGAAATTGAGTGTCGCTTCATAGACCCCTTTCTCGAGAACCGGTCTTTCTTCACCGGACTCATTGGTTTTCGTCGCCGATGTTGTTCTCTGGTGATGTTCCGTGTCATCTCCGACCACTGTGCATGACATTGTTGGGTCATCACCGCCTTCATTAGTCTTTTCTGCGGTATGGTATGTTGGAGAGTTAGGGTTCCCATCCTGAATGATTTCCCCCTCCTCCATGTCATTGATCCAAGTTGCAGATACACCTTCATCTTCTTCAATGGAGTTCCAATTATTTGACTCACTTACCATAGACTCGTTTTCAGTTTTATCATCCAACACCTGATCTTCATATGGATGTTCTTCGTTGTCAAACTTGAACGGGAACCATGGTTCATCTTCGTATTCAACGATTCCAACGTGAAAAGATCGGCCATCAGCTTCCACCTGAATCTCCTCATTGAATTTTGTTAATTTGTCTGTGAGAATGGCTAACTTCACCACAAAGAGGTCAACTCGACTAGTGATATGGTCTATTGGCACCACTATTTTTCCGAACTTCCCCACAATAGCAGAGAAGTTGGAGTTATTCCATAGTCGGATGGGGAGTCCAACTATCCTGATCCATATTATCCGTTTGGATTTTGTGACTGCAGTGGATCCCATCTTCATCCATTTGAATGTATCTTTCCAGTTCCCCTCATTTTCTTGGAATTCTCTTGCAGCAACTGTGGAATCAAAGCTGATTAGAGCAAGCATCCCACCGAGGTATTTGATTGAAGGGCGGTGTTCACTGTGGACGGAGATGAGAGTTGGCATATGACCAAGGAGTTCCAGGGATTTAGCTTCGCCAATGAGGGTGGATTTAGTGAGCCATCGGTCCATGCCGTCGTCGGTGTGCAAGCAGATCGGAGCAGATGTTTGGTGAATGTTATTATTGGGCTGCCTTGATTTGGAGTGACCAGTGACCTGAGCATATGTTCTATGGTCGGTAAATCCACCTCAATGGATACCGGTATTTTTTCCCAGGGGCTCGACATTTCTTGGGTTCTGGTTTATTTTCCCAGAAGGTAATGGAAGTGTTTTCCGGCCATGCCTTGCAACGTTAATCTCAACTTTATTGTTTCTGCATGTAGCACCGTTCAGTTGCAATTCCAAAGCTTTGACGTCGGATACGCCGATGAATCGTATGAAACCGTAGTTTTTCCCGTTCTTCCCTGTGTTCCTCCCGAAATAAATATCTGATAATCTTCCCGAGAAAAGATTTTCCTGAATTCTGATTTAGTTGCGTCATTTGGTATGTTGGTGACGAAGAATGTGGTTTCTGCTGTCGTGTTACGCCGCCTCACTTCCATCCATCCGTCTTCCATATTTGCTATTACCATTTCAATAGACACATATCATGTGACTGCACTCCGCACACATGCCTAGGGCCGACCATGATTGGCATGGCATGGTTTAATGCGACTCAGCCAAAACGTTTGAGAGTCCAAATGTATTTATACAAATTTTTAATATATATAGGAATCAACTATTCAGGAGAATTTAAGCGATTATAAATTTTAAAATGGTAGTAAGAAAGAGAACATTAGGTCTCTTAGTGGCATGATGTTATTTTTATCTCGTATACTTAAATATATGTTTAGATGAGACATAGCCATGTATATTGATTTCTTTGATACGAGGCCATTTTTTTTGTCTGCCTACAAAATGGAACTTAGATATGGGAGGCTGAACATGGTATTCACCGGAACTGATAGATGTCATACACCAAGAGAAAGAACTATATTAGAAGAAGAATGAATCTTCATGCTCATGTGTCTTCTATAATAAGGTTTAGATTTGAGGATGTGACTAGCAATTCCAATTTCATTTCTCACTATAATTGGATGGACTACAAGATGACATAAACCAGACTGAATTATTATTAAAAATAACTTAATGAAAGAAAAATAAGCGATAGTGCCTACAATTCCGTCTACAAAGTTTCTTTACTCAATTTTATGAATAGTATTATCTAACTTGCCAACTAAGAAAATTGACCAACCGGGTGTTACAAAAAATAGATATTGGTCGATAGAAATAAGCTAATTGATGATGATAATAATAAAAATCTAGCCCTCTAGTAATGTATTCATGTGCAAATTACCAATAATAACAAAGAGAAAACAACATTAAAACAGAACACAACATCATCAATAAGATCCAAGAATAGCATGCAATACCCACTAAAAATCTTTTTTCACTCGTATTTACTATATTTTTTAAATTTCGAAGTCTTTTTTTCATTGGCTCTATTAGTGATTTTTTTCAAAAATACATTTTATTGATTCCCCTTTACCCTTACCCACATGCCATAGTCATGGTGACATCCCATATTTTATTTAAACGACATTTGATGAAATGTTAAAAAGGGGTCGACCTTCATCCCCTATTTTTCCGCTTTTCACAAATTAACTTATGATTTATTTTTCAATCATGCCATCACATTATAGTTAGAAAAAACAAAATAAAATACCAACTAATCAAGGTAAGAGCAATATATACTAAATTATTTAAAAACCCTACAACTCTACAAGAATAACCAATTGTTCTTTAACATTCCAAGCTGTCAAATTTAAGAAGAAGAAAAAAAAAATACTAAAACAGATACTTCAATAATTGAATAATACTTTACAAATAAACTAATAATCTTTTTTCATTGTATTTATTCTATTTTTTAAAATCTCAGAGGTCTTCTTTCTTTGGCTATATTAGTTGATTTTCAGCTATACCTATTATTGGTTCCCCTTCACTCTTACCGACAACCATGTCGACAACTTATCTAGTTATGCTTGAATGTTAAACTAACTCATGGAGTCATGGTCTATATAATATTATAATATAATTATGAACTTCGTATGTCTAGAGACCATTAGCAAATTAATAAACCTTTTTCTCAGCCTTGTTTCAGTTTAAACAAACCATAATTCATCAACATGATGCTGCTTGTGGTGCTTATGGCTCTCAAGTGTTCCATTCTTGGAACACTAGTTTTGATTGTTGTTCATGGGAGGGGGTGGCATGCAGCCATGACCATGATCAGTACTATGTTCATGTGATCGGCATTGACCTGAGCGAGAGGTCTCTTTGTGGGCGTATCAACTCCAGCAGCACCCTCTTCAACCTTGTTCATCTTCAGAGACTCAACCTTTCTGGGAACAACTTTGGTGATTCTCAAATCCCATCTGAGATTGCTCGTCTAAAGCAATTAAGAAGCCTCGATCTCTCTGATTCTGGGTTTAGTGGCCAAATCCCGAATGGAATCTCGCAGTTGATTCAGTTGTCTTCTTTAGACCTGTCAAGGAATTCACTAAAGCTTCACAATCCTAGCCTGAAGAAGCTAGTGCAAAACTTAACAGGACTTGAAGAACTCCATCTCTCGGGGGTCGACATCAGTTCTTCTGTACCTCATTTCTTAGCCAACTTTTCTTCTCTGAGATCAATCAAGCTAAGAGAGTGTTCCCTTAAAGATAAATTCCCCGCAGCCATATTTGAGCTACCAAAGTTGCAAGTTCTTAATTTGGCAAACAATACTGACCTCACAGGATCACAACAGCTTACTTGAAAAGGTGATACTACCTCTCACACGTTTCTTTGGGATTATACCAGAATCCATAAGCCACCTCAAGCAGTTAAAAATCTTGTCCCTTAGTGAATGCTCTTTCTCGGGGCGTATTCCAGGTTCACTCTCTAACTTGTCACAACTCACTTTCTTGGGTCTTGGTGAAAATCACTTCACAGGTTCAGTTCCTTCATTTGGAAGTCTTTTGAAACTCGATGTTTTGGAACTTACTGGTAATAAATTTGAGAAAGGACGCTTTCCCAATTGGCTTGGAAGGCTGACTACACTTCGTGAACTCTATCTAACTGATATGAACGTAAAAGGTGAAATCCCTCTTTTTCTTGCCAACCTAACTAAACTAAGTGTAATAGGAATGAAAAATAATTCTCTTATTCGTCGTATACCATCCTGGTTGTTCAACCTCACCCAACTAACAAGTTTGAATCTTGATACGAATCAAATGGAAGGACCAATTCCAAACACATTTTCAATCTTCAAAAATCTTGAGTATCTTAACCTTGGTGGAAACAATTTCAATGGTAGGGTAGAACTCGACATGTTCCTAGGACTCAACAAACTCCAAACACTCTGGTTAGGTCATAATAAAATATCATTAGTAGCCACCAACAACTATACCATTACCACTTTACCAGAATTGGATACGTTAGGACTTTCTGCATGCAATTTGAAGGAATTTCCTTCCTTCTTGCGCTTCCAAAATAAACTGCATGGCTTACTTCTTAACGACAACAAGATTGATGGTCGGGTACCCGTGTGGATCTGGAACAACAGCCGGGAAACGTTAGAGTTTTTTGACCTTTCACACAACTCCATCACCGGACAACTACCAATTCCACCACAAACCACAGTTCTTTATGATATATCACATAATAACCTGACAGGAGAAATACCATCATCAATATGTGGCTTGAAATCTCTTCGAATGTTAGATTTGTCTTCTAACAACATGAGCGGAACACTTCCTTCGTGTTTGGGTAGCTTAAGCAATTCGTTAATGTTTTTTAATCTAAGACGAAATAACTTCCACGGGAAAATGATGAATGCTTGTACGCCTGGAAGCCTGTTGCAGACCTTGATTTGAGCTTTACAGGTCAGCTGCCAAGATCATTGACAAATTGTACCAATTTAGAGGTTCTCTCTCTTGGAGATAACTCTTTTCATGACGTCTTTCCTTCTTGGATGGGAACTCTTGCCAAGATTCAAGTTCTGGTTTTGCGATCAAACAAACTTTATGGTCCAATTCAAGGTTCCTCACACTTCCCTAAGTTGCGGATCATAGACCTCTCTAACAACAATTTTAGTGGTCAGTTGCACCAAAACTACTTTCAAACTTGGAGTGCCATGAGCTCCAACAATCTTGGTGTATCCTCTGTTATGAGATCTGAGATATCCACTAAAACGACATATTCAAATTTTCCATACACGGCGACGTTAATACACAAAGGTGTCAGAACAGAGTACGAACATATTTTAACAATAGATATGTCCATTGATCTCTCCTGTAACAATTTTGAAGGAGAAATCCCAGCATCACTCCAAGCTCTTCAAGGGCTTCAAGCACTAAATCTTTCCAACAATCATTTTACTGGACGTGTCTTGCCATCTCTGGGGAACCTAAAGAATCTTGAAGCTTTGGATCTCTCTCGAAATGAGCTATCTGGGGAAATTCCTCAACGATTGGTGCAACTAGGCTTCCTTGAAATTTTCAACGTGTCATTCAACCGTCTTGAGGGGCGCATACCCAAAGGAAAACAGTTTGGTACATTTGATAACAACTCCTACATAGGGAATCACCGATTGTGTGGACAACCATTATCCAAGGAATGTCAAGGTCATTTAAAGGTGTATGGACTTCCACCAACAAGCAATGTGTCTGAGTCTCTCCTCCCGAGTGAAGCAATTGATTGGATCATCGTATTCTGTGGAGTTGGAAGTGGGTTGGTTGTTGGGATTGTTATCGGAAACTTTCTACATGCAAAATATAGTGATCGGTTCACAAAGAAGAATGAGAGATGGGTAAGTCCACTTCGTAACACGAGGAGAAACTAAGGTACAAAGATACTATATTTTTTAAACTGATATTTTTAAATCAAAGGAATTATAACAAGATCTTTTTGAGATTAACTGTCGTACATCTCAACTTTGTATTATCAACTATTACTTGTTTTTTTTTGTCATTTATCAAAAACTTCAATTGAATTATATGTCAAGTCAAATATGCATTTTAGCAAAGAAAGTCTTATTAAAATATTTAACTTAAAAAAAATTAAAGAATAAATCATGAACTTAACTTCACACGTATCTTAGGAGGTGGCACGGCTTAAAGTTCAAAGGGTACCGAGAAGTTGTAGAAGACCTTCAAGGGATTTCAGTTTGCTTTACCATGTAGTATGTGTATATTATGTTTGAGATTGTGTTTGTTTCATTTAGATTTCTTTAAGTAGATTGTAAGATTTTTGATGTATCATTTAGTAACAGTTCCATTGTTTAATCTTACAGTTTATAGAGGTATGATCATAAATTCTTATGTAAGGTCTTGGTAAGTTGTCACAACCTTAGAGTTGGGGTTGTGATAGTATGAAAGTCATGTATATTATATATTTTCAAATAAAATAAGTGAATGTCATTGTTAATATAAAGTGTAATAATTCTTTTAACAATAAATCAATGTTATTACTCGAACTATTTCAATTGATTTCAATCGAATTAAGAATCTTTTCAAACTTCTTGCTAGAAATTCAGCTGAGATGTTTTATCCATTTTCTTTAATGATTTCAAACGCGTCATGTTCTTGAGTTTTAAAATTAAGGAAAAGAAAAGTTATATATAATATACTCATGTTGTAAGAAAAGGAAAGGAAAAATAATTTTTTTATTTTTTATATTTTTACTCATCATTGGAGTTAACGTATAAAAAAATCTTATGTTTTTGACATTTTGGTTGTTGAAAAACTAGGTGTGAGACCCGTATATTATACGAGTTGATTTAAAAAATAATTAAACTTAAAGTATAAAAAGGAAATATTTTTCAATGTATAACTTTAAAATAATTAAAAAAAAACGTATTTATTACAATTTAATATCATATATATGATATTTAATACTTTACATATATAAGTATATAACTTTAATTAAAAATTAAAACAAACCAAAAATTAACAATTGAATAATATTTATTTCAAAATTAACACAAAAGAACAAGTATCAAAACTTATGAGATATTGACAAGTGACAAAAAAAACTTCAATTTATTAAAGAGGATAAAAAATGATTCGCCTTAATTACATTTACAAGTTATAAAAACTATTAAATATTAAATAACATTCGTTACTTTGTGCTCTGTGATTTGACTTGATTCTTTTTTTTTTCTTTCCTCTTACCATGTGTTCAAGTGCAGATATTTTCCGTAACTTACCGTGTTTTTAATCACTACAATCATAACCAATTCTATATGAATTAAAAAATGAACAATTACTGAATTGAGATAACAAATATTTAAAACATCAATGAATCCATCCAATAAACTAATATGAAATTTGGTTGTAGAATCATGAAGTATAGGTAAAACGATGATAACAAAAGTACAAAACAGAAGAAACCCTCTAGGCATTTCATCGAATACCTGGTGGGCGGTAGACAGAACTTCATCAAGAACGATGAGCATCTTATAGTCTTATCAGTAACTCCACTTCCACCGTCTCTACTCTTTTGCGAATTTCAATCCATAAGGATGCTCAATCGGAGCCTCATACTCTATATACTAATCCTATTCTTCTGCCGTTAATCCTTCATGAGAGGAGAGCTGGTGGTAGGGTTGCAGTTATGCTCCGTAAGCAAATTGTGGCTGTGTGGAACAAAGAAGATGGTGACGAGTCGAATAGGATAAAGAGATATGGAGGTGTTGATTTATATGAAAGCTTTGTAAAACAAGTAGCATGAGTTGGATATGTGAAAGCTTTGTAAAACTTATGTAAAAATGTTTTAGTGAAAAAATATTCAAGAATATAAAAACGAAGTTGTAAAAATATAAGAGAACATATGAAGATAAAGTTTGTAAAAAATTTGGCAGATTCTGATTTTTGGTCAAACTAGATAAAAGAACCGAATTGTAATAAAAATAAAACTTTGGTAAAAGTTATAAATAAGCACAAGTTGGACTAGATTTGGGTTGGTTATTTGGGACAGATTGGTTGGATCCGGTGGTTGTCAAATAAAAAGGAATACCGTACCAAAAAACTCTTACAACGTGCTCCAAAGATAGTTTTGGTTTATAATGAGACAAAACTACACAAATGGTCTCTGTTTTTTTGCTGAAAATTGACACTATGGTCCAAAAAGTTTTGGACAAGCACCACAGGTCCAAAGTTTTCATTTTCTTGCGAGTTTGGTCCAATTTACTTTAACATTTTTTTAATGACGATTTTACCCTTCTTTTTTGTTTTTTTTATAATTATTTATTTATTTAAATATTTTGATAATTAAAAGAAAATAACTCTCTCTCTCTCTCTCTCTCTCTCTCTCTCTCTCTCTCTCTCTCGATCAAGGGTTCCAGACTTCCAAGATTCACTCTTCCCTCTCTTGTTTCTTGGAAACTCGGATGATGTTCTTCAAACTTCATACATTCCCAAACACCAAAATTTGAGTTAAACCCATCGATTTCTATCAAGCAAAAAGAAATACCAACCTAAAGTTATTGATTTAAACCCATTGATTTCTATCAAGAAAAACAAAGAAACACCCATGGATCCCCTGTAAGACATTAACCCCAAAAATCATTTCCGTTCATAAATTTCTGTCAAGAATCGATCCCAAACACGTGCTTAACCCTATCAATTTTTATCAAAAAAACGAAGAAGAAGTAAACGACCTGTGAGCATTCGACCAACCCACGAGTCTCCCCACCTGCACCGATGTTTCATCGCTCCTTCCCTTCTCCCCCTCGTGATCCTCAGTTGGAGTAGAAACAAGCAACCAAGAGATGCTTTAGTAGCCCTCACTGAACCCACCAAGTTCGACGACAACTTGCTTGTTCTTATTCCCTTCTTCGATTCACTAAAACAACGAGGGTGTTTCCCCTTACTCATCCATAACCCAACAACTCCGAAATCACAGCCACTCGTTGCTTCTTCCCACTTGCGTCACTTTGCTCTCGTCGACCCGGAGACTTCTCCCTCCTTACGATCTGCAATCACTGATACCTTCTGTGGTCCTTTTTCCAGGCCTACGACGAGCAAGGAACCAAGGATCGAACCCCCTAAAATTGAAGTTGGTGTTCAATTTCTCCTCTCCTTGCAATGACGCTTCCGTTCCTTCTACTGCCTTGTGTTCATACATGTTTATCCATTGCCCGATCATACATTGAACACGGGAATGCCATTAAAAGCTCTAATTTCATTTTAGATTGTAAAAGTAGAAAACATTTAGTCGGAGATAGAGGTAGTGGACGGTAGTAGCAGCGGACTGTGGTGGTGAAAAACGGTGGTGGTGATGGATAGTGGTCCAACAATGGCGGTGGGGAAGATGTTCTTGAGTTTATGACGTGTTCGAGTTCATTACCGGTGGTGGTAATCAATTTTCAGAAAAAATTTAGATGAGAGAGAGAGAGAGAGAGAATTATTTTCTTTTTTTAATTTTATTTTAATTAAGAAAATATTTAAATAAATAAATAAACTAAAAAAACAAAAAAGAAGGGTAAAATTGTCATTACAAAAATTATTAAAGTAAATTGGATCAAACTCGCAAAAAATTAAAACTTTGGACTTGTGGTGTTAGTCCAAAACTTTTTGGACCAAAGTGACAATTTTCAACATACCACAGGGACCATTTGTGCAGTTTTGTCTGATAATTTTATCCTAGCTCGCCGAGCGGCATACCGGGAAAGAATTCATTGCACCCCTAGGCACAAGTCATCCTCGTACCAGGCTTGGATAGAAATTATTGAACAGATGACTCACAAAGCGTAGTTTGTTGCTGAACATATCACTAGATAACAATGCACTGAAAAATCTTCTAAATTTTCACTTTATAAATACCCATATTGTGGTGTTCGTCCTCACTTTCTTCAAAATTTTCTAATCCTCATCAACACACAATAAAAACTCAAACCAGATATAACTTTACCAATCCAACTCATAAATAAATAGACAAAGCAAAACGAAATAGCTACTAATTCACAACTTTCAATAAGAAATATGCATCATCAGAGATGTCTACACACATACACATGTACCAATTCCTATATATGATTATTATTCAATAAGAACTCAAGAAAGCTTAGATACCTGTAAGCTTGCCCTTTGGATAATATGCTATGATAAACATTATATTATGGTACATTTACTAAGAGAGGGATGATGAAGCAGATAAAGAGTGACAAAGAGCAAGTTAACCATTATAACGATGAAGGGCATGATAGAGGAGAGAGGATCCTCTTCCCGTTATTAATTAGAAAAAAAGGAAGCCGGGGAGGGAGTCGACATATCAGTATAAAAATGGTGCATCATAAATTTAATAATTTATTGACATCAACACATAATGTTGGAAAATATAGGAGTTTCATGAAAAAAAAAAATAATCCATGACTTTTTTAAGGTAAAATGTTGGAAAACAATGTCTTTTTTGTAATTCGCCTTAAACATAACACGAAAAAGACTTTTTCTTATATTTTAGATAAGGTTTTTTTTTTTATTGATAAATTGCAAAATCTGCACGTTACACTGTTAGATCACTCTTAGAGTAACAAGTTAAAATGACTTGAGTTTTAGTACACGTAGAAAGAGGTCACATTGATCCACCAATGCTTAAACCGTATAAATACATGTTTTTTTTGGAAGAAATTTATTCGATGGAGTGCATATGCTACTCCACAACTCTAAGAAAAACCGATGAACCATTCAATACGTTCATTTGTGAAATTTTAATACTATTTATAAAGAAAACAGATGCATGCTATCAAAGAAATTGGCGTGATGTTTACATCCACATTCCATGTAGTCTATTGTAGTAAAGACTTTGAAGTCTTCCACTAGCACTTATCTATATTTGAATTAATATTTTTAGGCTGTTTTACAGTTTCCATTATGGATTTTGACCCCAAAAAGGACGTTTCTATTTTTAATGCCTATAATAAAGTTTTGTGGTGCTTGACATCCCTCAAGTGCTCTTTTACAGTTTCCATTATGGATTTTGACCCCAAGAAGTATTCAAACTCTGCTAAATTGATTTGAATTGTTTATTATTATTTTTTTTTAGAGAAAGAGAGATGGTAATTCTGAGAAGCAATGTTTCTCCATCTGCAACAATCATGGAAGACCTCCTCATATGGAGTAATTCCAGAAAAGGAATCATACACAAAACCCTGCAAACGAGCACTTCACACACCATGGAAAGCACATTAATCATCTTCACATATTAACTTAAAATATTTTCAATCTTGCAATCAAACCATATGACCAACAGATTAAAAAACGAATTAATTAATTACGGAAAAAGTAATACAAACTAAAATTTCCAAAACCACTACTAATTAAAAATACTTTTTTATTGTATCTAGTATTTCTTTTTTCTTTCATTGGCCCTATTACTTGATTTTTAAACTTATTCATGGTCTATATATAATGAGAATTGGATGCCCATAGACAATTATAAAACAAAACACCATTTTCATGGCTCCAAACATGAATCACTTAAAGTTCTTGGAAATCATCTCCTTTGTATATGTGTTGGTGACAGTGAAGAATGTGACCGGATCATCAGTAAGCCATGCACAAGAGCAGTTCAATCTATATGCAGTTGTGTTATGGACTATTAATGATTATCCTGCTCTAGGTACATTAAGTGGTTGTATTTATAGCGGATTTCAAGGTTGTGTTGTGTGTGGTGAACAAACACATTGCATTAGACTCCCTGAATCGATTAAGCAAAGTTATGCTGGTCATAGACGATTTCTACCGCATGATCACCCGTTCAGAAGACAAAAAATGCATTCAATAGACAACAAGAGTTCTCATCCTCTCCAGAACCTATGAATGGGGAGGAAATATATAACAGGTTCAAATTTATAATTAATAAATGGGGAAAGGTGTCTAAGGGCAAGGAGGTAGAAATCCAACAATCTAAAACTGGAAGAGGTGGGAATATTAATAAAAAAAAAAGAGAAAATCAAACGAAGTGGGTACTTCAGATGTGGGCCAGCAAAATAATACATACTTGAAGAAATTTAATATATGGTATAGACAGCTAAGGTATTGGCGCGACAATTTGATTTCATATTGTATAGATTTTATGCATGTCGAAAAGAATGTGGACGAGAGTTTAATTGGAACTGTGTTGAATGTTCCCGGGAAGACGAAAGATGCTTATAAAGCTCGATTGGATTTGGTTCATTATGGTTTAAAACCAGAGCTGCATCCTAAGATAGAAGGGAACAACACAACATTTCCTGCAGCAGGTTGTACATTGACAAAAGAGGAGAAAGACAAATTTTGTGAGACTTTATACATCTTAAGGGTTCCTCAAGGGTATTGTTCTAATTTTTCTAGTTTGGTGAGTTTGAAGGATAGGAAGTTGCTTGGACTAAATCACATGACTATCACATGCTCATGCAACAATTTTTTCCCATAGCAATTCGATATATTATGCATCCACCCACCAGATGTAACATCCGGATTCCCAGATATATTATTTTATTCTTTTATTTTTCGACTTTGTGGAGGGACTCGCCGAGTAGGGTCGCAGATTCTCATCCGGGTTCATGACTGGACTCGGCGAGTCCACGCTATTTAATGAAACCCTAATTTCCAGGGTTTGGGACCTATTTAAAGGCCCTTAGGGTCGTCATTTACGGCTACCAAACCCTAGAGAGAAACCCTAAAAGAGCTAGAGCGATTGTGAGAGGAAAAGAGCCATTTCTTGATCTTTGTGGTTGATTCTTGCAAGAAGGAGGTGTTTCCAGATTAGAGGAGGCCAAGGAGGTGGTGCATATGTGGATTTCGAGCTAAAGACTTCATCTTTGAGGTACTATATCGCCCCTTTATCTGTTTTGTTGGAGGAATCCATAGATGTAGAGTTTTCATGTCCTTTAATGGAAGAAATTGTGAGAATATGGCCCCTATTCGCTTTGAGACTTCGGATCTGGTCCCATAGTGGTCTAAAGAGCTTATCTCAGCTTGCTTTATGTTGAGCTATAAAGGTGTTGAGCTTAGGATGTTATTTTGGGGGCTAAATCACCAAGTGAAACCTTCTAGACGTCCCATGAGTGTCAAGATTCGAGCTTTAGATGTTTATCAGACTTGGGAAGGTCAGATCTACGGATCAAAGGAACAGATCTGACCTCAGGAGGTCAATTGAGTTTGTGCATGGCATGAACTCGCCGAGTCCATGGGCAGACTCGGCGAGTAGGGCTAGGGTTTCCAGTAAATCATTCAGTGAGTAGACTTGTCGAGTTGGGGGAATAACTTAGTGAGTTAGAGAGGGATTAGAGGATTGGGGTTCAAGGCGGAACTCGCCGAGTTGATCTTAAGACTCGGCGAGTTGAGTCGGGGTGGCCCCGCGATTCATGCCAGGTGTGACTCGTCGAGCAAGGGGATGGACTCGACATGCCAAGCGAGACTAGAGAGTTAGTGGACACGTGTAGACTCGCCGAGTCGCCCAAGTGCACTCGACGAGTCAAGTCAAAGTTGACCGTTGACTTTGTGGACTTTTAGGGATTGGTCAACAATAGGATCTTTGAGTCAAGAGAGGGGTAAAATGGTCTTTTACCTATCTGAGGATGAGGGTTGGGTCTAGTCTCGAGAGTTATAGTTATGAGCGTATCTTATTTTATGTGATTAGGCGGAGGCTAGACTATATTGCTACCGAGTCAGGGATTTACCGAGACATCTAAGGTGAGTCTTCTCAATATACTTTACCTTGAGTGGTAATTAGAGTTATGTGACAGAGTTATTGTATGCTACTTATGTGTTGTGTTGCACTGCATTATTTCTATGTAATTTATGCCATGTGTATATCAGAGTATATCAGAGATAGAACCGGAAGGTTCATAGAGCTAGGACCAGAGGGTCCACAGAGTTAGGGCCTAAGGGCCCACAGAGTTATAGCCTCGAGTGGCTAGTATGTGTTATGTATTGTATTTTGGGGAACTCACTAAGCTTTATGCTTATAGTGTTATGTGTTATGTGTTTCAGGTACCAGTGATGATCGCGGGAAGGCGCCGACATGATTCGTACACACTCGTGGGATTTTATGTATTTTGATCTTGGGAAATATTTTATGAAACGAAGATATGATACAATGAGATTTTGTTAATAAATGTGTTTGGAAAATGTGTTTTAAAATGTGAAAAATTGTCTTAAATTTTACGATGTTACACCAGAGTTGCTATTACAAGGTTTTGTTTCTTTTTCAAAACAATATGTAGCAAAGAAATCAAACTGGATGAGCTCGATAAGTTGCAAGAGGAGTTATGTTAACCTTATGCCTTCTTGAGAAACACTTTCCACCATCATTTTTTGATGTGATGATTCATTTAACCATTCATCTAACTAGGGAAGTAAAATTATGCGGTCCAATATTCTTTAGATGGATGTACCCATTCGAAAGGTTTATGAAGGTTATTAACGGGCACGTGCGAAACAAAAATAGACCAGAAGGATGCATTGCGGAAGAGAATGTTGCAGAAGAGACGATTGAGTTTTTTAGTGAATTCCTCAAAAAGATGGATATTGTTGGTATGCCACCTGACAATCATAACACATGTGGAATTCAGAAAGATGTAGATAGTAGTTCTATTACGGACGATACTCCTCTATCAACTGCTAAATCGGTAGAAGTCTCTGCAGAACTATTCAGCAAAGCATATTTCTTTGTATTGCAAAATACAAATGAAGTACTCTGGTATATCAAGTAAGTTTTTTTACATGTATGTTTTTTTGTTATAATATTAACATAAATGTATTGACAGATGATACATGTAATTTTTGCAACATCAACACCCTACTAAACGAAAGGCACAGCTAGAGCAAGAGCACAGTAATACATTTGGTCATTGGTTACGAAAGGAGGTATATTGTTTTCATATATGTTGTGTTCTTTGTTATGTATTTCTTTATATCTTAAATTCATAATCTAATTACTATTCAGGTAGAGAGAGAGTTGGGGTCTGTAGAGAAAGTATAACAGAGACAATGAGATGGATTTCTCATGGACCCAATGAGAACATTATTAAATACGATGCATATGCTATTAATGAATATACTTTTCGTACAAAAGCTCGTGAAGATAAAGTTTACCAAAACAGTGGGCTTAGTGTTGTTGCAATTGACACACACATCAGTAAAAAAAGTTGTAACATATGCCAAAAACACATATTATTGTGTTTTACAAGAGATATGGGGTACTAGATTATCATTTTAAACAAATTCCAATTTTCACGTGACTGGGTTGACAATAGAATTGGGGTAAAAAAAAAAAGATAAATTGGGGTACACACTAGTTGAACTAAAAAAATTAGGCCATAAAGGTGATCCCTTCATATTAGCCTCCCAAGCACAACAATTATTTTACGTGACATACCTGCTTGATCAAAAAATGTCTATTGTCTTCATGACATCGGAAATTTATTTTGAATGTGATCTGTTCGCAAAAAAATTTGAGATTTTTTATTTATTGTTATATTATGAATAAGAGAATGAATCCTACTACTTCTATTTTCCCGGTATACATATTAGTTCTTTTGTACTTAAGATACTTGATTTGATGTGGACATGACTTATCAAGTAAGATATATATATATATATATATATATATATATATATATATATATATATATATATATATTTATTAATGTAGAAAGAACAACTTAATAGAGAAACAAGTCTTAACTCGCCTTAACTCGCCTATTAAGCCGTAGGTAGGTTAGAAGTATTCCTTTTCCCTTGTATTGTATGCACACTTATCTGCAAGAATTTGCAGCCATTGTTGAACCTGATTGTTTGAGAGGAAAATAATTCATTTTAATAATAATTTGAATAAACTACATTTTTCGGTCTTCAAGCATGACGTCACTTAAGTAAATTAACATGCAAAAGAAATACATTTGGTTCCAAACTTTAGACATATATTTTTGTTGATCTTCAAAAAAGAAGTGTCACCTTTTGTGAATATTTCTTAGCACCAAGTCATTCATCAATTACAAAGGCAACCTATCGATTACAAGAAAAAAAAAAAACCAAGAATCAGACTCTAGTCATGAAATCATAATCCAACGAGTCAATTACAAGAATGGTCCCTGTGTTTTACCCGAAATTGCAAGTTTCATCCACTTTTTATCAAGTTATGTAATGTAAGACAATGCAACCAAGACAAAAACAATCCGATTCCAACAAAGGTTGAAGTGAAACCAAGTCATCATATCAACATCAATACAATCCCATCATACAGTAAACTTATTTCACAAAACAACACACCATAAAAAAAGGTGGAAAATATAAGCTTCTACATTTTTCATTTATCAGTTGCTTGAATTTGCTAACCCAACCAAATTAAGCATATTGCGATCTTCTTTAAATCTTTCAAGCACACTACCTTTGAGGCCCTCTTGTTTATCTTGTTGAAATCCTTTTGGTACAACTCCCCAACATTCAATGACTTCAGGGTATATCAAGTTGCTTTTTGAAAGACAAGGATTGTTGAATGTTGCTCCAGTGAAAGTATGACCACTATCAAAGTTTGCTGAAATAAATAAGTTGAAATGATTTGCACGTCCCCCAAAACCAATGCCATTTGGGATGCTATCTGAACTGAAGTTTACACCACACTGTATCAAGATGAACAAAAATATGTGTAAAAAAATGTGACAAATGGAGTAATAATAACATTAAGACAAAAACTAAGGGGTTGTTTGTTTTGACTTAATGGGCTAAGCACTTAATGTATACAGCTATACCTGTTTTCCTTTTCTTTTTTCCTCCCAACTCTCATGTTAAAATTGATGAATAATGTAAGGGTAAAATGGTCATTTAGTTTCAGTCAGATTATCCTGTGTTTTATTGACTTAATGGATTGTTTCTTTTTCTTTTTCTCATTATGTGTTGTATGAATTTGAATGAATGACCATTTTACCCTTTTGGTTAGAGCTAATACGGAATAACAAAGGACTGTTTATTTGATAGCTGTGATAAATTGAAATTGAAAATAATTTATTTATTTCTGTCAGTTTTTTTTGTTGATATGGTGTTTAGTTTCTACTTAATGAAGACAATTATATAAAGGTGTTTCTTTTTTACTAATGCACATAGCAGGTCTTAAAGGGTTAAATGAAATGGATCACTTTATGCCATTTTTACCTACCTACCCTTTTTTGTTCCTAATATCAATGGTATGTTTTTCTTTTTGTTCCAAATATGCGATTGACAATGAACTTATTATATAATTGTTATTCCACATTACCTCTAAACAGAAGGGTAAAATGGTCATTCATTCACATTCAAACAGTCCATTCAGAGAAAGAAAAAAAAAAAGAGAAACAGAAACAGAACTTAACTTACCCATTGTATACTGTTGTTGGCACCAGTAGGTCGATAGATAGATGCTTTAGGGTATAATTGGAATAAAAAAGATTTCATGTCCCCATAAAAGTCAGCATGCCTCTCCCAAGGCTGTGAAGCATAACCTCCATATATATAACCTTCCTTGTCCTTGATAATTAACACAGTTGGCCCTTCAGCATGTCTGCATAGATATATGTAATGAATATAAAAACTCAAAAAACCTAAATGACATTGCTTAAAAGACAAAAAAAAATGGAGGAAGTAGGCTACCCACGAAATATTGCCCATGAATGTGTTGAAACTTAGTCCATTAAGTGAACTATGATACAAAATTCTCCATTCGCCTAATTCTTGATGTGAAAGAGCTCCTCCTATGTGCCAAGCATATTCTTCTTTTAATAACAGCATATTAGAATCAATGTCTTGGTGGATCAATTGAGGAACTTGAGAACCTGTGGGAAATATTTTGTATCTTATGAGTTGAAACATGTAGAGCAAATAACAATGCAGCATAATGGAAAGATGAATGAATACCAGAAGAAGATGGCTTTAACAATTTTGTAAGAAATTTTCTGGCAGATGGAACAAGGTGACTCCAGTTTCTGAAATCCTCAAAAGACATGCTTTTTTCAGGACTTCCTTCATTGTCCTCTGTAAAGTTGGCAGCATCAAGGAATACACTAATGGATGAGGGTTCAGATGTTTTATGAGAAGATATGGTTTCAAGTATTTCACTTATTACAGCTTCGAGGTCAGACCTGCAAGTCAATGCAGAAATGTGAAGGAATTGTTGAAGAAGAAAGAAAACAAGCAACCAACTATATACATCAAAAGCTTAATTATTAATATTAAGTACATTGAAAGTGATAAGAGTTGAATCCTTTTACCTCACTAAATTGCCATCACCATTAACATCACAAAGTTGATAAAGAAACTCGTCAATCTCATCTCTAGTTCCTTTTTCATAAGTTCCCTGAATTACAGACCAATGTGTAAGTACAAGTTGAATTGAGAAACTACTGATTAAGTGCTGAAGTTCTTTTTAACTACTAGGCTTATCACCTAATGTTTTAAATACTAATTACTGTTTAGTAGTTTGTGATACATAACATTAGGTACAATTAATAGGAAACAAAAGAATTGACAATATTCCATCACATAGACAATGGTGCAGAAAGATAACTTACTTTAGCAATTACAAGGTCTTCAAATGTTAGTTTTTGATCTTTTCGATTCTGAGTAACTAAATCATACAGTCTATCACCGAGAGGACCTTTAATTCCAGAATACGCCTAAATTACAAAAATCAATTCATAAATTCTGATCGGATAGAGATATTCCAGAAAACGAACCACCAAACAACACAGATAATAAACGATACCTTCAATACAGAGAGCGAGATGTATTTTCCTTCTGTTTGAGACTGAGAAGCGAGAGATGCGAACAACGATTTTAGGTCACCAAGCTCCTTCTCAGAGAAAGCTCTGTAAATTTGAAGAAGATTTAATAATGATTTGTCGTAACTCAAACAAACAAAAATGCAAGTATTACATGATAGCAAACCTGATAGCGGAGGTGAAACGAGGATCGGCGGCAGGTGACTGTGCGTTCCCCATCTCTCCGGCAGTGGCCGGTGATCGATTTTTTAACGGTTATTGATTGTTAACGGAAAACTGGAGAAGGCGTTTATAAAAAGCACGTTGGCTCATCGGCCTACGAACCGGTGTTTTATGGAAATTCCTCTTTCAGAGCTAAAATACTAAATATAGAAATTTGTGCTATATAGAACTATACCTAATGCATTGAAAGTTGTACGTTACTCTGGATTTTGTTAATATTCACTGGTGAGAAAATTCTTACAGAAAAGCCGTGTAAGCTGCATTGCTGGCACGGCTAGTCGACTTATAAGTTACAAGATTAGTCCCTGAAAAATGAGGCCAGTTGCATTTTGGATCATGAACCTCTAGTTCTTTTTTCAACTTTGGTTTAGATATATAATTTTTTGACAAAATTAATGGATTTTAGTCGATTTCATATATATTCTTATTAAGCTTTAAAATATCGTATTTGTCCAACAAATAAATATCATATTTGCCAAAATTTATTTTTATATTTGTTTTAACTCTTTTAATCAGTTTTTATATTTTCAAATCATCTTTATATATATATATATATATATATATATATATATATATATATATATATATATATATATATATATAATTGACCAAATTTCCCTTAATTTAAAACCTTTTTGCCTTACATAAGATTGACCAAAATCAGTTTACGCGTATATATCTAACCATTTTGTGATCTCATTGCATAAATAGGTAGTACCAAATTGACCTTTACTTATCTTTTGACCCAATGTTTAGACATCAGGAATGTTATTAGTTTTATGACCAAGACATAGTAAGCTTGATTGTAGGTTCTGTGGTGACTCCTGGTGGTGATGGTGTCTTTTTTGGGAAGAGGGAAGGGTTTGGGAGTAGGTTCTTTTAAAAATTCTTACTTATTAGGATATGAGGTGTTGGGTGAGTAATATAAAGCTTGTTAGATAAAGAAGAAGAATGATTTTGATTTGTGATTAAATAATCTTTAGACTTATTAAATCCTTGTGTGTGCTCTCGGTAATGGATGGATATGTGAATCAAGAACTGTTTTAGGTGTTTTTGTAATGGATAAGTACTACAAAGATGTTATGATGATGAAGTTTAGGAATGATGAGATTGGATGTGGAGAGAACTTGGAGATATATGGAATGAAGGTGAGAAGAGGAGGCTAGGGAGAACCATTGTAATCGAAGATATGAATGGTGGTTCTCCGAGTGTCTTCATGCTTGATAAAAAGTGACATTTTTAGATAACTTCTAAAATCATGATTTGATTTTGATTTTTCACGTCATATGACATCTAAATGAACATGATCACATGTATCATGTATGTCATATTGCCATGGATTCTAATGGTTGGAAAAAGGAAACTAACATCCTAAAAAAGCTAATAGGTGAATCATAAATGGGTTTTGTTACACTAAATGACGAGAGTTGCATGCGACATGTTGTTCTCAGATGGTACCAAGTTGCCAATTTCTACACACCACCCTCGAGCCTGAGTTTGGAGTTGTTCAATAAATCCCAATCAAGAAATTACTTGAAGACGAAAACCCTAGAAAATTAGAATTAGAGGCCACTGAATCAAGACATTAAACAGAACCTAAAGATATTGACTATTGTCATGAGCAGAGATCTGCAACGAACTATGGTTGTCGTTCCAATTTCAGAAGGCGCCAATCTCCTTCTAGGTGATAAGAAGAAGGGTTAGATAGCTAGGCGTAATTCAGTTCATCAAATTCAAATGTATGGAAAAAGGGTTATAAAGTTGAAGGGCAATCTGGTCATTTAGCTTTTTTTGTAAATTAAAATGATTATAAAATATAAAAACTAATTAATATTGTTTAAAAAATAAAATTAGGCAAATATGATATTTTAAAAGTTAAAGAATGATATATATGATATTTAGAATTTAGGTTGGATAAATACAATATTTTAAAGCTTAACAAGGGTATATATGAAATTCTTTCTTTTTTTAAAAGTATGAAGTTTCAAATAGTTTTCTCTAATAAATAGAGAAGTGGTTTATGCAATGCAAAGTGATTCATAAATACAATGTATATTATTTATGTAATTTTAGTGAAATAATTTAATTATTATTTAGCCTTGTAATTTTTTTTAATTTATTAATGAAACATTATCATTAATAGATGATAACTAGTTGTATATTTTTATCATGTTTTAATTTTTAATAAAAGTTATGTGGGATGATGTGGGATAGAAAGATGATCATTAGACCGGTTCCAAAATCGAAAACCCGATAAAAACCGGACCTAGAACCGGATCCCGTCGAACCGTCGGATCGGTTTCTTGATTTTGGCCGAAACTGGTTCCCGAGTTGGGCCGGTTCCGGCGGGTTCGGTCCTTTTGCTCATGCCTATTATTAACCTTTGAAAGCTTGTGCACCCCAAGTGTGATGCCTCTAATGGTTCACAAACACCAAATGCAAGAGTATATATGAAATTCTTTCTTTTTTAAAAGTATGAAGTTTCAAATAGTTTTCTCTAATAAATAGAGAAGTGGTTTATGCAATGCAAAGTGATTGATAAATACAACGTATATTATTTATGTAATTTTAGTGAAATAATTTAATTATGGGATTTTCTAATATGTGCCCTAAGAGCACATATAAGAAGTATTAATTAATGATAAATATGTGCCCTAATGTCACATTTAATTAAGGTAATATTCCTTATAATTAATGCATTTTATATTTAATTATAGTAATATTTGTCATTAATTAATACTTCTTATATGTGCCCTTAGGGCATATATTAGAAAATCCCTTTAATTATTATTTAGCCTTGTAATTTTTTAATTTATTAATGAAACATTATCATTAATAGATGATAACTAGTTGTATATTTTTATCATGTTTTAATTTTTAATAAAAGTTATGTAGGATGATGTGGGATAGAAAGATGATCATTAGACCGGTTCCAAAATCGAAAACCCGACAAAAACCGGACCTAGAACCGGATCCCGTAGAACCGTCGGATCGGTTTCTTGATTTTGGCCGAAGCTGGTTCCCGAGTTGGGCCGGTTCCGACGGGTTCGGTCCTTTTGCTCATGCCTATTATTGACCTTTGAAAGCTTGTGCACCCCAAGTGTGATGCCTCTAATGGTTCACAAACACCAAATGCAAGAGGAGGCTTGAGATAATATGTTACTTAGCACAAAATCAACTTCACTCTCTTAGAATGAATGTGGTGGCTGATTTCAGCACTAGGGGTGAGTATTTATAATGTGACAAATGCTAGGGTTACACTTTGTAAACACTAATGACCTTTCATATACTTAGGCCTCATGGTTTAACCTCCATGGACTATCCATGGATTATCTCAATGGTTTAGCCCATCCTAAATAACTATGTATCATTAGCCCACATTATAAGAATGATTAATTTACACAATCAATCCCTACATATTTAATTAGTCTCTTCTGATCACAAAATTAATTTCAAACTAATTTTTGACAAATACTAATTAAATAATATGATTTCTCAATTAATATATTATATTTATAATATATTAATAAATCACAAATAACCTTTATTCTAAAAAGTCCATCATATCAAATTACACTGATGAAGACAATCCAAAATAACCATGCTACAATCGGGTCAAGTACCAAATCCAACAGATAAATGGTACAAATTATTATGTTTTGTGTTGGTCACCCAAACTACTCATAAACCAAACCATATTATCTTCGATACGTTGTACGTAGTATAATAATATGCTTAGTTTGTTCATAAACATGATGAATAATGTTGGTGATTTTAATATCAACAAAGGTTGAGTAATTGAGGTTTACATGAGACGGAAGGAGATTTAAGCTAAGTTGGATATATTCGAGGAGTTGTAAAAAGAATATTTGTACATGCTTTGTTAGGTTATGACCATGACGAATGGTGTGATCAAGGGCATAACCCCTTAAAGGGTTATACATGCAACACTTGTTGACGTGGTCATACTTTTCAGTGTTAAATGTGTATTTGGTATCCATGTGACATGTTAATATATATTTGACAGTGTATTAGTCTGTGAGGAATTGCATATCGATACAACCCAAGTAGTGTACTAATACACCTTCCAATATTGTTGGTATAATTTTGGTGCCAAAAAACATTTATAACTACATGCTAACCACCACTTGTCGTTATAATACCAATATAACATCAATAGTTCTACTCTTATAACATCAATAGTTCTACTCTTATACATCTAAGAACATACATTTACACACATTTGTGTTTTCTTCTAAGTTTATGCTTAAACTATGCATGTTTTTTTTATCGGTTGAATTCGTGATGCCCCACACATTAACAAGGTCTAATAAATTTATGAAAAAGGTCTAACATGATCCCATATACCACACATTAACAAGGTCTCATGAATTCATGAAAAAAATCTTAACATGATCCAACAAGATATGAAAAAATACTTGTCCTAGATACTCATTTATATACAGAGAATGATATCCCATTATACTAACTAGTCTAGCTCATGGACACTTTGACAATAATCTTATTGTTGATTAGCCCTTTCCAAAGGCATACCATAGATGTATAATTTTCATATATCTTTAAAGATCATTTTTTTTGTGTGACAAATTGTCGTTTCAAATGTAATTAGGATTATTTACATGAAGTAGCAACCAATTTGTGCAACTTTCTATTTTGCTCATGAAGCAATATTGGATAGTGATCAAGACTTGAATATCAAAAATATAGTACGATCCGAAAGTTCCCTAAACAGTCAACACCCCTTTGTGTATGACCACGATGTCTCTTTGAAACAAATGCTCTTACCCCGTTAGCTGGCAACATCAGTCCCAAAATTTCTCAAGGATTTCAATCGTACACCTGGTTTGGTATCTCCGATCCACGCGGTTTCCGCCGTCTTCAAAGCACACTAATCTTCATCAAAGGTAATCTTCTTTTACTGTTCAATTCAATTGTATTTCAAGCGCATTTTATGCATACATCCATGAATTAATGTCGAACACACTTGCATTTCCAATAAAGTATTTTGTTGGTTTGATGCTGCACCACGAACTCATCAATTTGTGTCAATATGATGCTATGTGTTTCCTAGGGCTTCGAATTTAGTTGATTTAACTTTTCAAGTAATCATCGCACACTGGCCCTGTTCGCTTCTGGTAAATTAGAGAGCTGTGAGGTGGAATTCCGATAGGGAGAAACGAATTCATCTCCCTCCTCAATTGGGGGAAAGAATCAACGTTATCCTTTGGGTCGTGTAGGAAGAGATCGCACGTGCAATTCACCTACCAGAACGTAGAAATAATTAGGGTTTACCTGAGAAGGGCGATGTGGATGAATTACTTCCATGAATTGATTTCTATAACTTCTCATTAGCTAGAAATTTGTAGACTTTTCATGAATTAGTAAGTTTGAGGTTTCGGGTTTTCTAATTTAGCCAAAATGAAAATTTCTTTTATCAGTGATTACAAGAATTGGTAATCTGGCAATGTCGAGGCCACTTCTATTAGTTTCCTTGCTGTTGTTGATGATCTTCACTTCTCAATTTGAATGGAATCAGCATATTGTAAATGAGGTTGAAGCAAGGCCATTGGCTCTTTTACAAAAGCAGCAATATGTATTAGAGAGGGAAGAATCCATCAAAGAAAAGGCAAGTCTTCAACTACTTGTTCTCTCCCTTTTCTGAACTCTGACCAAAATAACTGTTAATTTGTAGTGTTATTACAAATGCTCTGTTAACAATACAAAAGTAACCAACATACCAAAATTACAAAACATGGACTCTATGTCTCTATTTCAATTTTCAAATCTCCTCACTATGCAACTGCTTCAACCAGTTATTCACTTGCACTTGACTTCCCTTTGGTGTTCTTGAAGTATTTATTTATTTTTTTGTAAACTTTCCAATTTGTTGGGCTTGTGGGCTCATTTGCAACTGGGCTTGGATCCAAGTCTCTAGTATGTGGTCTATCCTAATCAAGCTAAAAGGTTGATATGTAATAAGTTTAATAGGTCTTAACTAAAGGCTTTTGTTACTATTCCACTATGTTAATCCTTTTAATCTCATATACATCTTCTTTTTTGTCACTTTAGATAAAAGGAAATGTTATATATTTGATTGATAATGGAATAATATTTAGATTCTATGATTCATGGTCTTCTTGAGGTTATTAAGCACCTGATTATGCTCGCCTTTCTTATCTCATTACCAATATCCGACCTCATGCTTTCTGGACCAATCTAAGAGGACAATTACCGAATTACCCCTCGCATGTCTCCTTATTACAACTTCTCACAAACATGTCAACAACTAAAAGAAAGTCAATCCTCACTAAAAAGCTTCAAGCTTTCTTGAAAATTACCACAAAACAAGTATTTTTAATCGTGCAAACATGAACAACATTTCAAGTTCTCAACTGCTTATTTATTTATTTTTATCTCAATATCTTAGATAATCCTATCTCAAGAGAAACAAATTCAAAAGCTTAAAGCACTGGTGCAATCTCTTCAAGAACAGTTGCTAGTATGCAGGGGCAAAGATGACATTGTGAACGACACTACAGGATCTTTAACTGAACTACTAAATGAACTTAATCATCACCAAATCATGGAGTAATTAACATCACTTTCTTTCTGTAAGTAATTTCAACCTTTTGATATAATTAATCTATATTTTTTTACTTATATGAATCATATTACCATTTACCAATCATATCTTTTTTATGGTTAAACAGATATCCATGAAGCTTGGTTTTTTTGTAATTTGGTAAACATGCAAAGCACATTACATCTCCTGATTACCTTATCCAGAATGTACCTACCTCTATGCAGGTTAGTCATCAAAACCTTGAATAGACCAATCTACCCCTTCATTGTAATCTTAAGTAACACTTCATATCTATTAATAGTTGCTAGTCTGTGTGTAATCTAAATTCTAAACATTGAATTTATGTTAATAGTTGGCACTTGTCACTCTATTTAATATAATATTTGAAAAAAAAAAAAAATTCCAAGAAAAAAAAAAGTTGCAAAATTTTCGCGATATTTTTGAGTCGATTTAATAAAGGCCGGTAACAGGTTACTATCGTTATTTATTTATTTATCTATATCGCACACAAATTAAGGTTCATTTAATGTGTACCTTTAACTTGTTATTCGTGTGTACTTTAAAGTTTAAGATCACATTTCACTTTAAAGCAAAATCAACTTCCAATTCCTTAACTCTATATGTATTTTGTGCTTAAAATTTGAAATGTCGAAATCAAATGTAACATCATTATTATTTCAAATGTCGAAATCAAATGTAACATCTTGAATTGTCACATTTGGCAAATGTTATTATTATATGAGCGGTAGAGTAGTTTTACTATCACTATCCATTGAGACTTTGGTTGTTTATTTTTCACTTAATCTTAGCACAATGACTTAATGAGAGAAAAAAAAGGGAAGGGGTTGAGGTGGATGAAAATTGATGGCATTTTGGTACTTTCCTACTAGAGTAGTAGGGAAAAGAAAACACTGTAGTTTGGTTGGGTGAAAGTGTGTGTAATGTCAGTGAGGAAGATAGGCAGAGTCCTATAATCTTCTTCTGTTTCTGCTATCGACTTTAAACACAGGTTGAAAAGGTGCCAGTTTCTGGTGGGTTTTTACTTCAAGATTAAGTTGTACCTTGAGAGAGAAAGAAAACATTGGTTTAAATAATTCAATTAGATTTACGCCAAATTACACGCAATTAATTGCGTTTTTAGTCATTTACCTGAAAAATTATTTGAGTTTCAAAAAAAAAAAACAAAAAAAAAACCCTGAATGGTGACGTGTGCTATAACGGTATAACCCGTTAACAGGCGATCACATTTGGAAAAAAGTTAACTTTTGATTTTTATTCTCCAAAATGTAATCATATGTATTATTATTATTATTATTATTATTATTATTATATTATGGTGTTTGGTATCTTTGCGATTATTTTAAAATTTTCAGTAAATTACACGAATGGTCCATGTGGTTTGGGATACTTTGCACGTTTGGTCATTAAGTTATTTTTTATTAATTCGGACGGTCCCTAAAATGTATTTTTATCGTGTGTTTAGTCCGTCTCGCAAAATATAATGGTTTCACATAAACTTAACCTTATATATATATATATATATATATATATATATATATATATATATATATATATTTAAAAAAAATCATTTTTGATACAACTTTTTTTTTTTTTTTTTTTTTTTTTTTTGTGAGTGCTCTTGGATTAATCAAATCCAATTAACATGCGAAATTTGGTGTTAAAATTACATGGGCATACAAAAGTTCTCAAGACATTTTTCTTTTAATTTAGTTCTCTACATAGTTTTAAATAACGTAAGACGTAACTTGACGACATATTCGAGCCTCAAGCTTTGAGAGACATTGCGAGGTCATTGACGTTTTTCAAGGCGAGACAAGACGACACAATTATATATATATATATATATATATATATATATATATATATATATATATATATATATATATATATATATCATCCAATAATATAAACTAGCCACATTTTAACAAAAAAATCCAATGTTTTCACATGTTGTAACATCCCAAAATGTAAGACTAAAAATTTCATTTTTAATTATATAAATATAAAAATTAGTAGTCTAAAAACATCAATAGTAACATCACATGTCATAATCCAAATCAATATCCAAAACATGGCATAAGAACATCATCAAAGTACAACACCCAAAGATTCCATGTGTGGAAAATCATAGTGTGATGCTTTCATGCTGACTCCTTTCCTTTTGAAGAAGAGGTACCTGAAATCAAAACTGAAAACTGTAAGCACGAAGCTTAGTAAGTCCCCCCCCCCCCCCCCCCCCCCCCCCATCATACCACATAATCATATATTACCAGACATATCTGGGTGTCTGGCCTACCTTGTCAGACATATCTGGGTGCCTAACCTACCATATACCCTATCAGGCATATCTGGGTGCCCGACCTACCCTTCAGTTTATTTCAACTGGTTACGGGGTCTATTCACCTCTACAACTACCACATAATAACATAACATAAACATACTGCCAGACATATATGGGTGCCCGACCTACCATGTCAAGCACACATGGGTGCTTGACCTACCCTGTCAGGCATATCTGGGTGCCAAACCTACCTTGTCAAGCATATATGGGTGCTCGAGCTACCCGATCAGGCATATCTGGGTGCCCGACCTATCCTCCGATTTATTTCAACCGGTTACGGGGTCTATTTCACCACTACTACTACCACATAATAACATAACATCCAAGCACATAAATCTCTGTAGGTAATGGCATACCAGACAATTATCACAAAGATAATCATCTCTACTATAAACAACTACTAGTGGGTCTCGATATTGGTGCCTTCAACCCACTCATACAGGAAAGGTAACTCACCTTGGATGCTGGAAAGTAGTTGTAACACTCAAAAATTTGATAGATACGCGATCATGCCTTTGCTCAAAAATTTAAGCCAAATCTAAATTTTCAAAAACATGTCGAATTCATTAAAACATTACAACTTTGTTTTCAAAATACATTTATATCAGAGTTTTCCTAGAAACATAACACAATAGGAGGAGCGGTACGATCATGCCTTTGCTGAAGGTACTGCCGTGCCCTGGCAGCTGAACAAAACCCTGATTCCACTCTGGTGCCCTCGCCATAAACAATTAGTTCTCCCCCACTTGGGGTTCGAACTACCACACGCTGCCCCTCACAGTCGATCATGGCACCGAATCGACTGAGCCAATACATGCCTACAATCACGCATACCTCCCCCATGGGAATCAGAATCAAATCTATCGGAAATGACACTCCGAAAATCTCTAAGTCACACCCTCGATAAACAGAAGAAGCAGAAACCCCGTGTTCGTTGGCGATAGACACTCGCAACGGACACTCTAACTCGCCTACTGGTGCACTGAACCCCCTACTAAATGTCTGAGATACGAAAGACCGACTCGCCCTCGAGTCAAATAAGACCAAGGCAGGCAAGGAGTTCACTAAAAACGTACCTAACCATGGGTGCCACAGATAAGAATGCAACAGATATAAAAATAACGAGATAAGGATAGAAACATACCAGCAACCACATCCGGTGCTGCTCTGGCCTCCTCCGCTGTAAGCTGGAAGGCACGACCCTGAACCTTTGGAGGCTCGGTCCTGACTGGTCTCCCATCCGTGATCCTCAAAGTAGTCGGCGCTGGAGCCTCAAAGTAACGGGCAGTTGGCCTTCAAATGGCCAACCTGATCACAATGGTAACATAACCTCAGACTCTGAATTGGAGCGGCCTGGCGATAGTCCCTCGCGTAATGCCCTTCCCTTTCATACTTGTGGCATCCACTACCAGCTCGACACACACCAGAATGACCCTTGCCACACGTCCCACATGTGCGGCTTTGCTGACCCCCAGTCCGAGTATCAGCGGTCTGAGACCGCTTCGGCGCTGGCTGAGAATGTGTCGGGGCCTGCCGCTGTTCTCTCAACTGTTGCTCAATCTCCAACTCACGCCGTCTGGCGGCCTCCTGCAACTCTAGAAGAGTATCACATCGCTGGGTAGACACAAACTAACGGATATCCGTCTTGAGCATGCTCAGATAACGGGTCATCTGAGCCTCCTCTGAAGCAAACTCCGGGCAAAACATCGCCCTCTCAGTGAACATCCGGGTAATCCCCGTCACCGACTCCCCATCCTGTCTCAAACTCAAAAACTCCTGTGACAATCGCTCCCGTTCAACCCGTGGAATGTAATGGGCATGGAACATATCCATGAACTGCTCCCAAGTAACAACAGCTCTCTGATCATCAGAGTATGACCCAGTCGCAAGCCTCCACCAGTCCTTGGCCCCCGACCTAAGCAGGTTTAGAGCACACCTGACCTTCTGGTCAGCAGGACACGAGCAGGTGAAGAAACACCCCTCCACATCTGAAATCCACCTCATAGCCTTGATGGGATCCTGCGTCCCATCATAAGTAGGGGGCTTCGTGTTATCGAAGTCCCTGTACTGAAAACCCCTATTAACTCCTCCCCCCGTCGCTGATACAGCTGATGCAGCTGCTGCGACGGCTGTCTCTGCAAGGGTTGCATAGCGCTCATCAAAATACTCCACCATAGCAGTCTTAATCGACCCGAACATCTCTGGTAACTGAGCCCGAAATGCAGCAGCAACCTCATCATGCAGGATTTCCCGAATCCTGGCATCTAACTCCTCTGTACCCATCTGCACCACTAGCTCAGGTGCTGTCGGCCCTTCCTGACCTCCATTCCCCAATCCTGATCCCGAACCGGATCCAACCACGAAGTGTCTCGTCATCACCATTCTGAAACATAGCAAAAGATATTAGATAATTCATATAAATCTTTGGGAGCCAACTCCCTACTAACCCTAGGGATTGCGACTTACTTGGCACGCGTATAGGTTCTGTGCTTTAAGTAGCATGGGCCGCTACTACCTTCCACACTTACCCATATTCGTCCCAAGTATCCCCACAACACCCTAACAATATGCACAACAAGGCGAGCGATCAACCCTCACTCCTAGAGGAATGCTAAATATCTCACAACTGACCTCTCGGTCTCACTCAATCCCTCTTATCCGTGAAACTTCCACCAACCCTGCAGGACTAATGTATGCTAGTCATACATAACGCTAGACCCTATAGACTTTCAAATATCCAATCCTACCCCAAGCTCCCAATCAAACAAGAACAGAACATAAGGCCAAATCAAACATTCTCAGGCTATAAGATCTTAATTAGGTACAATTGTGATGCATACATTAGACAACTACAGTAATGATGTTAATCTCACATAAGAGATCCCTAGGCTATTAGGCATCATATAATCAGGCAATTCTATCATGCAATTCCTGAAGATCCCTAGCCTAGTACTAGCATGTTGTTCTAACATATCACAATATCAAATAACTGTATGGTATTTTGGGGTTTACTTACTGGCTCCGACTGATCGTACACCCTGCATCCTCCTTTACTTGTTTTGAAAACCATTTAAAACCATTTTGAAAATCTTTCCTCGATTTGAGACTGGATTCACACGAATGTTCCTCCAATTCACTCAAACTAAGGCTCTGATACCAACTTGTAACACTCAAATCTATAGATACGCGATAGATACCTTCAACATGGGTGTACGATCATGTTGAGGGCATGTGTCATTGATTTCGGTGGGAGCTGGGACTCCTACCTACCGCTTGCGGAGTTCGCATACAACAACAACCATCACTCTAGTCTGGGCGCCCCGCCATTCGAGCTGTTGTACGGGCGGAGATGTCACACCCCGGTTTGTTGGGGCGAAGTTGGACATAGGGTAATGGGTAGTACAGAGGTGGTTTTGCAGACTACCGAAAAGATCCAGCAAGTTAGACAGCGCTTGCAGACCGCTCAGAGTCGACAGAAGAGTTATGCTGACAAACGTTGATCCGAGTTGGAATTTCAGGTGGGGGACATGGTACTCCTCAAGGTCTCGCCCTGGAAGGGCGTGATCCGCTTCAGGAAGAGGGGAAAATTGGGTCCCCGATATATCGGACCGTTCAGGATCACTGCCAGGGTTGGCAAGGTGGCTTACAGGTTAGAGCTGCCGAAGGAGCTTGTTCGGATACACAACACTTTCCACGTTTCGCAGCTGCGAAAGTGCGTTACGGATCAGGAGGCGGTGGTGTCGCTGGATGATATTCAGGTCGATGAGCGCCTGAACTATGTGGAGAGGCCCGTGGCCGTACTGGAGAAAAAGGTGAAGATACTAAGGAACAAGGAAATACCTTTGGTGAAGGTACAATGGGAGCATCGGAAGGGATCCGAATGGACGTGGGAGGCAGAGGCAGAAATGCGAGAACATTATTCGGGACTATTCACCGCAGCAGACTTCGAGGACGAAGTCTAGTTCAAGTGGGGGAGAATTGTAACGTTTCGATTCCAGGTATAAATTTAATTAAAGAATAATTGGTTTTATGTCTTACTCGGTGAGTTAGTTGCCCTACTCGCCGAGTAGCAGTGGGAATGGAATGTGTGTTTAGCGACCTACTCGGCGAGTCCACCGAGGGACTCGGCGAGTAGGAGCTGGCAGATGAAACCCTAAGTTCTGGGGGTTTTACACCCTATTTAAAGGATCATTGGCCTCCACCAGCCTCCCCTTATGCTTCTTGTCCCTCTCAAACCCTAAAACGTGTGTGTGTTCTGTGGTGTCCAAGCTTGAAGGAATAACCTTGGAAGGAAGCATTTGAAGAAGCAAGGAAAGAGCAAGGCCAGGAACTCGAGAAAAGTTAAGGGATTGCATCAGACATCACTCTCTGGAAGGTAATAGGCTATTCCTTAAGCTCTTTTCACTTTGAACCTCCCTTGGATGGGTGTTATGAAGGACTCTCCATGTTTAAGCTAAGATATGAAGTTATAACTTCAGATCTGGACTTCCCTTGACCTCTAGATCCATAAAGTTCCCAGATTGTGCAAGGTTGAAGCTCTCCCAAGGTGTAAAACTCTATTAAAGAGCTTCGATTGATCATTTCGGGCCTTTAGAGCCTTGCATGTACGTAAAGATTGCAACTTTACGTGATAAACGTGCCTTAGGAGCTTGGATCTGTAATTTGGGGCCTTGCCATGGCTTAAAGAGCATCTGCATGGACTCGGTGAGTTGATTAAGGGACTCGGCGAGTCCGTTGAAGATGGCCATGAACTCAGTGAGTTGGATGAACAACTCGGCTAGTTCGTTGAAGATTGCCTTGAACTCGGCGAGTGTTAGAAAACTCGGCGAGTTGGCTAGGGTTTCTCCCAAAATCTTGGCCGCATATGAACCCGACGAGTTAAAAGGAGACCTCCGCGAGCAAATCGAGGATTTCACGACCTCTTGAACTCAGGAAGAACTCGGCGAGTCGGCGACCTACACTCGGCGAGTCGAGTCAACATAGACTGTTGACTCTGACTGTGGACTTTGACTTGGACCAAGGGGTTGACCAATTGAATTCTGTGGGTTTCTGGGATTGGGAGATTTATGGAAAAGGTCGTGTAGTACTTTTAGGTGGTGGAGTTCGTGTTGGACCCGGTAGTTGAGCTTTCTTATTTCCAACGACAGTTGCGAGGTGAGTTATCCTCACTATACTAAGGGGTCTAAGGCACCAAGGCTGACCCAATGGATTTGATATACTAGTAGTTATTGATATGTTGAGTTGATATGCTAGTCGGGTATATCTGTAGGACTGCCTGTGATACTGATTGATTACCTGTATGTGCATTTATCTGTTACATGTCAACATGTTATGTGGGGTGGGTTGAGGTTGTACTGCTCCGTGCGGTAGCCAACAAACCCGAGAGCATTCCACATACGAGCTGAGGGCCCGATAGGCATTCCAGACTCGTATTGAGGGCTCGATGGCATTCCAGATACGAGCTGAGGGCCTGTTAGGCATTCCAGACTCGTATTGAGGGCCCAAGGGTAGTCGAACTTGTAAAGCTGTGGACCCAGTGCATGTTGTTCTGTTTTTGATTGATATGATATGCTAACGTTGATAGTACTATGTGGACTGTATGTGTATCGGTATTTTGGGGGTAACTCACTAAGCTCTCGGGCTTACAGTTTCAGTTTATTGTTTCAGGTACCTCAGGGGATCGCAGCAAGGCAAAGGCATGATCGTACCACTCCTCCTATTGTGTTATGTTTCTGGGAAAACTCTGATATAAATGTCTTTTGAAAACAAAGTTGTAATGTTTTAATGAATTCGACGTGTTTTTGAAAATTTAAATTTGGCTTAAATTTTTGAGTGTTACAAAAATCCTCGGCTCCGAATATCATCCCAACTCAAGCTCCTAAACATAAAAGATTTCCTTTAAGTACCCTTTCATACTCGTAACCACTTACGGGTCAACTTTAATCAAGGTCAAAGTCAAAGTCAAGCATCTGAGTTGGCCGAGTTACTCTTCAACTAGCTGAGTTTCCATAAACCACTTAATCGTGATATAATGATCCAACTCGTCGAGTCCCTCTTTTTCCAACAGAGTCGGGACACTTCCAGAACAACTCATTGAGTTCTTCAGTCTACCAACCTTCTTAATACATTGAGTCCCTATTCTTCAAATCAAGGGCTTATCTTCTGGATCCAAGATGGAAATACGTCTAGAAAGGTAAAGTGCTTTACCAACTTTACCCATTAATTACCTCTCCTAACACAAAAAACTCAAACCCTAACCCAAAAGGGCTTAGATCCAACAATATAGCAATGAACGGAATTTGGGAGTGTTCTAGTGTTTCTAGAATATTCCTAATGTTGATAAGGATATCATATTTGAATAGAATAAATATGAATATTTTATTATTCAAATCTAATGGTTTTCTTGTCTCATCCACACTATAAATAGTACCCTCAGGGTTATGATTTTTGAGCATAATCTTCCCACAATGATACTTTGGCTGAAAATCTCCTCCCTCTTCTCTCTTATTGTATTCTACTTTTAAGTTTTGAGTGTGAGTCATTAGAGACATCATCCTTTTGGTGCTAAGCTTTCCAAGTCCAACAACTACAAAGAATTGAAGTTATTTGTTTACTACAACAAATCAAAGTTATGTAACCCTAGTCCCATGATTTCAATTATATTAAGGTTTATGCTAGTTTTGTTATTCAGTGTATGTTGCCTTTAAAGTGTTATGACATATACCCTTTATAGGATGCATGTACCCTCTTAATTGTTAAGTGTTTTCCACATTGTACATGATTGTTTTATTCAAGAAAACCCATCAATGGTATCAAAGCTTTGGCGTGTCAAACATTGATTGCACATGAGATGAATTGAACAAACAGTTTTCAAAAAAAATAAAAAATTACTGATCTCAAGACGTAATAGAGACACTGTCATGACATGAGATGCGTTTTTCTAGAATTTCAGTTGTTATTTGCCTAATCTAATTAATGGTATTATTTTTGGTAATTATCTAGTATTGATTCTGCTTGATTCCAAAATTTTCAATTCCTTGAATGATAATTAATGAAACCCTAAATATTAGAAAATATCCTTACTTAATTATTTTTAATTAGATAAATTAAATTGAATTATCCCTTATGAAATTAATAATTAATTTATGTATTAGACTAGTTAAAAGATAATCATGAAATCATACTAGGTTTAAGCTGATTAATTAATATAGATAATTAATGTTTGAACCTTGTATTTTGAAAGGATTTAAAAAGACACCTTATACTTTATATGACTAAATATTTAATATTATATATATATATATATATATATATATATATATATATATATATATATATATATATATATATATATATAAGACAAGTCAGTCAAATCAATAGTATGTCTCATTCATAAAGCAATACTCGAAGGGGGGGAGGGGGGTATAAGGATAATAACCTATAAAATTACTATTCAATGGGTGCCCACTCTCACCTACTGCTCCCTTGTATGGTAGATAATCATTAACCGAATGGGTTTGATATAACATAACCTCTAAAAGTATAATGCTATTAAAGTACTAGAACCTATTTGATAAATCCCAGTCTAGTTACGTTTAACAAAAGGTGAAGTATATGCTAATCCATGAAAATTCACATCACTCTTCATATGCCGTTAGTAGAGTGTGAGTGGCTAACTGACACACTAATTTGGGACCATAAAGTTACGGTGACGGACAAATAAAAAATTATCATTATTAACTGAGTGTGTGTGGATTACCAGCACATCAATTCGAGATGATAAATGACCTTGAGGCTATCAAGCAATATTGCGTGGTTATTCACATGTTAATTGTGATCCTCAACATCTCAGTTGCTATTAGTAAGAGCATAATCCAAGATTAAACATGCTATTGATAAGATTCAATGAATCTCAAAAGATCTGGGAGTTTCATAAGATTGGAATTGGTAAAAGCCTTACCTACCTAAAATAGATTCATAATTTGGTTACGACATCCCTCTTCAAAGTTTGAATCGAAAATATGGATCCTAGCCTTCATTTAATTTATGGGTTAATAATTAAGGATTAAAATCAAGTAGCTTGAATTCACTCATCTCCCACTTTAGATTTCTTATGAAGGTAGAAATGGTCTTCCTCATTCTTCTAGAAATGTTTTCCCTCGTTTTTCTAGAGATGGTATTCCACATTCGAGTCAAGGTGAAAACATTTTACCTTTATTGATTAATGTTGGCGCTGACCATCATCTATTTTCAATTCTTCCACCTCATCCTCTTGTGACTCTTCAAACGTCAGGTTTTCCTCAAGTTGAAAGATACGAGACTACTTCTGCCTTATTGGCATGTAAACATCAAGATGGAAACTCTGTATGTATGCATGTTCTGAAAATGAAATCATACAATGGAAAATTGGGTATAATAGGTGTCATTTTTCCGAAGGAACAAGCCATTAACTTGGTTCTTCTCTCGCTTCAAAAGTCATATAGTCGGTTCATAGAGAACTTTTATATGAGGAATATTGACGTGGCCCTAATTGATCTAATCGAGATGTTGATAGTTGTTGAAGCAGGAATACTTAAGAACACATCTGAAGCATAGTTGCTTAAAAAGTCTAATTCCAAGAGTTCCATGGACAATGAAAATGGTAACATTGGTGATCCATAAAGGATTTCTCTCCGAAATCGAAAGGGTCCACCCAAGATCAAACCTTTTGATCGTATGGTAAGAAAGAGTTCAATTTTGGGATCATTATGTGTGATAAACCCAAAGAATCCATTTTCTTTTACTACCAATTAAAGGGACATTGGTTGTGAAGCTGCCCAAAATACTTGGAGGATCTTAAAGATTGGGTAGTTAATTTGTGTGACTCTACTTCATCTACATCCATTATCTAAGTCCATAAGTTCTTATTCTTATAATCTTAATACATGATGCGATGATCACATTTTAATGGCATTGCAGGATCTAAAAGAAGAAAGGAAGCTTGAGTAAAGTGAGGTAAATCTGATCATGAGAAATGTACTTTTGTCACATAGTTCGATGGTCATAATTTGGCACTACTACTAAGGAGTTAGGATAGTTTTATTAGATTACTCTTCGGAGATGTCTAGAAATCTAGTTTTTCATTTTTCTGCATTGTAAGGACTTGTTCTAATTTTCCTTTTAGCAATAAAAAGAAGTTTTGGTTTCTATAGTTGCCTTATCTTATATTTCCTTGCAATGGAATTAATGAGAAGTGTTGGTTATGTTTCTCAAAATAGCAATATTAATAGTGGATATTGATTCTTCAAGAACGTGCTTGTGGAACTATCATAATTGACCAAGTGAAGAAAAATCTCATCACCAAGTCTCAATTGGATAGAAACTTGGACTCGTACAATTCAAATTCCATGATGCATGAGAATCTTGTTCATTGGAAAACTATGAATGAATCATTGTTCACATGCTCATATGAAAGAAGTGAAGGATTGATGGATCTAATACATGTTGATATAGACCGTTCATATTTACCTGAATGGACAACAACTCTATTCATCACGATTTACTAATGATTCAATAAATATGATTATGTTGATAAGATTAAGCATAATTCTGATACTTTTGAAAAGGTCTAAAGTGTATCGGAACGAATTTAAGAATCTATTAGGCAGAAAGATAAAAGATTATCTAATACAAAAAGAAAGGAGAGTACTTTAGTATCGTGCTTAATCCTCAAAGAACATCTTAGTACAATTGTAAGACTAAGAAAGGAATCAAAGATTATTGGAAATCGTGCGTTCATCGATGAATCCTACATTGTTCTAGTCAAGTTTTAGATCGATGCTCTAGTGACTACAAATCATATCTTGAAACTCATTTCAAACTAAAAAGGATTAAGATACCTTGTAATATGTGGAGTAACGAATTCTTTCCTTACTCTAGCACGATTAGAATTAGAGTTTTGATGTTTTTCGTTAACTGAGAAACAAAATATAAACCGAGATCAATTCTATGAAGTGTTTTCTTGTTGGGAATCCACAAAACTTTTGAATATTTGTTTTAAGTCGATAAGGAATGTTCCTTAAGAGAAAACTCATATGTCAATAAGTCAGTGGGAGTTGTATTGATCTTGAGAACATATAAGAGTCAACCGAGAGTGATCCTTTTAGTTATCACTAGCACGCGACCTAAAGTGTATAACCTTTGTGTTTAATTTGACATACTCTAATTGTTGAGCACTTCCAGTTGAATTGGCAATGTTTATGAGTTCTATGATCTTCATTTCACAACAAAAGGAAAAAAAATGTTATTCAATAAAAGTATATTGGTCAATATGGGTGAGCTACTACCAACATGGAAGCACTGATAGGTCCTTGAGCTGCCAGAAGTCAAGAAAAGAAAATAGAAAAGTTCAGTCCATGAAAGAAACTAAATGTGAATTTGGTTTGTCCTAAACCTTATCTTACGACTATAGGTTGGAAACAATAGACTCAAATGGATGGGAACTTATGCACCATAAAATCTAAGTGGCTATGTTTTCGCTCTAATTTTTGAAAATGATCATGATGAAATACTTTTGTTAATATATTTTGAAGATCTGATCTATATGGATGTTGGTTGTGTAAATTGCATTCTCAAAGTCACAATATGATTAGGAAATCACTCTTTATATTTCAAATTATGAGGAATGACAAGTAATTATTTGAACTTTTGAGGGATATATATCTGTATCGAAAGGGTTTAAACACACACATTATCCAAAAAAGTTGTAAAAGCTTAAGAATTCTAGTTAAAGATTTATCGAAGCATCATGTAACAAAAATTTACACTTCCATAATAAAGTCAAGGGTATTGATTTCTAGCAGTCTAATTAATTTCTGGGTACATGTCAAAACTAGTGGGTGCATAATTGTTATGTTGGTATTGCAAGTTGACAATATTGTTTGTAGGGAACTATGTCTCTATGTTTGAAAGTTGCAAAGTTAGGAAAATGTTTTGCTACAATGGAATTAGGGGAGATGGCACTCATACCTCATTTCGAGTCTAAAGGTTTAGATCATATAGTTTAATAGAACTTAGTCAAAGACATACATGAATATTATGTTGAAATGTTTCAACATAGGATATTCGATATATAGAAATATAATAGCAAGAGATTGAACAAATATCAAATCCTTATGTAGGACTTAATAAGTCGAGTCCTATATGCTTATGCTATAGGATCGATCACAAATACTATAATGTTCGGTTATTCTAATTTTTCAAATGCCTTTAGCGTTGTCTGAAAAAGATTAGAATTTCATATAAAAAAATATGTTAAACTATTGTCAAGAATATTCTGAGGTTTACCAAGGAATGGTTGCTTGCGGACAGATGAGAGCATGATAGTGTTAGGACGGACCATAGTGACATGTTCTGGATTGATGTGATTCTTGGTTAAAATTGATTGTCATATGGAAATATGGAAATGTTTCCATTATGGGAGATGCTTATAGAATCTACATGTGAGTTGGAACCTTTAATGCAAGAGAAGTATTCAAGAAGTGTATCTTGAATTTGAGACTTCGTTACCATGGAATTGTTCTAAATAACAAGTTCCAATGGATAATTATGTAATATCGTAAGTTTGGTCTCTATGAATTAAGAGCATGGACATCAAAGAAGACAATGCATGTAAAGATGAATTTCCACTACATCTTACATAATGATAAGAAATTGGAATTGTGAAATGTGCATCATTTGAATAGTGTCTAGCGGATCTGTTCACAAAAGAAGGACCCTAGACAACCATAGTATACATGTTCATAACATAGGCATGACTGATGTTATCTAATCCATGTGGTTAGGTGATTGCTCAAAACATTATACAATGATTAAATTCATAATTGCTATGGTGATTTAATAAAAAGAATTATTTATATGCAGTATGTTTGAAATCATAGTTAATTAATTTATTATTGTGTTTCACTTTGCATGTTTACTTCCCTGAGTAATTTTCATAATTTTCAAAATTCCATAATCACTCATACTTTTGGAAGTAAGTAGTGATTAAGACTGTCATGAGTTGATTGTAGTTTGTCAATTGAGGTTAAGACATTGTAATTGGAATTATTACAATATTCATGAGTACTTTTAAACTAGAGATTTTAAGTATTGGATCAACCCACGCTTAGAGATTACTTCATGGATTTTATCACGAGTAATTCTAAGATAATAATACCTACTATTCTTAAGTGGAGATATATAGTTTGTAGTTTACATATCAGTTGTGCATTGGTTTACCCAAACACATCTCGTAACCGAGTGCTATAAAGAATAATTATGTACATGATTTGGTTAGTAAAATGTATGACTATGTAATCAAAGTAATTCGTTCCTTTTGCCTTAACATTAAAAATATATGTTTAGGCACCTTGATGATTTGTTGCCGACATCTCAAGTGCATGTCTGATCACAAACTAAATTGATACGATCAATTAGTTGTCTAAATTTAGTCATTATAAATCGGGATAATGTGTGACATCCCCAAATTCACGGCCAGAAAAGTATGATTTCGTTTATGCTTTTATAATAAAATCAGAGTAATCTTTCCAAGAAAAGAGTTGCAGAATTTGTTCCCAAAACAACATATGATAAAATTTTATAAAATCATTTCTTAAAGAAATATATTTTCATTATATTACAAAACTCGGGATGTCATCATCAATATAGGTCAAAAGAATAAACAAAACATCATAAGCCATAAGACAAAATTAGCCTTGAATATAATATAGGCCTTGACAACATTCTATATATTTTCTATTGGCCTATAAATCCATAATCTCTCGTCAGATCATCTGATGTACACGGAAGTACCCACTAATTTTAATATTTATAACCTAACAAACTTAGAATAACTATGCACTTGTAAGCAGTGTACCTACTCAGATTACAGTATAGCTTAGGTAAGTTGGGTGTCGATCACATGGAACGATATTATTAATTAATCTATTCACTACTAAATTAATCTAACTATTATTAAGCTAAAAGGGGTTTTATCTAATTTTGCAAGTTTAGATGAACTTAATTCTTTAACAAAAACTCAATCAATAATTAAAAACACTCCTATCTAGTTCGGATCCACTTCGTCCTTATAGCTAGCTAATGATTATGGATTATCAAGTTGGTTGTTATTATATTAGTAATTTATGTCTAAATTTACCAATAGGTAATTAATTCATGTATAACTATGTATGGTCACACACAATTAAACACGAAACCAATTATATTATGAATATGCTATGTAAGATTTATCATGCAAACACAATTATGGTCATCATTTATGTTCTCTAGCACAAAAAGTTAATTACTTCAGTTACTAACTAAGATTATGGTTGATCCTAGCTCTAGCAATTCAATGTTCATTAATTTACTAGGTTATCATGTTCATGCAGTTAATGGTCACTATGCTACACACAATATGAATTAGGGCAACTTAAAGTAATAACATAAGCATGCTAGGTAACAATAAATCAAACACAAGCAATTCACCAACTAAATAAATCCATATAAAATTATGCTATTCATAAGTTATAAGCTTCATCTAGCTAGATAAGAGTAGCTAGATTCAGCTGCTCATAGTAGCAACTAACACATAAACACAATTGAAATAAGAAAACACGTTCATAAGTATTAAACAAGTAAACAAATTATGAACTTTTACTCTCTTGGTGTTGAAAAGCCTTTTCCAGAACCTTTCTTCTGTAGTAATTCGCCTCCTAGAACCTCTTCCTTCAGCCAAAAGTCTTTTTAATCGTAACGGAGAAGGGTATATATATCTTCTCGAAAGTCACTGTTCACGTCATGAGAATTTAAAACTCACATCGTGAACTCGAAGTTATCGTGATCGCCAAGGATTCCTCTCCCCGGATGCTTATCTTCTAACTTTCTATACTCACGTCGTGAACCATCAACTGTTCACGTCGTGAGTACGTCTTTTTGGGTGTTTTTCTTGTCTTTCAAGCCTTCAACCTCCAAAGTTCCATCCTTTAATGCATTTAGTCCCTTTCTTCAAAATGCCTTCTTTTTGGCTGCAAAATATAATTTAACCTTATAAGTATCATTATTCTATGCATATGACCAAAGGATATATATAATTGCACTTAAATATTGCCTAAAAATACGTTTAAATATGGAAATATCAAAATACCCCACACTTAGGCTTTGCTTGTCCTCAAGCAAATCTACTTATTTAAACTCAAACTTTCATCACTAGCATTTCAAAGAACAATCCAATTCCAGCTCAGCCATTATGCCAAGACCTCAACGCATGCATTTGTGTCTAAATTTTTCCTAAAGTACCCCCATACTTTAAATACTCACAATCTTCATAAACACTCCCCCACTTTTTCCGAACAATGATAATTTTATGCATCCCTCCGAATCCATCCGCAGAAACCTCCTAACCTCAAGGTATTTTTGGTTGAGCAACCCAAGCATACATAATCTAGACAATTACAATTTTTGATACCATTATGATGCTCTTTTGGAGTTCTTCACTTTTCTGATATTTGATCTTCAATTTTTTGGTATCTTCAACTTTTGATTCTTTGGAATTTTGATCTTTGTTCTTCATACTTTGACTCTGATGCTCCAAAAATTCTTCAAACTTCTTTTTGTAATTCTCTCTCTCTCTCTCTCTCTCTCTCTCTCTCTCTCTCTCTCTCTTTTACATGTATCTCATTTTTTTTTCACTCAAAACCCTACATGCTTAAGCAGGGGCGCTCAACTTCAACCTTTATTGGTTAAAGATAATAATTTTCCTGGATACATTTCTGGTACACGATGCTAAACATATTGCATCCTTCAAACTAAGCGAGGTCATGTTTTTGTTCCATGATTTCACTAAAATAAGGGAGGCCACAAATGCACTATAACCTGTATCGGCTCAACTAAACATTTGAGCTCTTATCGGATCATCCCGTATAACACTAGCAACTACAGTTCAAATTATTATTACTAGATTTAATTATTAAAAATTGCAAAACTTACCAAATTATCTATCAATTTACTTTTTCTACCCCTACCCACACTTATTTCATACAATGCCCTCATTATATGCTTAAATTAATATAAAAATTAAGAGAAAGGAGAAAAAGGAACAAACTCCCCTGGGATAGTGGCGTGATCATCTCGAAAAGTGTGGAAAAAATATGTGCATCTTGAATAAAGACTTTGAGAAATAGAAACTTGGATCTTGAACACGCGAGATAAGTAATGTACCGGTAAAATACGGAATCGAGTCTTCAATCTTCACCAAATGTGGTGGAGAAAGATGTGAAAAATGAATAGAACAATGTGGGAAAGCATACACCACATTGCATAGTAGAGAAAATGAGCCATGATTATCTTCATAACAATCCCAAAAAGAATGGTGGTGAACCACATAATGAATATGGAAAAATAAGACTCCTTTGTGAAAATGGTAAAGTCACGACGTGAGTTTATGAATATTCGCGTCGTGAATTCGATTGGAAGCGGGTTTTGGAAAGTCACCAGACTCTGACTCACGAGGTGAATAACAAAGGGATCACGTCGTGAAAACTGAAATCCCAGAAATATTTTTCTTCCAATCTTTCTTTCAATTCTTATATTCAACCCCATGTCTTAATGGATTAAGACTCTTCTAACCCTATTAATTCCGACCCTTCTCTCTAAATTTCTTCTCGTTTGACTCACCCCACACTTAATTTAAATTATGGGTCTCGACTCTCGACTTTAAACACTCTCGGCTAAACACATATACACTCATACCTCGACATCCTAGTAATGCTGAAAAATAACCACCAAGAAAGAAAGTAACATAATATCTTACTAGTTTTACAATCCCATACAAATAAAAATAAAAACACGATAAAACTAAAATAATAAAACTAAAATAAATGATCAATCATCCTCGTCATCCTCGTTCACCCCGCTAGTGCCCGCTCCGTCGCCTCCATGTCCTCGATACTCTGTCCGCCTCGGGAAAATTGGGTAATGATACCCAAGGTGAGGCGGCTGCTCCACATGGAAATGCCGACCCATGTTTTCCATAGTACCCCCGATCCAGTTGACGCTCAATGATAACTGGTCAAAATACCCAGCCATATCGTCCCCAATTTGGGATACTACCATAGGTGCGAGTGGATGCATTGGTTGCCCCCTTTCTCCTCTTCCTCTCACGTTTCTACGCCTCGTACGTGATTGTGGTTGTTGTTCTAGTTGTGTATCAGGCTGCTCATCACCCTCATTACCCTCATCATTGGAAGGTACTATCCCCCAATGCGACCCAAAGTTTCTGACAACCCGCATGGTCTCCAAATACCCCATGCTAAAATCATGCTCATCCACACAAGTCATAGAACGAGTAATATCACGGACAAGCAAATGATATGAGCGTGCCAGACACGTAATAAATTTCCCTCCACAAATGGGGCTCCCCGAGCGAGAATTAGCTGCTGACCCGACCAGAAAACGTGCCAAATAATAAGGAATGTGCAACACACTCCTGTCTGCAAAATACACCAAAGGATGAATAGATTTTTCTTGGTTACTTTATCTCCATGTCTCCTATGATTGATGGAGAATGTGATAAAATGGTGGATAGGGGACCAAATACTACTCTCAGGAGACACCCCGAAATTAAAAATCTCGGATGCAATACCATGCCAGAAAGCATATCTAATGACACCCTCCGTGTACCCTCTAGTTGCCTCGCTCAAGAACATACCAAATTCGGGCATCATTGCCTCTTGTCGATCATATATTCCAACCCTCCAAGCAAATTCAACGAGGCTGCACTCCCGATACTCAGCCCCTAATCAGAATACCAAAGCTTGTGGCCAATGCGGGTCTTGAATAGTCTCCTAGAATGTCACTGTTGAGAAAAACTCAACACAAAATTCCTTAGACACGCTCTCTTGGATCCAAAACAGATTGCGTCATCCAAAACAAGTGAATGAATACCCATTTCCAATAAACATTTTTGTCAAAAACCAGGACAGCCAGTCCACGAGCCCAACTTCCCTCAACCGCGTCCAATTAATTGTTGGAGCAACTGCAATTTCTTGGTTATAGAGCCACCCTCATTTGTTGTTCCATCGGGTTAAAATGTCGCGGTACATTGTTGCGGGAAAATTGTAAAATGGGTGTAAACTCGCCACTCCAAGAGGTGCCTCCCTTCTAGGACCCATATCTGCAAAAACAAACAAACAACAAACGCAATACCAAATATCCAACAATTTAGATAGCCACATAAAAGTTTCTGTTGTTTGCACAGGACTCACTTCGTGAGTCACATGAAACTCACGTCGTGAGTTCGCGATACTCAGTAAAGAATGGACTCTAAAATAAGCAATGGGGACTCTATTTTGTTTTAGGGTTTACTCATAAACTATTTTTAAGCACAATCAAGAAACATATGATGGATTAATAACACAAATTGGGCCAAATTCCGACATTGACACATATGAAAACCCTAACCCCTAAATAAACAATTTAGTGACAATTAACCAAAAGAAATAAGAAACAATTACCTTTGTGATAAAGATTATGTAATCAAAAGGAGTAAGTTAAGTAAAATTTATCAAAATTGGATGGGGGGACCAGAAAACTATCGTCACTTTGTGAGGTTGGGGAAGTGGTTTGGTTAAAGTGATGGCTTATCTTTTAATCTATGGTCCCAAATAATTCCCAACTCACGTTGTGAATCCGGAATGGTTCACGTCGTGAGGTTTGTATGGACTAAAAATTGGTCCAATTAAAGTGGGCTAAGGAATACAGTGGGTATATGAAATTTGAGCAGGCTTTCGTAATTATAGTTATCAAATAAACAACCTTCCCCGTATTATATCTGAATTCACGTCGTGAATCCGAAATGATTCACGTCGTGAATTCTGTCTGATCATGAAATTCATTAATTCTCCAATTTTAATTTTTTGTAAGATATATAATAAGTGTTACCACTTTATTTTAATGAATCCCTAGGCAGATAATAATTCGGATGACATGATTGACTTCCTAAGAACTAAAACACGCTATGAAATAAAAAGAAAAAGAAAGAAAATGCAAACCAAACTCGGGTTGCATCCCGAGAAACGCATCTTTTTTAGGAGTCTTGAGCTGGACTCCGTGCCTCCTACGTTGAATCATCTGAAGAGTCAACCACTAGAAGCTTTTGTTCCTAGAACTGCCTTTTCTAAGCTTGAACTCGTCTTTGGTACGCCTTTTTCAAATTTTCCTTTTTAGCTTTTACCTCGTCTCCATCAAGCTTGCGTTTGGTACCTTTAGTCTCTACCTTAAACTCCATTGCATCCTTCTCTTGTTTCACCACTGGATTTGTTACTTTTGAAGTAACCTCCTCTTCATCACTCATCATCTCATCATCTTCTTTGCTCACCCAAGAATTTGGATTCGTGTAGGCAATGACTTCAACTAATATGGAACAGATGCTCTTGGTTTTTTTCTTTTAGCTTGATGAATTGTCTTAATTTCTTCTTCCACGAGCTTCTCTAATTCTTCAAGTTCATTATCTTCATCAATGTTGAAAACCTCTTCTTGAGCATAATCCCGTTGAAAGCCATTTTCTATCCCAAAAATTTCCTTTTCATTTCCAACCCTCAAGGTGAGCTTAGACTCGCGTATATCAACAAGGGCTCCAGCAGTGTTAAGTAACGGGCGACCAAGAATAATCGGTACATTAGGATCTTCTTTCATATCCAATACCACAAAGTCTAATGGAAAAATGAATTTCCCAATTTTTACTAAAGTATCTTCCACAATTCCCCTGGGTTGTATCACTGAATGGTTCGCCATGTGAATAGTCATCCTTGTAGCCTTCAACTTCAGAATATCCAACTTCTGATAAAATGAATAAGGCATCAAATTTATGCTAGCCCCAGAATCGGCTAAAGCATACACCTTCATGTTGTTCCCAAACTCACATGGGAGAGTGAGTCATCCAGGATCCCCCATCTTCTTAGGTATGTCTCCCAATACTGCCCTTGAACTTTGCTCACTTAGAATAACTTTATAATTCTTCTTTATTTGCTGACGAGTGTTTATCAAGTCCTGTAAAATTTTTTCATATTCGGGAATTTTGGATAACGACTCGATAAAGGGAGTATTAATCGGGATACCCTTCACGTGCTTAATAAAATCTATATGCTCTCTTTCCAGTGGAATAAGGGCAGCTTGGGATGGAAACAACAAAGGTGGTTGATAAGCTGAAACAAGGACGAAATTTTTCTGTTCAGACAGAGCCCACCACGTGAGCATAGCGGGCTCACGTCGTGAACTGGGTGTTCCAACAGCTTCTTCATTTTCGATTCTTGGCTTTTTTGGCTTTGGATCGGGCTATTGTGGCTCCACTTCTAATGCTTCTAGGAACTCAGAGATGGTCTATTCTTCAGTATCTATGGCGTGAGATTGGGTCTTCTTTTCAGGATTTTTAGGGACATCTTCTCATGAACCAAAGTGGTTAGTTGACCAAATTGCACTTCAAGATTATTGATGGAGGCTTGTTGATTTTTTATTAAAGCTTGATGTTCTATCATCAATGCATGATGATTCTTCATCAAATTTCTTTGTTCATCAATAGCGGAATCAGCAGCCTCATGTCTCTTTTCTGAAGCTTCCATAAACTTAACTAACATGGTCTCTAGATCAGGTTTCTTCTCAGTTGGTGCTTGTTCTTTTTGGTAGAAGCCTTTGCCAGTTTTTCTATATTTTTCTTCCTTTTGCTTCTTGTATTCATCATAGGGCAGCCACTCTTTCTTTGGTTTCCTCCAATCTTCATCATACTTGTCCCCACTCGAATAGCAAACTTGAGCTTTCTTGTTTCCATATTCTTCTAAGTTGCAATCTTTTGTCAAATGTGGACCACTACATCTCTCGCAACCAACTCTAATTGCACGAATTGATTGGTCCATTTGTGTCAGTCTCCTGTCCATAGTGTTAAGCATTTCCATCATAGTAGCCATCTCTTAAGGTTGTGCACCCCCAACTCCTTTAATGCCTTCATTTCTTGGACTATGATATTCACCAGAGTGTTTTGCGTATTCTTCAATTAATTCCTTGACTTCATTTTTCTTTGTAAGTGGTCCTTGAGAATCAAGGAGTTGTCTTGTCATCACATTGACCCCGTTATAGAATATGGACACCTCTTGTTGAATGTTAAGGTCATGTTGAAGACAATTCCTTAACAACCCTTTGTAACGTTCCCAAGCTTCATAAAGTGACTCCCCCGGGTTTTGCTCAAAATTGGTTATTGCCTTTTTGAGTTTAGCAATCTTAGATGGTGGACAAAATTGGTCTAGAAACTGCTCACACATTTGAGCCCAAGTAGTTACTGTACCGGGGGGGGGGGGGGGGGAGTGCTTTTAACCAATCCTTTGCAGTTCCTTTAAAGGTAACAGGAAGCATCCTTAGCAAGATGGTGTCTCTGTTAATATTTGGGACATTGAAGTAATCCGCAATGTCATTCACTTCATCTAAGTGCTTGAACGCATCCTCATGATTCTTTCCATAGAATGGGATATCCTTTAGTGCGGAAAGGATATGTCCCTTCAGCTCGAATGTGGCAGTGGCAGGGATTGCAGGTTGTACTAAACCTGGACCAACATCATCTCGAATTCTTTTTCTGTAAGCTCCCATGGACATTTCTTCAATGTTTGCCATCTTGTTCCTTGGCTTGTTCTCAGGTTCACTTGTATGTTCTTCAAATTCAGGCTCGGTATCGTATTCGGATTCGGTTTCGATGGGTATTTGATCCAAGTGTTCAAGCTTGCTCTTGTTCTTTGAAGATGAAATTGACTCTCCCGTTTTCTTCCCCGATTTCCTTGAGAACACTGATTTGAATTCTTGTAGAGGTGTCTTCTTTTTGTGAATTGCAGACTCGGGAACTTCAAGCGGTATTACCAAAGGGGTGTTAGAGCCTCTAGTCATGAACTCCTGTAAAAACAAAAAAGTAAGACGTAAAACTGAACTAAGAAAAACGGTCTAAAATATGCAAAACTAAGGTAGACAGAATTCACATCGTGAATCTAAAAGGTTCATGTCGTGAATCCTGTAACGCCGAATATAAAAAATAAAAAAATAAAACAGAAAAGTAACTTCTTGCAGGTTTTACACTACAAAAAGGATCGATTAATTTAAGGCAAATAAACTAATAATTAACTAATCCGTTCCCCGGAAACGGCGCCAAAAACTTGATGTGCACGGAAGTACCCACTAATTTTAATATTTATAACCTAACAAACTTAGACTAACTATGCACTTATAGGCAATGTACCTAGTTAGATTACAGTATAGCTTAGGTAAGTCGGGTGTCGATCACAGGGAACGGTGTTATTAATTAATCTATTCACTACTAAATTAATCTAACTATTGATAAGCTAAAAGGGACTTTTATCTAATTTTGCAAGTTTAGATGAACTTAGTTCTGTAACAAAAACTCAATCAATAATTAAAAACACTCCTATCTAGTTCGAATCCACTTCGTCCTTATGGCTAGCTAATGATTATGGATTATCAAGTTGGTTGTTATTATATTAGTAATTTAGGTCTAAATTTACCAATAGTTAATTAATTTATGTATAACTATGTATGGTCACACACAATTAAACATAGAACCAATTATATTATGAATGTGCTATGTAAGATTTATCATGCAAACACAATTATGGTCATCATTTATGCTCTCTAGCACAACAAAGTTAATTACTTCAATTACTAACTAAGATTATGGTTGATCCTAGCTCTAGCAATTCAATGTTCATTAAATTACTAGGTTATCATGTTCATGTAGTTAATGGTCACTATGCCACACACAACATGAATTAGGGTAACTTAAAGTAATAACATAAGCATGCTAGGTAACAATAAATCAAACATAAGCAATTCACCAACTAAATAAATCCATATAAAATTATGTTATTCATAAGTTAGAAGCTTCATCTAGCTAGATGAGAGTAGCTAGATTCAGCTACTCATAGTAGCAACTAACACATAAACACAATTGAAATAAGAAAACTTGTTCATAAGTATTAAACAAGTAAACAAATTATGAACTTTTACTCTCTTGGTGTTGAAAAACCTTTTCCAGACTCTTTCTTCTGTTGTAATTCACCTGCTGGAACCTCTTCCTTCAGCCAAAAGTCTTTTTAATCGTAATGGAGAAGGGTATATATATCTTCTCAAAAATCACTTTTCACGTCGTGAGAATTTAAAACTCACGTCGTGAACTCGAAGTTATCGTGATCACCAAGGATTCCTCTCCCCGGATGCTTATCTTCTAACTTTCTATACTCACGTCGTGAACCATCAACCGTTCACGTCGTGAGTACGTCTTTTTGGGTGTTTTTCTTGTCTTTCAAGCCTTCAACCACCAAAGTTCCATTCTTTAACGCTTTTAGTTCCTTTCATCAAAATGCCTTCTTTTTTGCTGCAAAATATAATTTAACCTTATAAGTATCATTATTCTATGCAAATGACCAAAGTATATATATATATATATATATATATATATATGCACTTAAATATTGGCTAAAAATATGTATAAATATGGCAAGGATTCCTTTCCCCGGATGCTTATCTTCTAACTTTCTATACTCACGTCGTGAACCATCAACTGTTCACGTCGTGAGTACGTCTTTTTGGGTGTTTTTCTTGTCTTTCAAGCCTTCAACCTCCAAAGTTACATCCTCTAACGCTTTTTAGTCCCTTTCTTCAAAATGCCTTCTTTTTTGTTGCAAAATATAATTTAACTTTATAAGTATCATTATTCTATGCGAATGACCAAAGTATATATATATATATATATATATATATATATACATATATATATATATATATATATATATATATATATAAATGCACTTAAATATTGGCTAAAAATATGTATAAATATGGCAATATCATCATCCAACTATGCTCTTGGCAATACCTTTAATACAAGAAACTTAGTGGGTCAGGCTGGGGAGCATGATGAGCATATAGGGTTTTTAAACCATAATAAATAAGTTTATTAATTTCATCAAACCAAACAAACCTTGATTACCCATTCCCGTTGTCCTCACTTTACGTCCCTAAAGTGCATAATAAAAGGGACATATCCTAAGGATCATCGGGGTGGACTTTATAAATGAGGCGATTCCTTGGCCATAAATGTCCGTAAGGAAACCATGAGGGGGATGGAGTACACCGGTGAACACATCGTTCACAAACACCTACAGGTTGCGAGCCTGCTAGCGTTCCAATGAACTGTCTAGAAAAGTCTGTGGTCGTCATCTATACTGTGCTAGATGACTGGAACATCGTCAACATCGATGCCTCTCATAATTTTATTTCATCACACATCAACTATTTCATCTACCCATGTTTTACCCTACATATTTGTAGATATAAAATACCTATACAGTTCATATCTGAAAAATGAAGTTTAAATCTTTCATACAGCATACATCTCAGGCAAACAAATAATATATATATATATATATATATATATATATATATATATATATATATATATATATATATATATATATACACATAGCACGTAATTTATACAAAATACTTCATATCTGTGTGTAAGATGAAATTGACTATACACTCACTTGATAAGGTGGTGATTCAGACATCACTTCGCTTCTTCAAATAATTTTTTTTGATGAAACCGGGAGTTTTGCTTAAAACTGGGCTCTGCGGGGCAGAGTTTCTAAACTGAAAAACACTTTTTCTTGGAGCCTTCGGGCACTCCGGGGCTTTCTTCTAGTGATAGGGAGGTTCCCTAGGCTTCGGGGTGGTTCAGGGTGGCTAGTGAGAGAGTAGAAAGAGAAAGAAGTTGTAAGAAGTGAGAGAAATATGGCTGGTTGCGGTCTATATTTATAGCAGGAGGTCCTCGGATACGCAGGGCATTCCTCCGAGGGTACGCAACGCATCCCTCGGTATGTAACGCGTTGCCTCGTACGTGACACGTAAGAGCGTAAGTCATATAGCACGTGTCGCTCTTTGGATGGATTTATGTGATCGCTTCTGGACCGAGCAATGTGAGACCATGCAACGTTCCTTCCTCGTACGCATGGTGTCTTCTTCGGATAGCCTTGAAATGCGTACCTCATACTTCAAAAATTCATAACTTTAGCATACGAGCTCCGTTTTCGATATTCTTTGTATCCACGACATCATCGATTCTCATTTTGGTTGTGTCGATTCAAATTCCGGGCTACACACAACTATGACAAATCTTAGAAAATTCATAACTTCCTCATAAGAAGTCATAATTAGTTGTTCTTTTTATGCATGCTTTTGGTTTAACGTATAATACAACTTCCATTTAGATCGCTAAGGTTAACAATCACTTTATCGTAAACTCGGTTTTTACGCCACACAATATCATGTCGGTTCTGTCTCGAAACTACGATAAGTCATAGCTTCTTCATTATAACTCGGATTTCTGGCGTTCTTTATATCTCCGGAATCGTTGTCACGACCACTACAACTTTCTTCATGGATTGGGCTTATCTAATGTTTTATTTTTTACGTTTATTTTTATTATATCTTTAAAAACAAGTATATAATCACATAATTCACATAATATTCAATTAATTCATCTTTATTGCTTTAAAATAGGTTACAATGGTTGACCTAGATTTTACATCATCATACTAATTTTTTGCCTAGTAACACGGGCATTACATAGCCGAGAAACAGAATCTTGGATTGCGAGATTGATTTAATCCATATCTTATATCCATACGATATCTTGTAGAACAAAGGAATAACTGATCACTTATCTTAGGGACAATGTTTGATTTGAATTAGAGTTTGGATGTGTCATTGGAAAGCACACTTTGATGTTTAGTTCAATGTTTATAATTGCAATTGTAGTTATAGGCTTATCAAAGTGGGAGACTGTTTGATTAAGATGTCTAAGCTAATAACTAAATTGGTATATTTTGTAGTTAAAAGAAAAAAAAAATTGTTTGCCCACATAAATAGAACTTTGTAAGAATGACATTTAAAGAGAGAGGATATGTCTATTAATTTGTCTTATAATTAATAAATTGTAATAAATGATTTTTTTAATATATTATGAATAATATATTAATTGGAAATAAATGATTATTTGTTAATTTATTATGTGATTAATAAATTAGTATGAGATCAATTACTAAATGATTGATTCATTAATTTACTAGGTTACAATCCGTGGAAACCACAGAAAAAAAACAATGTTGATAATTAAAATTGATAATGGAAAATAAAAGGTTTAAAGAACTCAATTAAATTATTAAGATATAAGTATATAATTATTAATTTTAATTAATATGTAAAATGATTTGAAGATAATGTTTTCTTTTGGAGAAATATTTACTTTTAGTATATACAAAAATAATAATTTAAAACTAAAAAAGTTATAAAAAGAAGAAAATGTAAATATAGAAATGGATATTATACAGAATTCATAGATAAATATTAATAAACATGTCTAAAACCACATTAATTTCTGGGTAATATTAAAAATACATATGCTCAAATACTATTTGAAAAAATATATATCAAATATTATATAATAATGTCTATCAATTTAATTATTTCGTTAAAAAATTTCAATATTTTTTTTGAAGTCATGTGAACTCCAACCTACATGCCAATTCTAAAAGCTCAAACAATCATACATATAACTATATCTCTCCTAGTCATGAAATTCTGAGAAGATCCTTAGCCCTAATTTAACATTCAAATTTCATATAACGTAACAAACATGCGCGGATATTCTGGGAATCACTTACTTGAGTTCGGCTAATTGCACGCTCGACACCCATTTTCTTTTATTAGAAAATCCTTAAATAAAACTTTTACTTTATAAAAATTTACCAAAACCTTAGTTTGAGTTCAAACATACTCAAGAGTATGCCTGAATCCCTCAAACTAAAGTTATGATACCAACTTGAAATGTCCCAAAATTTAACGCCACAAATTTCATTTTTATATTAATAAAACTATCATCCAAAACGTGTTTATAAAACCATCAAAGAAATCAGAGTATCCCAATAATCATCTAAATACATCAGGTCAACAAAATGTGGAACAACATGGTATGTGCGATGCGATCATCCTCATCCCTTCCCCTTCAATAACACCTCGTTTAGTAAATAAATAAGTAGATAAAACTAATATGAATTGTGGCCATAAAAATCATAATAGTTAGTGGGGTGTTGGTTTGGAGGAGCCAAATGCTATAACTTGGATTATTTGGGGGTTAAAGTGTAAATTCGAGATTTATTTTGTAAATATTTTTAGAAGACGGGGGGTGTTTGGTAACATTTAGACTTAATATGAAAGGAATTATGGAAGCAGGGGCTAAAGAGTAAATTCTGGACCTAAGTTGAAAAGGTTTTGTAGAGGAGGGACCATTTGGTAATAGAAGGACTTTCACTGAAAATAATTTGTAAAGGGAGGGGCTGCATGGTAATTATTGGGACTTAAATTGAAGGGTTTTTGGATGGATGGGGTTAAAAAGGTAAATTACGGACTCACTTTTAAAGAAAAGGGGAAGGGAGGTACCAAAGATGGTATTATGGAGAGAATATTATAGGGCTCGGGGTATATAAACCCGTCACCCTGGTAAACCCTAACCCTAGGGACCATGTACAGCCACCACCTCCACCCTTATGCCTCCCACCACGAACCTCCTACCACCGGTGAAGCTGAGAAAGTTGAAGACCGACGTTGGGGAAAGTGTTGCTTCCGTTCCCAACCAACAACGTTGCTTCCGGAGTGTGTCGTTAGCCTCCCAATTTCGTTGCTACTCCAGTCGCCGATGAGGACACGAGAAGGCACCTCCTTCTCCTACCGATACTACTGTCGTCGTGGCTTGTTGTCACCATCGCCACTCTCTTCACCTTTTCTTATGTATCGTCGTCATCCATGACCTGCCACCGCTATTTTCGGTCGATGGCGTTGCTGCTGCTGTTTCCGTTGAAGACAAGTTGTCACTAGTTCGTGGGTTTTCTGCTTGCGTGTGTTGACGTGTTGCTTGACCGTGAACCAAAGAGAAACAACCACCACCACCAAAACTATCGTTACCGTCATCGTAAACCACCAGGTGGGTGGCTGGGTCCTTTGTACAAATCAGAATCACGTGTGTGTGTGTTGTAGGTGGTGAATGATGGCCGAAAAAACGGAAAAGATACCCACAATGGCCACCAACCATGGTGGCTGCCAACATGTACCACCATAGGCCACCACAAGGGTGGCTATATATGTGTGTGTGTTTATTTTAGGGTGTGTGTGTTATTTGGGATTTGCATTGTAAAATTAGTAATCAGTGTCGGGATAATGAAAAGAAAAGTCATAACCACCACCGTAAGGTGGTGGCTTACGCCTCCTGCCGCCACCAGCCTCCATGTTGGGTGGCGGTGTGCTTTGTTTGTGTTTAGATTTCGTTTGGGACGCTTGGACAAAAATGGACTAGCATCATAACCACCACGTGAGGTGGTGGCCCCCGCTGTGAGCCGCTGTTGACCACCACTACATGTGGTGGTAATGGGTGGTGCCCAACTTACGAAACCCTAGTGGGCCTAATGAAACCCTAATAGGTCTAAGGACTTAGCTTTTGGGCCTATTTGGTTGTGATTGGGTTGGAAACTCAAATTAGGGTTAGAAAACCCTAATATTGGATTATATGGGTTATGGGTTGTCGGGACCTGCATTTTGGATGACTGGATTGGGATTAAGTATTAAGCCCGATCACACTATATGATTGACCTAGTAGATTGATGGACTTAATGGATTAAGTCCTTAACTAGTTAAGTGAGAAACCCTTAACCCTAATTGTCATTTTATGTGAAACGCTAATCATACTTGGGCCTTAAGTTGGGCCTTTCTATTGGGCTTTGGTGATTTGGCTATTGATGGGCCATTCAAGAAAAATCATATGGATTAAGATTATATGGATGGGATTTAGGGTAAGGCCCATGTGGGGGGTTTGGGCCCAATTTGGAAAATTGGGCCATAGATGGCCCATAATTGGGCCTTTATGATAATGAGATATTGGGCCATTAGAAATGCCAAATATTTGGACTGGACTAAATGGTTGGGCCTTGGGAGAAGACCATGTAGAGGTTTGGGCCCAATTTGAAAATTTGGGCCATATGTTGGGCCTTGACTTATAATTGAATTTTAGGCCTTTGGATTGGGTCTTGGGCTTGAATCAAGCTAAGTTAGGGGTAGAATAGTCTTTTACCCTAATCATGAACTTATGGATATGTGTTGGAACCCAATGATTAATTGGGTATTGTTTTGATGTTGACAGTTCGAGAATCTATCATCCAGCAGCTAGTGTTTTGTCTATGGGACTTCAACAGTGTGATGTGGGTTACATTCTAGTAGAGGTGGGTCTAAGGCACCAATGCTGGCCCACCAGTAGGTGATTATGTTTGAGATGATTGTCTTTGTGATAATTGTCTGGTTTGCCACTATCTGTTATGCTTAATGTCTTAGTATGCTATGTTATTACTGGTTGAAAGAGACCGAATAGGTAGGTCGGGCACCCATATATGTATGGCAGTATGTTATTTGTATGGTATGTGGTATGATGGCGGAACTCAATAAGCTTCGCGCTTACAGATTTCAGTTTTGGTTTCAGGTACTTCGATTTCAAAGGAAGGGAGTCGGCTCGATCGCAGCGCATCACACTATGTTTACCGACCATGAGATCTTCAGGATTACACTTTGATATCGTTTGATGATAACATGTCTAATTATTGACACTTTGGTTTTTCCATGGGATGTTTTTATACTGTTGGTTTTAGGAATTATTAAACTAAAAATGAATTTTCTTGGTCTTGAATTTGGGGATGTTACAAGTTGGTATCAGAGCCTTAGTTTGAAGGATTCGGGCACACTCTTGGATGTGTCTGGACTCAAACTGAGGACTTGGTATGAAACTTTTCAAAAGAAAATAATTTTTATAAAAATAATTTGAAATGATTCGAAAAGGGAAAAGAACTTTGAAAAGAACAATGTGTGTAATGCGTGCAATCAGCCAAGCTCAAGTAAGTTTTCCCCAAGATACCCATACATGTTATGTTATGATATGATATGATTATGAGAACTGCATGCTAGATTAGGGCTAAGGGTCTAGGAAGGATGCCTTATATTCCTATTGTATGTGCTAGTAGAATTGCATGCTAGTACTGATCAGTCAGTGATAGGATAGCCTGTTTAGGTTATGCCTGATTGTATGAGCCTTAGAATCTCATGCTAGTATAGATTCCTGATAAGAGAATAGAATGATTCGATTAGCATATGCTGATTAGATTTTCCATTGTCTGAATGTTGCTTGCTTTGTGCTTTGTGGGACACTTACTAATGTGAGCTAGCTATTAAGTAAATATGCTAAGTCACATTTGGCACAATATGGATAATCTTAGAGTGATAGATTTGATCCTATTGCATAACTCTTGTCTGAGTTCAACCGTTATAGGGTTGAGTCTTTTACTCGGAAGATTATATGATCTTTTTTGCATGTGGCCATAATCATGAGGTAGCTAGTTGACATTACTAGGAATCTTTTAGCAGCTGAGGACTAGGTGTGTTCGTGAACCTAAGGAATTCTAGGAAATGATTTAGTGGACTTGGTTGCGATGTTAGCGAGCATTCGGGGTATTAGTTTGAGAAGGTGACTTGGAGGATTCGAGATGATTCAAAGTATGGATAGGTGTGGAAGGTAGTATTGGGCATGTACTACTAAAAGTACAGGATCCATACTCGAATCAGGGAGAGTCTTAGAGAATCCAGGAAGCCTGTGGGTGAAGGATTATTGGGTATATTCAGAGCTCTTGTATGTCAGTTTGGTGTGGTGTTGATCACTCAAGAATGGGACTTAGATTTGTTGGATTAGGTGTCTAAGCCCATAACTGTTATTGGTGTGTATTCGACCTGAGAGTAGCATGGTCCATTTGGGTTGCATATCATCAGGACAATTTGTTAGGATAGACTTTTGAGAGAAGGTTAATTATGGTTTATTAATATATTATAAATTATAATATAGTAATATGAAATCATATGTTTTAATTAGTATTGATCAAGAATTAATTTGGAATTAATTTAGTGGTAAAAAAAGACTAATTAAATCTATGGGGACTAATTGTGATAATTAGTTATATTTATATGTGTTGGGCTTATGATCCATGTTGGACCAATTTTATGTATGGATACATAAAGAGTTGGGCCACATGAACCATGGATCATAAAACCCATGGGTATGGATTATGGGTGATACCCATGACCCTTGGAATCCTACATATAAATAGGTTACTCCATAGCCAAAATCACCACTTCTTTTCTTAGAGAAATATGGAGGTGTTTTGGTGCATGGAATTCTCTCTCAAGAGCCACCTTTGTCCTATGTGTGTTGTGATTCCATTTGAGGCATTTCATACTATTGGTGCTAAGCTCTTAAGGCCAAATACATCAAGACTTCAAGCCACATAAAAGGTATGTTTCCCTAACTAGTATATTATATGGTTTATGTCAAATGCATGCTAGTTATAGGTTTAATGCCTTGGAAACCATTTGCCTGTATAATTAGTGAAAACATAGATCCAAGGTATTTAAGGTTGTATGTGCACCATAGGATGTTGTATTATACCAAAACCCAACAGTGGTATCAGAGCCATGGGTTGTTTTGTACTATATTTGATGCAAATGTATTTTATTTCAAGTTGATGAAAAAAAAAAAGAAAAAAAAACATGAAGTTTGTCAAATTTTATGATAATTACTTGATTTTATGAAAAACTAATTATTTCTAAAATTTGAGTCACTTTACTACAAGAGTTGAATTAGGTCAATTTATTAAAAGATAGAAATATGATTATTTTATTTGTTTTAAAAGTTTGATCTAAGTGGTTTTAAGGAGTTACAAATTTTGTCATAAAAATTTTGGAACTCAAAAGTTTTTTTAAAGTTATGATCTTAAGAGTTTTGAAACTTCCATAAGTTATGGATGTGAAATGTCTCATTTATTAACTCTTTAGGTTATGAAGTCCAAGAGTCTTCAAAGGATAATTGTCAAAGTTTCTAGATTTGTATTAGTTTATGTGATTATCTAATTTCTTGAAAATTGTTGATGTGAATTATCTTTACTTATGAGTTTAATCTAGATCATAGAAAAATTATTTGATTGTTGTGTTAATTGGAATATTTGATCTTAATGGTTTTTATGAACTCCATAACTTGTCCTCAAGTTATGGAAAGTGAAGAGTTTTTCTTTTTAAAGTGCCATTAAGTCTTATAGGTTATGAAAATAGAAGAGTCTCTATTATTAATGTCATCATTAAATGATTTAATGTCTTCCATAACTTGTCCTCAAGTTATGGAACTTGATTTTTTTTCATTAAACCTTAATTAAACTCATAAGTTATTCAAAAGCCAAGAGTTTTGAAAGGTTTCAAAACTTGTCCTCAAGTTTTGGAATTTGTAAAGTTACCCCCCATGAATACTTTAATTCCAAAGTAGACCTTAGAATTTTGAAAGTTAAAATTCAACCTTTATACTTTATAATATTATAAGTTAATAATATATATATATATATATATATATATATATATATATATATATATGTATAAGAGTAAAGTCAGTCTTACCGTTAGTAGGCCTCATTCACGAAGCCGATCTATAAGGGGGGGTATAAGGTTACTGCCTATAATATGGCAGTTTAATGGGTGTCCACTCTCACCCACCGCTTCCTTGACCGGTAGAGGGTCGTTAGCCGAAAGGGTAGGACAAGGACTATAATTCTCCCTTCATTAAAAGTATTAATGATAAATACTAAGTAACTAAACCTTTTATAAATACTCAATCTTAGTTACTTAGGAAAATGTGAATAAGGTGCTAACCCACGAAATTCACACTTTGTACCTTACCAAGTCGTTGGTGGATCGTGTGTGGGTAACTGGCACGCTAACTTGGACTAGTAAGGATGAAAAAGGGTGACTTAATCTTTATCATAGATCGGTGGAGCGCGTGTGGGTAACCGGTACATCGATTAGGTGATAATATTAAGGGTACCAAGTGAGTTTGCATGGTTATTCACACCTTGTTTTGTGATCCTCGGCATCCCAGTCACAAAATTTGAGAGGGCACACTCGAGATTGAAACATGCCATTGAAAAGTTTAATGAATCTCAAAAGATCTAGGAGTTTCAAATCCAATTAAAACCTAATAAATTATTTCATTTTTCATGGTGGAAATTGGTGAATCGTCATTCGCCTACCTTAAAATATCTTATAGTTTGGATTACGGCATCCCTCTTCCAAGTTATAAAATAGTTTGTTGGGTCCTAGCCTTAATATTTCATATTGGGTGTTATATTAAGGACTTTAAATCAACTATCTTGAATGTCTCCCAAAAGATGTCTAGTTCAGACATCGATGATCTTCCCAAATATCTTGGAACTTCACTTCCTCCACCTCCTCCAATTATTCTCCCTAACCCACAAGTTCAAGGTCACTCAAGCCCTATTGGCAAGGCAAGGTCTAGGTGTGATCATATCTTAGAGATGAGGTCACACACTGACAAGCCGGGAGAGTTGGGTGTCAAAGTCTTAAGAAAGTTAGTGGTTCAATCACTTTCTAAGTTACATAGTGAGTTCCTTGGGACTCCTATGAAACAGACTATGACAAGACCCTTAATGATCATATCTATTTTCTTGGTGCTGCTAAATCAGAAATGATTTAGTGTACTAGTAAAGCAAATTTGATTAGGAAATCAACTTCCCAAAACTTTATGGACATTGACAATAATGACATTGGATATCCAGTAAAGCTCTCTCTTCCCAATGGAAAGGGATCGGCCGTAGTCAACTCGGTTGACCAAATGGTAAAGGGAGAGGCTAAGTCTGTGATAGTCTCATGTGCCATTACCAAAGTGTCCATATGTTAAATTTCCAAAGGAAGGGGCATTCGTTGCGAAGCTACCAATTTACCTAAGGATGTTAAAGTCAATAAGTTTGACTCTACTTTAGGTAAAGTCCACTATCTAACTCTGCTAAGTTTCTATTCTGAGATTCTTGATACATGATGTGACTGGGTCACATGTTGATGTTTTAAGAATCAAAGAAAAGTAAAGAAACTTAAAGAAAGAATATGCTGAATCTGATCGCGTAGATGGATTTCTATCGCATAGTTTGAAGATTGGATTCTTGAGCTACTTCTTAGGAGTTATGAGATATTGATTAGGAATAGATAACAACAAGTTTTCATATGGATTGTAAGGACAAGTTCTTCTGCAAAGTTTTTTAAAATAAAAGGAAAAATTTTGATTTTATGTATTTTAAAATATCCTTACAATGGCATCAGTGGAATTTTGTTTTTGTTGCTTATAAGATTCCATTAAGAACAAGAGTGGAAATATGAATTTGATTCTTTCATTTGTGGTAGTGTCTAAATTTACCAAATAAGGAAAGATTCTCATCACCCAAGTTTCAATAGGATAGAAACTTGGAATCATGCAAGTTGTATAGCATGGTGAATGAGAACTTTCGAGCATTGGAAAATTAAGACTAATTACTTATTCACATGGATGTGTGAGTCAAGTAATGGACTAAGGGATTGAGTACATAGTCTTGTGCACTGCTTAAGTCCACCACAAAAGATCGATAAGATTATTCATCGTAATTTACTAAAGGTTAGTAAATATGGTTATACTTACAAGCTTCAGTGTAATTCTGAGACATTGGAAAGGGTTCCAATGTAAGGCAGAGCGAATAAGAAGAATCAAATTAGGCAGAAGGATAAAAGTTTCTCAAATCTGAAAAGATGGGAGAGTACTTTAGTATCAGTTTTTTATGATCATCTTAATGATTTAGAGACCTTATCACAATTCATCCTCTAAGTGCATTCTGATAGCTAAGAAGAGGAGCTATGAATTGTTGAAGTGGTTAAATCAAGAAGGTGATTCATACTTCGTTCTAAAAACAATTCCTAGAGTCATACTCCAAGATTGTAATTTGAGTGACATGTCTTGAACAAGGTTTAAAACACTTGTCAAATGTAAGAGTAAAAGTTTTCTACTCTTGTACATTTGAAGTTGGTAAGTTGTGATGTTTTGGATAAAACAAAGACCAATTAAGGCCAATTGTGTGAAGTGTTTGTCTTGATTGGAATCCACACTATCTCTTAAATATTTGACAAGAGAGTCTTATATGTCAAGAGGATAGTAGGAGTCTTAAAGGTCTTGAAAGTATCAAGAACTAATCAAGAATAGAACCTAAAGTTCTTCACTAGCACACGACTTGAGGTTTATAACCTATCGTGTTGACATATTCTATGCCCATTCCAGTTAAATTTGGCTTTGCATATGAGTTCTTAGAGTTCTCAATTGGTTGCACAACAACTTGGAAGCAATGGCAGGCCCTTGAGCTGCCAGGTGGCAAGAAATTAGGATTGAGCTCAGTCCATATGAGTTTGGATTTGTCATTAACCTTTTCTTGTGACTTTGGTTTTGACAATTCAAATGGATAAGAACACATACACCATTAAATCTAAGTGTCATAAGGTTTCTCTCCGATTTATAAAAATGATGGCGAGGAAACACTTTCACTAAGTAGATTTTAGTTAGATAGCAATTGTGATATTTGCATTCTCAAAGTCGTTAGTGGAGCGTGTGTGGTTTACCGACACACTAACTTGGACTTGTGAGAAGTGTCAAAAAGGTCGAAACCATTATGATTACGACATCCTTCTTCATAATTGTTTAGATACACCTATGAGCTATCTAAGGGAAGGTGTATGATTTTGATAAAGTTTTTTCAAAACAATCTAGTATCATAAATTTGAACTTTGGTAAGAAAGTCAAAAAAATATTGATTTCTAGAAGTCCAGCTAAATTTTGGATACATGTCAAAGCTAGTGGGAGCATAAGTGTTATGCTAATAATCATCATGCTAGTAGGAGCATGATAATTATGATAAGTATTGCAAGTTAGCAATGTTAATTATAGAAAACAAAAGGTTTCAATTGGGAAAAAGTTGTTTTGCTATAATTAAGGGAGAGAAAATTGTACTTCATCTCAAATCTATAAGCTTAGATCGTGAGGTTTTACTCTTTTAGTCAAGGATATATATATATATATATATATATATATATATATATATATATATATATATATATATATATGAATTTCAGGTTGGAATGGCTCAACATAAGGAAATTCTGTATATGGGTCCATTATTTGCGTTCTAAAAATCGATTATGATTACGGCATCCCTTTTCATAATATGAATTATGAGAACTTGGCAAATTGAAATGGAAATATTATAGCAAAAGAATGGTTTAGTCTTTATGTGAGACATCATGAATCGTGTCCCATATGCTTCGTATATAGGATCGATTACATGTGCTATATTCATCCTTTCTAAAATTTTCCAAATGCCTGGGGCATTAAGAAGGGAAAAGGTCTAGAATTGGATATGACTAAAAGGATTAAACAATTGTCGAGGACAATCTAAGGTTTACCAAAGATTGGTTGCTTAAGGATAGTTGGAAGTATAATGATAATTCTGGAAGAACCATATTGACATAATCTGTAAGGAGGCAACTCTTGTTTAGAAGTGATAGTCAAAATGGAATATGGAAATGTTTCAAAGTTAGAAATTATTCAATCTGTGTAAGATTAGGAAACTTAATGAAATAAGGATGTTTCAAAGGAGTTGATCTCCTTTGGAATGCTCTGTAATGTTTATTGTTAAGTCTTTGCGACTTTATGCATAATCATTACAAGAGGATCTATGCATATAAGTTTAGAATCTAACAGGTTTCAGTAAATGGCATGAATTTGGAATTCTTGCATTTACAGTAAGGATTTGGGACTATGAAAAGAGGATCATTGGTGTTATGTTCATTTGATCTAATTCAAAAAGTAAAGATCATAGACAAACATAGTATGCATACTTGGTGTGTGGCATGACTAGTGTTTAGAAAACATAGTGTACATGCTCGGAGCATGAGACAACTAGTGTTTTAATTCAAGAATAAAGTTGATAGCTGAAACAGTATACAATGAATAATGTGTAATCATATGGTGATAAATAAAAGGTGTTTTATTTATGTTCATAGGTTTTGATACCATATTGGATTCAATTATTATTGTGTTTCATTTTTGCATGTTTTAACTTCCAGAATAACTAGGTCATTCTTCTGGATGACTAAGTTATTCAAACCATCCACAGTCAGTCATATGTTGGAAGTAGATATGAATTAAGATTGTCATGGGTTGGCTTGTAGAGGTCTAAGATGTTGGACAAAGGGCTACAACACTCATGAGTGCTCATAAGTTCTGAGTATTGGATTCAACCCGCGCTCATTGGAATCACATCATGGATTTTATCACGAGTGATCATGAGATGATAATATCTTATATTCTTCAAACCTAGAGATATGAGTTGTTACTATGAGTTGGTTGTACATTGATTGCACTTTGACAACCCGAAATTTCCATTATGTACAAACTATATCACTTCAATAGAAGTTATAGCAGTCACAGTTAATTTTCAGACTTTTCGCGTAAGTTTGAGTAATTCAGGGTTTACACTTCAGGAAATATCAGGAGAGTGGGTGCACTAGGGTTCTGTGCACCACTGTTATTCCAACACTCTATTATATTAGAGATCATTTCAGGAATAAAAATATTTTTTCTGCCAAAAATATCTCAGGACTATAAATAGAATTCTGAACCAAATTCATTCATTATTCGCATTTCCAACTAGAGAAAAGCCATTTTCTCTCTCACGGATCTATGGGTTTTTATCCTAAATCGTGAGTACCTCTTTCTAGTAGTGTTAGAAAGCTTTATATGTGTTTATAACATGATTTAGAAGGCTAAATCACTAGATCTAGGAGTTTACTCCCCAAGGTGTTCTTGGGCCGTAAACTCCCGAAACAAAGCTGAGACTGAACCTAGTGTGATGCAACTGCCTTAGACTCATATGTATGTGTGTTAGGGACAAGAAAACAACCAAGAATCACCCAAGTTTGGGAGTTCATGGCCCAAGAGTTCCTTAGGCCATAAACTCCCTTTTCAAACTCAAAATGGTGTTTTAAGGCACCTAAAGCTTTAAGACTTTTATCAAGACTTGTTCCCATTTAATCGAATGCCTTAAGCACATCAAAATCACTTATCAAAGTGATTTTACGGCCAAGACTTTGTTCTTGGGCCGTAAACATGAAAGAATGGCACCAAAGTGTGCCTAATGTCTTCATATGCTTGGAATAAAAGCCTAGAACTTATACCACCTATGCTTGAGACTTGAAAACAACAAGAACACCATTCCAAGGGAGTTTACGGCCGTAAACTCCAAAGGAAATGGCCTTAGGGCCATAAACTCCTAAATGGAGTGTTTCTAGACCTTAAACCCTCTCAAGAATTGAACCACCAAGTTAGAATAATTCTAGAAATCATTTGGGACTTCAAAACACACAAATACCCCATGGTTGGGAGTTTACGCTCGTAAACTCAAGAGTTTACAACCGTAAACTCTATGTGTGATGGTATATGGGGAGTAAACTCATATATAGGGTCCTTTGGAACCCTAAACACAAGTGCCTTGTCCCACAATAGCTTAGATGCAATCCTTAGGGCTTAAAACACTTATATAAAGTGTTTATTATGTCTAGGATGTCTTAAACTTTATCAATTAGTGATTTAATACTAATTGAATGCATATATGTGTGATTATATGTTCATTAGGTCGTAGTGTGTGTACAAGTCCTCGCTTGACACCTAGCAATCCTATACCGTTCAGTTCATCCCAATCACCAACTACAGGTGAGTTCATACCCCTAATCAATGTTTTAAATGATTTTAAATGCTTTAAAGGGGGGGGGGGAATACAAGTAGAAACAAACATGTTATTAAATCATTGATATGTATTTTATAACTGTGTTTTTCATTTAATAGATTTCACATACTACAAAATGTGATGCATGAAATGGTTTTAAATCTTAAAAATACGTTGTTATCAAATGTTTTACTTTTTGAAATGTTTATTAAAATGACATGAAGTCATTGTTAATTATTGTTCAAAACCCATAAGATGTCTTACAAAACCATTTTTACATTCTTGAACTAAACTATGCATATACACTTATATTCTTATATATGTATTGATATTATAGTTTACATCTTTCATTTTCTTCCTACACCCTTGAGTAGTAAGAGTGTATAAACCTACATGATCAACCAATTATAGTTCAGTAAATTATCATAGGGATAATTTGAAGATATCAACCATTACTCCTATTACAAGGAATCACACAAGAGTCAGTTCATTCATGAGTCTATACTAGTACATTACCTGATACATGAGTACATATACATATACTTACCTGTTACATGAACACACTTACATGAATATCATACAGGAACACTGTTACATAGGTGCATTATCCTGTATTCACTTACCTGGATACTTGTACTTAGAACTACAAGGATAATTTATTAGTACTTTCTGTGTAAATTATCTTTTCCTATCCCGGTTCAATGGGATATCTAGGTGGGAATTACCATTCTGAACCCCACTGATTATCACCATTGGTCGATGACCATCTATGGAGGTCTAAGGTTACTACTAATACTAGGAAGATCGATAGCCGGGGCTAACCCCTCCACCCACCTGCTGCTGCTACAAAGGACAAGTGGACAATCTTCGATTGTTCATAAGGTTATACCTTTCGCTTATCGCGATGATGTGTTACTCCTAGTACCCAACGATGACACTTACATTAATACTTTTCTGGACAATCTTCGGATGTTCATTAGGTTACATATTTCGCTTAATGCGATGTTGTGTTAGTCCTAGTACCTAGTGACAACACTTACAGTAGTACATTTTCCTGTTTACTTTATTTTGTGATACTTTCACATAAACGATGAGCTAGACTAAGTACTTTAGTACTAAACAATCAAAGGAAAAACTATCATTTTACTTACAAAACATTCGGGTCTTGGTAGAAGACTACATCTCAAACTAATAGAAAATAAGGGATTTTCTAGGGTTTTTCATACTTACATCAACATATTCATTTAAAGGTTTACATGACTTTTAAAACAGCTTTTAGCAAGCAAGGCAATGACACTTATATACTTATGAATTCACCAGCTTTAAAGCTGATACTCTCTTTTAAAATAACTTGTATTCTCAGGTCATCAGTAGACAGGTACGGAGGCCATGTTTTGAGAAGACGGAGCGGACAAGTCTCGTCTTTTATTTTGATTGTATATTTTTAGTGTCTTACTACAATGAAAGAACACACATGTATTAAAACGTTACTTATAATGCAATGGATGATGTTGTTGCTTATTTATTATATTACACTGTTGTGATACTGTACATGACGTCTTCCACCCCTGAACGTTTCCGTCGTTCGTGGTTTTGGGGTGTGACATGCACTAAAACGCATTCGGTAACTTGGTGTTATCAAACGTGCCTTTGTGTATGATTCAACAAGTAGTAGAACAAGCCATATGAGTCGAAGTTTATCCATTCCTTTTACCTTCGTGATAAAAGCGATATCTGTGGGCCCCTCGATGATTTGATGATGACAAATGGAAGTGCTCGACCGGGCCAGGACTGATTTGATTTGTTCAATTAGTCAGTCGTCATAAATCGGAAATCGGGAAACAACAAATGGAAGGAGAGAATGATTATAATCCATGTCTTAGTCCATATGATATCTAGAATGGAGGAATATATGATCCCTTATCTAATGGACATGTCATTTGATTTGTTCAGAGTTTGACAGCGGCTTTAAGAGCTACGATTGCTAGTCGGGATCTTGGAGTCATACACAATAATAGTTTTAGACTTATCCAAGTGGGAGACTGTTGGATTAGGTGTCTAAGCCCATAACTGTTATTGGTATGTATTCGACCCAAGAGTAGCATGGTCCATTTGGGTTGCATATCATCAACACAATTTGTTAGGATGGACTTTTGAGAGAAGGTTAATTATGTTTTATTAATATATTATAAGTTATAATATATTAATATGAAATCATATGTTTTAATTAGTATTGATCAAGAATTAATTTGGAATTAATTTAGTGGTCAAAAAAGACTAATTAAATCTATGGGGACTAATTGTGATAATTAGTTATATTTATATGTGTTGGGATTATGATCCATGTTGGACCAATTTTATGTATGGATACATAAAGAGTTGGGCCACATGAACCATGGATCATAAAACCCATGGGTATGGATTATGGGTGATACCCATGACCCTTGGAATCCTACATATAAATAGGTTACTCCATAGCCAAAATCACCACTTCTTTTCTTAGAGAAATATGGAGGTGTTTTGGTGCATGGAATTCTCTCTCAAGAGCCACCTTTGTCCTATGTGTGTTGTGATTCCATTTGAGGCATTTCATACTATTGGTGCTAAGCTCTTAAGGCCAAATACATCAAGACTTCAAGCCACATAAAAGGTATGTTTCCCTAACTAGTATATTATATGGTTTATGTCAAATGCATGATAGTTATAAGTTTAATGCCTTGGAAACCATTTGCATGTATAATTAGTGAAAACATAGATCCAAGGTATTTAGGGTTGTATGTGCACCATAGGATGTTGTATTATACCAAAACCCAACAAGATTATGGTTCCGGTTCCGGAGCAAGGCCTAGACCAATCGATGTGCGATCACGGGAGTTCATCTCATCGGAGATTATTCGCGAACTTTCGAGAATGGACCTTGGTGGTCTTTCATTCAACCAACGAAGGGATTTGGGAGCTCTTGGTAGTTGTCGTAGGGCCTTTCGGGCTAGATGTGTCACAAGGCAATATGGGCTCACCTGAAGCCTAAAGCATGTGGATCCTAAGAGTTCTTCAGGAAGGAGGGCCCTATTTTAGTTCATTTCATTGAGATCAGAAAGGAGTTTTTCACCATGCTCTCAGGATGGTCAGAGTATCTATGGAGAAGGTGATCAGGATTCCTTCAGATATTGAGAATATGTTATTTGCTATTGCTTCCAAGTAGATATCGGGAAATTGTACCACTTTTGAATTTTGTTTGAGTTTGAACAAGCTAGATCTCATGTCAGTTTTCTGCTATTGTCTGGGCTACCAAGGATTGTTATATGACATTCTGCATGCCAAGTGCGTTCCACATGTATTGTTATCATTCCGGATCTTTTGTTGTGATCGGTGTATGAGTATTATTTAGAGGATATTTGGTCAGGGTTAGAGCGATAGTTCTCTAGTGAAGTCAGAGTTCAATGGTTCTATCATTTTTTTGGGTATGGTTGACAATTGCCTATGAAAGAACTTTAGAGTTCAAGGCACTACTGTTGCTAGGAAAGGACTGGTAGCATGAAGATGGTGGTGTCAGTTGTCGGTGTTAGAAGAATAAATGTCTGGTCATAAGATGTTCAAGAGAATTGTATTTTCGCATGGGTAGTGTTCGGTTAGAGTTCAATGGTGCTGTGGGATTGGGAGTGGGAACGAGGACTCGTCAACCAGGGTGAAGATTAAGGTCTCCAGTTGTCAGCATGGGAGACGGATTGAAGTGTCAGACTGGACCATATTTCAAGGGTACTCTTCAAGATTTCAGAGGATGGGCAATCTTAACGTTTGACTGGCAATTGGTCATTAGCATTGGTAAGCTCATGTTGTCAACAACATATTATTAGGAAGCAAGAAGGATTGGGAATCCTTCAATTCTCATGTGTTGTGAAGACTTAGTTGAATTTAAGTGGGGAAGAATCGATCAGGTATTCAGGAGCATAAATAAGTGTGAAACTAGGATGAGTTTTGCATCCCCGTAAGAGAGGAAGGCGGTCGAGGGACCGTCTTGATTGAGGATTGGGTGAGTTGGGAGTTCAGAAAACGTTCCAATATTTGGTTCACACTTTTCCTTGGCATCAGATAGCAGGTTTCGGGAACTAGGTTAGAGCTCCAGTTAGGACTCAAGTTCAATTGAGTGTTAGGTCGAGTGTGTGTTCGAGCAGTAGGGAAAGTGTTGTAAGACTGCTTGGGTAGCCGTAGCATTCACTAGTGATTAGATAGTTTGGAAAGTGTTGTAAGACTGCGAGGGTAGCCATAGAATTCACTAGCGATTAGATAGTATGGAAAGTGTTGTAAGATTGCAGGGGTAGTCGTAGCATTCACTAGCGATCATATAGTATGGAAAGTGTTGTAGGATTGCGGGGGTAGTCGTAGCATTCACTAGCAATCAGATAGTATGGAAAGTTTTGTAAGACTATGGGGGTATCCGTACCATTCATTAGCGATCATATAGTATGGAAAGTGTTGTAAGACTGTCGGGGGGTGGGTAGCCGTAGCATTCACTAGCAGTCAAGTAGGGTGGTAGTCGTAGCATTCACAAGGTTGGTAGATAGTGCTAGAGTGTTGTGAGGCTGTAGGTGTGGCCTTAGCATTTACTAGGTTGGTAGACAGCATGAGCATGTTCTTGGGTCACGGAAGGAACAATAGTACCCACCAGTTCGGTTGCAGCAATGAGGATATGGAAATCCACGGATTGGATTACATAATTACCCAGATGGGTTAGATTTGGTTTAGCCAACGATAAGACCGTAGGAACGCCACTACAGTTAAAATATCAAGGAAGAAATGGGCTACTTAAGGTCGTTTGTGATTTAAGGCTAACTTTTGGTCAGGTAGCAACCACTTTTAGCCTTGGAGTTGGTGACGTCAGGACTCGATGTATGGACCCGATCAGTTAGATCAGAAGGTTGTTAGCGCCATAATGGCATGATAACTAGTGGCAACTATTGACAAACTAAGATTTCATTCAAAAGTCGCATGGGGGTAACTGTGTGAGAGTCTTTTAAGAACAGCGACCAGGATGGAACATGGTATTTCAGGTAATCGACTAATGAAATAAGACTAGGGAGGTCTCGATAGATTTTGGAAAGCATCCATGTGGCAGCATGTTGTTTCAGTTAGTTTTAGTGTTCTCGCAGTACCAGTAGTAGTGTTTTAGAATTTCAGGTATGGATGGATAAAAGATTGATGGGGTTATGCTAAGTCACTCACAGTAGGATTAAATAATCTCAGAGTAGTCAATTTGATCATGTTGCGTAGCTCTCGTCTGAGTCTAACCGTAGCAGGGATGGATCTTCTACTCGAAGGATTATTTGAGCCTTCTATTGAGAATAAGTGCAATGGATTCAACAATAATAATTCAGTATGGTCGGTCTGTCAGGGAGTTAGACCATCTTGAGATTGCGGATTTCAGATTGAGTAATTGTGATTGTTGCAAGGAATGCATTCATCTTCGGATTTTAGAACCCCATAAGAGTTGCGTTTGATTGCCATGGAAGGTTGGGGTTATGCTCGGAATTGTGGCCATATTGCTCAAGTTGTCGGGTGTGTAAAGAATGGTAAGGGATGGTTTTGAGGGAGAAATCTAATTTAAGTGGGGGAGAGTTGTAACACCCCGTTTAGTAAATAAATAACTAGATAAAATTAATATGAATTTTGGCCATAAAATCCATAATATTTAGTCGGGTGTTGGTTTAAGGGAGCCAAATGTTATAAATTGGATTGTTCGGGGGTTAAAGTGTAAATTCAAGATTTATTTTGAAAAGATTTGGTAATACAAGGACTTCCGTTGAAAATAATTTGTAGAGGGAGGGGCTGCATGATAATTATTGGGACTTAAGTGGAAGGGTTTTTGGATGGTTGGGGTTAAAAAGGTAAATTACAGACTCAATTTGAAAGAAAAGGGGAAGGGAGGGACCAAAGATGGTATTATGGAGAGAAGACTATAGGGCTCGGGGTATATAAACCCATCACCCGGGTAAAGCCTAACCCTAGGGACCATGTGACAGCTACCACCTCCACCCTTATGCCTCCCACCACGAACCTGTTGCATCCGCTATCTCCGGTCCAATCCGACCATAGGTTGCCGCAGGTGAAGCTGAGAAAGCTGAAGACTGACGTCGGGGCAAGTGTTGTTGCCGTTCCCAGTCAACGACGTTGCTGTCGGAGTGTGCCTTCAACCTCCCTGCACAATTGCTACTCTAGTCGCCGACGAGGACACGAGTAGGCGCCTCCTTCTCCTGCTGCTGTTGTCGTCGTGGCTTGTTGTCGCTGTCGCCACCCTCTTCGTTTTTTCTTCATTCCGTCATCAGCCATGACCTGTCACCACTATCTCCACCTGATGGCGTTGTTGCTGTTGTTTTTGTTGAATACGATTTGTCAGCAGTTACTGGGTTATCTTCTCGCATGTTTTGACGTGTTGCTTGACTGGGAACCAAAGAGAAACCACCGCCACCACCGTGAGGTGGTGGCTACCATCGCTAAAACCATCGTTGCCGCCATCGTGGGCCATCAGGTGGGCGGCTGGGTCCTTTATACAAATCAGAATCGTGTGTGTGTGTTGCAGGTGGTGTTTGATGGTCGGAAAATAAAGAAGATACCCACCATGGCCACCAGCCATGGTGGCTGCTACCATGTACCACTGCCGACCACCACAAGAGTGGTTGTGTGTGTGTGTGTGTGTTTATCTTAGGGTGTGTGTGTTATTTGGAATTTGCATTGTAAAATTTTTAATCGGTGTCGAATTAATAAAAAGTAAAGTCATAACCACCACCATGAGGTGGTGGCTGCCGCCACCAGCGACTGTGTCGGGTGGCAGTGTGCTTTGTTGGTGTTTATATCTCGTTCGGGATGCTTGGAAAAAAATGGACTAGAACCATAACCACCACCGTGAAGTGGTGGCCGCCGCCGTGAGCCACTGTTGACCACCACTACGCAAGGTGGTAGTCGGTGGTGACCGACTTATGAAACCCTAGTGGGCCTAATGAAACCCTAATTGATCTAAGGACATAGCTTTTGGGCTTATTAGGTTGTGATTGGGTTGGAAAACCTAATTTGGGTTAGAAAACCCTAATTTTTTATTATATGGGTTATGGGTTGTCGGGATCCTCATTTTGGATGACCGGATTGGGATTAAGTGTTAAGCCCGACCATACCATATGATTAACCTAGTAGATTGTTGAACTTAATGGATTAAGTTCTTAATTGGTTAAGTGAGAAACACTTAACCCTAATTGTCATTTTATGCGAAACCCTAATCTTACTTGGGCCTTAAGTTTTTTTTTGGAAAGGGAACTTCCCTAACGAGGGTTTCCGGGCCAGCTTTCGCGCACCGACTAATCCCCCGCTGCAAACATAAAGCTTTGCCTCATGCCCTGGAGTCACTGCAGGCGAACCTCCATGGCCACAAAGGCTGAGTGGTTCCAGGTTTTGAACATTGGTCAATAGGTTATCCACCATATCTTCCACATGCCTTACCAAGTCACCACAACCCAAGTGGTTACTTGGGCCTTAAGTTGGGCCTTTCTATTGGGCTTTGGTGATTGGGCTATTGATGAGCCATTAAAGAACAATCATATGGATTAAGATAATATGGACGGGCTTTAAGGTAAGCCCATGTGGGGGGTTTGGGCCCAATTTAGAAAATTGGGCCATAGATGGGCCATAAGTGGGCCTTTATGATTATGAGATATTAGGCCATTAGAATGCCATCTGTTTGGACTGGACTAAATGATAGGGCCTTAGGGGAAGACCATGTAGAGGTTTGGGCCTAATTTAGAAAATTGGACCATATGTTGGGCCTTGAGTAATAATTGAATTTTAGGATTGGGCCTTGGGCTTGAATCAAGCTAAGTTAGGGGCAGAGTAGTCTTTTAACCTAAGCATGGACTTATGGATATATGTTGGAACCCAATGATTAATTGGGTATTGTTTTGATGTTAACAGTACATGTATTTGTCATCTAACAGCCAGGGTTTTGTCTATGGGACTTCAGCAGTGTGAGGTGAGTTACATTCTAGTAGAGGTGGGTTCTAGTCATAAGAACATCCTATGTGCTCATACAAACCCTAATGCTTGGATCTAGGTTTCTCTATTGTACATGCAATTTATCCAAGACTATAAACCCTAGATCTAGCATATGATAATCAATATAACATATAATTAGGGTTTAGATCATACCTTGATTGTTATGTAGCAATAACAATCACAATTCCTTCTTTTAATGACTTTAGAAAGCTTAGAGTCACAAATGTTACTCCTCTAATGGTTCACAAACACCAAAAGCAAGATGATGAAGAGGAGAAGAGAAGGAGGCTGCCCAAAACCGTCCAAAACCCTAGAAGGAAGCTTGTCAACGTTTTTGAGGCATAAGGGTTCTATATATAGAGAGGCTATTAGGGTTATCTAACAAGGAAACCCTAATTTGGATGCTTAAGCCCTAAGCAACCCATGGACTCCTTTAATTAAAGGCCTTGGACGATTTCTTATGGGTTTCCTCATAGAATTCGTCCAACCTTATAATATAAGGTAATCCATAGCCCAATTGTAATTATCTTATAATTACAATTCAAGTCCCTTAAGTTTAATTAATCTCTTTTAGTCACAAACTTAATTCTTATTAATACTTGACTAATATTAATTAAACAATATGATTTCTCCTTTAATATATTATTCCCATAATATATTAATAAATCATATTTAATCCTTTCTCTCCATAATTCATCCTATCAAGTTGCTTTGGTGAAGGCAACCCAAAAGGACCATGCACCATCGGGTCAAGTACATACCAAAATAGTTATGAACTTAAACACTAATCCAACAGTCTCCCACTTGGATAAGTCTAATAACTATTCCACGTATGACTTCAGATCCTGATCTGCAATCGTAGCTTTCCAAAGCCGTTGTCAACTCTGATCTTATCAGATATGTGTGTCCTTAGATAAGGGATCATATATTCCTCCATTCTAGATATCGTATAAGACATGATTTCTAATCATTCTCTTTGTACTATTTCCTGACTTCCGATTTATGACGACTGACTAATTGAAAAAATCAAATTAGCCCTAGCCCGGCCGAGCATTTACGTTTGTGATCACTAAATCATCGAGGGGCCCAAAGATATGGCTTTTATCCTACTTTGGATAAAAGGAACGGATAAACTTTGACTCAATGTTCGCTTGCACTCACTCACCGAATCACACACAATAATATGTTTTATGACACCAAGTTACTAGTGTGTTTGCATATTATCAATGTGCAACCGATTTGCAAGATACAACTCACACATCTCGGTTTCAAGAATATAAGATGTTATCGTCTCACCAATCACTCGTGATAAAGTCCATGAAATGATCCAAGTGAGCGTGGGTTTAATCCAATGCTCAAATCATATTCATAAGCACTCATGAACGTTGCAGCAAACATTTGCTTATGTCTAATGCTCTTTAGACAATCCACACACCAATTCACGACAGTCTTCATTCATACCTACTTCCAACATATGAACGAATGTGGCCCGTTTGAATAATTTTACTGTTCTTAACCAATTAAATTATTCAGGAAATCAAAACATGCAAAGTGAAACACAAGGATAATACTAACCCCATATGGCATATCGATTACTCATTATTTGTTGTTTCGGGTAATCAACTTCTTACTTGAATTACAACACTTGTCCCATGCTCACAGCATGCACACAATGTTTACCTATGGTTCTTACTTTTCTGAAATAGATCAAATGAACACATTTCCAATCATACTCATTTCACAACTCCTAATCCTTTCCACAAGTGATAGAATATCAAATTCTTGCCACTTATAGAATATGTTAGATTCTAACATTTTATGCAATGATCCTTTCGTAATGCCATTGCACTAAAGTCACAATGACTATTGCCAATGAAATTACAAAGTCCTCTATCGGATATTGTTACAATACAATTCGTTAGATATGATGTCTCTCACTCAAGGCACATTCCTTTGAACATCCTTTTGCATAAAAGTTTCTAATCTAGACATAGATTCTCAATATTTAACTCCCAATATGGAAACCTTTCCATACCTACCATATGACAACATATTCTTAATAGAATCTTATCTATTTATAATAATTTCGATATACTCCATCCAATACTATACTTCCAACTACTCACAAGTGTCCAATACTCGGCGAACTTTGGATTGTCCTTTGATAGTTGTTTAATTATCTTAGTCAAAACCGATTCTTGTCCTTTTTCCCTCTAAATGCGCTAGACATTTGGAAAATTTTAGAATGGTCAAATATTATAGCTTTTGCAATCGATCCTATAACCGAAGTGTATGGGACACGATTCATAATTTCTTACATAAAGATTTGATACTTTATTAATCTTCTGCCATAATATTTTACGTGCTACGTTCTCACAATTCGAATTATGAAGAGGAATGTCGTAATCATAATCGAAATTTAAGAACACACTATATATCCTTGACTAAATTATTAATATTTCACAACCTAAGCCTTTAGTTTTGAAATAAAGCATAATATTCTCTCCCTTAATTATAGCAAAACAACTATTCAACTCTTACAACTTTGCAAAGTATGACTCTTGTTTTCTATAATTAATATTGATAACTAGCAATACTTGCCTTAATAATCATACAATCATAACATTTATGCTCCCACTATCATGATGATTATTATAAACATAACACTTATGCTCCCACTAGATTTGACATGTATTCAGAAAACAGCTTAACTTACAGAAAAAACAATACCTATTGAATTTCTTAAGTTCATGTTTCAAATACTTAATGCTTTGATAATCCTTTATCAAGGCTTATTAATCTCATACACCTTTATCCAAGATAGCTCATATGTGTCTTAAACAATTAAGACTAATTGCCAAATCTCACAATTCGAATCATGGAGAGGGATACTGTAACCATAATCAAATTTGAGAATGCAATTTTACAATTGTTATCTTCTTAAAATCTCTCTTAGTGAAAGCATTTTCTCACAGTCATTTCTGTGAAGGAAAAAAATCTTATGACACTTAGATTTTAATGGTGTATGTGTGTGTTCCTATCCATGTGAATTTGTCAAAACCAAAGTTTGCAACAAATCCAAACTCATATGGACCGAACATTCTCAATCTTGATTTCATGCCTTATGGTAACACAGCTGCCCACCATGTCTTCCAAGTAGTTAAGCAGCTCACCTTTTCCTATCAATGTACTTTTCATTGATTAAGGTCTTTGCCTTTTATGCATTCAAATGAGAACTCATAGAACTCACATGCATAATTAACTCAATTGGAATGGCACAGAAACAAAATAACGTCAACACGATAGGTTATAAACATCAAGTCGTGTGCTAGTAATGATTAATAAGGTCTATTTTGATTTGTTCTTGAAACCTTTCAAGACCATTAAGACTCCCACTGACTCTTTGACATATAAGATTCTCTTGTCAATAAATATTTCTTGACAAATATTCAAGAGTTAGTGTAGTTTTTATCAAAACACTTCATAAATTGGTCCTTGTTGGTCTTTGTCTTATCCAAGTCATCACAACTTTCCACATTTGATGAATGTTATAAACCTTCTTATCACTCAATGTCACAATCTTAACTCTAAGACTTGTTTTGGAATGAAGTATGATTGACTTCTTGATTTAACCATTTCTTCAATTCTTGATTCCTCTTCTTAGACATACAATTGTACTAAGACTTATATAGAGGATCAATTGAGATATGGTTCTTAATCATTGAGACCTATCATAAGACATAATAAAAGGTACTCTCCCTTCTTCTTAGAATAGAGAAACTTTTATCTTTCTGCCTACTTGATTCTTCTTATTCGTTCTACTTATTGATTTAAACTTTTACAATCAATTCAGAATTACACTTAATCTTATAAGTGTAATCATATTTGCTAAACTTTTAGTTAATCATGACGAATATCTTTGTTACTCTTGTGGTGGACTTGATCAACACATAACCTTGTGTACTCGATCTCCTAGTCCTTCACTTGACACTTTGTCAATGAATTAGTCTAATTTCCAAATATGAAAGTTTATTCATTCATCATACAATTCTTGTTGTACGATTCCAAATTTCTATCCAATAGACACTTGGGCAATGAGAAACCTTCCCTATTTGGTAAATTCTCGACATTTCCACTAACAACATAATTAAGAATCACATCCATTTGTTGAACATCAATTTTTCATAACGATTTCATTGCAAGGAAATAAATAAACACGTCAAACAAAATTTATTTTATTTATAAAAGCAGCGGAAAACATTTGTCCTTACAATGCAAAATCAACTGAAAAACTATGTAATAAATATTCCTAACAGCTCTATCTAAGCTCAAAATCTAATCTTCGAATCCATGCGATCGAGATCCATTGCTTCGTAATTAGACTCATCTTGCTCTATTTCATCAACCTTCCTCTCCTTTCATCGATCCTGCAAAACGTTCAAATTGAATCTTATCACATTATGTATTAAGAATCAACGAATAGGAACTTAGTTGAGTTAGATAGTCGATTTTACCTGAAGCACAGTCATACTCTTTGACTCTCCCGTCTTCTGGACTCTTCAGGCTCTTAGGGTAGACTTGTATCCAATGCCCTTTCTCTTGGCTGCAAACGCAGGTCGGTTCTCCTAGAACGTCCTCGGAAGCATGGTTGGTTGACTTTCCCAACTAATACGCTCCATTGTTTTGCCAAATCATTTCTGATTCAGCAGTAATGAGCATGTAAGTTAGGTAAATGAGGCTTTCATCATGATCCATCATATAATACTTTCTTTTGAACTCATTATATGATTCGGGAAGTGACTGCAGAACCCAGTTCACAGCCAACTTATCCAGGAATGACACGCCCAACATCCTCAACCTATCAATGTGTGATTTCATTCCTAGAACGTGGGCACACACGGGTTTACCATCTTCATGTTTCATTTCCAACAGGGCTTTAGTGACATTGAACCTTTCAACTCTTCGATCTTTTGGGTTAGGGAGAATTATGAGAGGAGGTGGAGGAAGTGAAGCATGATCTCTTGTTCCTTGATTGAATCGTGGAATATCATCTTCATGTGGAAAGCTTGTTCCATGGGATTTGGGAAGACCATAGTTGTCGAACTTTGACATCTACAAAACAGGAGAAAACAAATTCAAGTTAGTTGATAGATTGAGTCCTTAATAAATCACCCAAATGAGATATTAAGGCTAGGACCCAACACAATATGCTACAACCTAGAAAAGGGACGCCGTAATCTAGTTGCAGAAAATTTGAAGGTAAGTGAATGATGATTCACTAATTTCCACCACGAAAAACGAAAAAGAAATTGAAGTTTTAAATCTATGAAAACTCCTAGATCCTTTGAGATTCATTGAACTTTTCAATGGCATGTTTAAATCTCGATATGCCCCTCTTGTTTGTGACTGGGATGACGAGGATCACAAAGGGGGTGTGAATAACCATGCAAACTTACATGGTGCCCTCACATGTTACGATCACCTATTCGATGTGCCAGTAAACCACACACGCTCCACCGAACTATGACAAACATTGAGTCACCCTTTGCTACCTTTGCTTAGAACCATTAATGTGCCGGTAAACCACACACGCTCCACTAACGTCTTCGCAAGGGCACAAAGTGTAATTTCATGGAATTGCATCAATTCACTTTTGCCTAAAGTAACTAAGATTGGGAATTTGTAAAAACAGTTAGTTACTTTTGTACTTCATTATACTTATAATGGAAGGTTTTGTCCTATCCTACTAGTTCGGCTAACGACCCTCCACTAGTCAAGAGTGCGGTGGGTAAAAGTGGATACCCATTCAATCGCCATTTTATAGGCAATTTCCTTAAACAACCCTTATAGACTAGCTTCATGAATGAAGCCTACTAACGGTAAGACTGACTTTTACTAATACGTATATATATATAATGTTAGACTTTTATTGTTATATATAGTATAGGGTGTATTTTACACTTTTAAAATACTAGGTTGTCAAATTTAACAATTATACTTTTAATTCAATTAAATTGTAACCCAAAACTATTATGGATTTATTAAACCTCTTTTAATTATACACCTTACTTAATTAATAAAACCATAAGGGTGTGATTTGAACTTTTCAAAACAATGCTAGGGTTTAAGAATTTAACATTTCTAAACTAACTTTTAATCAACATTTAAATTCAAAAACTTGAGGACAAGTTTTGAAACATTTCAAAACATTAGGGTTTAGAATTTAAATATACATCAAAATTAAACTTTTAATCAAACATTAAATTCCAAAACTCGAGGGCAAGTTTTGAAACTATTCAAAAAATTTGGGTTTTAACTATTTAAATTTCAAAAACAAAACTTTTAAGTTCAAATTTAAATTATAAAACCTAAAGGGGAAAGTTTGATACTTTTCATAACACAAGGATCAAATAACAAATAATATAAATTCAACAATTAATTTCATCATTATCTATATTTGACCTAATTTCAATTTCTTGCAAAATTAGTTACCCAATTTGATGTGATTAAACTTTCTTTTAATCTATGAAGATCGATTAGATCTTGAACAAGTAAGTAAACAATGACAATATGAACATAATAAAAGAACAGGACAAGATAGAATCAAACGTGTCGAATGATTAAAACAAAATCCTCAGAAGAGCTCGATTAAGAACATCAACTGTAGAGGACTTGAAGGTTACAAGAACGATCAAAGAAACCTTTTATCGTCTGGAAAAATCGTTATACGCAGATCTCTAAAACCTTAACCTAATATGCATGCAAGCATTAGCTTATATACAAAGCATAAAAGACTCACGGTTGGACAGGTCCAAACCGGAATACAAAATAGCATAATTAGACGAGCCCAAAAGACGCAATCTATAAAGCCCAACAATCTCCCCCTTTGCGTCAATTTGGAGTGAGACATTTACTAATTTCTTGGGCCAGCAGCCGAAACCGGTACCTTCTTCACGGTACTAAACAGACACTTGGTGATTGAAAGAATGGTCTGTCTAAACCGGATGTACCAGTTAATCATATCTTCAAAATACTTGACATCATCGGCCGAGTTCTCTTTACACCGTTTGACAATGAACAGCACATGCTCCAAACAGGTTGTGGTGTAAAGATGCTTGTCAGCTAAAGCGAAGAGACATTTCTGTCCTTCCGCTCGAGTGAACATAACTGTGTTACGTCTTGGGTCAATCTTGCCCAGCAGCATTTGATTGAGATCACTGGCCGATCCCACAGGAGCAATTTTGGGTTTCTTCTTGAAGACTGTGGCGACCTCCTGATCCATAAGGGCAACCTCCATGATGTAGCAGATTAACATCCTTTTGACATGGTCTAGAATGGGACCATATTCAGCTTCATTGGTCAAAAGGATATTATACAGGACGATCCAATCATGAGGATTTAGATTCGGTAGATCTGCCAGAGAGATAGGATGAGCAGATTTTGCAGATCCCCGAATCAATTTGAACCGAACGTTTATAAAACGTCCTTCAGTATATGGTTTTAGCACCCGAACGTTTACAATCTTCTGGGCACTCCATGTAAGGAATTGTGGACGAGCAGCCTTTAGATAGAAGTCAATGAGCTCCCTATCAAGCTCAGCGTTCGGGTGAGGGACTTCAAAAATATTAGAGAAGACGTGGAAGATGAACGCCTTTCGAGTCAGCGGCATATCGAACTGCGAATCGACAGTGTTGCTACAGTCGAACGATATAACCGGCTCGAGCCATAATATGCTGGGTGTTTCAATGGCCTCTTTGATCAAGCGTTCCCTGGTCCAGGCAGGGAAGAGAGTCTTTCGGCTCTCAAGGAGATCGTGGGCTTCTTTTTGTTTGCGTTCGGCTTCGGCAGCCTCACGCGCCACACGACTGGCATCTTCACCAACATTGCGACTGTTCTTTCGTTTTAAAATGTCGGCAATAGTCTCCTTGTCACCTTCTTCATCTTCGTCCTCCGCTATATTTTTGCCTTTGTTCTTCACACCCGAACCTAAAATTTGATGAGTTGAAGATGGTTCAGTTGTGTGAATAGCTTTGGAGGAAGGAGGTGGTTTTGAACTTGTCTTCTCATCTCCCCTTTGTTTCGGAATGGACACAAAACTTGGGAGGCCTTCGACTTTGTTGAGTAGATCGATGGCTGGAGAGAGCTTTTCAGCAAGGGATCGCCTCATCGAAAAGTTTAAAATTGGATCATGTGCTTCCAGAATGTTTGAGATAACAGCGTGGACATCCGAAACACATGTCTTGACCACCTCCCGTTCAGAGCGAAGATCTTCCAGTTCTTGTTGGGATTGAGAGAGTTGAGTGGTCTTGACCTCAAGTGCAGTTGTTTTTGAAGCCAGATCGTCCATTAAAGAACGCTCGGTTGTCAGATCTTCTTGTAGCTTGACGAGGTGAGCTTCAATGGAGGCGGTAAAGGCCGAGTTGTCATCGCTTATGTTTTGACGTAGATTGGCGAACGAAGGCAACTCCGATGAGACAAACGTGACCAATTGTTGGACAATTGGTTCCAAAGATGCCTTTGTGGCATTTGCACTGTCTTGCATGGACTGCAGTAGGACAGAGGCATCAGAAAATAGTTTATCGACTTTTTCGGTCGCTGCCTCACATGCCCGGGTGGATGCCTGAATTGCAGCAGTTGCTGAGGCTACTGAATCATGTTGAGCCCTGGAGAAGGCATCAACAATCTTCTGAAGTGCAGCTTCAGACAGGGTTGATTGTTGGTTAGACGAGGAGGCGAGAAGTAGATCAATCTTCTCGTTGAGCTGTTTGAGATGTTTCTTAGTTACTGGGGCATCATACTCCTCGTCACTTTGAACTTGAAACGGACTATAGTAGACCGAATCAAAGATCATGTTTTCTCCCCCGAGATAAGGGTTTTCACCCTCAGATGCATTGCCATGAGATGAAGAGGGTGGAGAGGTTGGGGGTGTTGAGGGTTTAGTAGGAGAAGGTTGAGTAGTTTCGGTTGGTGGTTGAGTATGGGTAGTTTCGGTTGGTGGTTGAGTATGGGTAGTTTCGGTTAGTGGTTGAGTATGGGTAGTTTCGGTTGTGTGGGTTTTGGGTTGAGGAGGTTCGGTTAAATGTGGTGATTCAGTGGTAGTGGTAAAGATTTGTGGAGGGGAACGAATTGGGGAATTGGGTAGTTCAATCTCTGGGGTAGGGGATCGAGGTGGTGTATTGCCTCGTTGAGGAGATGCATCCCCTTGAGAGTCGTCAGAACCCGAACTCTCACCCTCAGAGTCACTCGAAGAGGAGGGTATAACAAGCTTTCGCTTCGGTTGGGTCTTCCTCTTCTTCGGTGGGGGGGAAGGAGAAGCTTTTGGCTATTTCCTCTTTTTAGGAGAAGGCCCCTTTGAAGCTTTGGAGGCTTGTTTTCCTTTTTCCGCCTTTTTACCTTTGCTCACCGGTTTATCTGCGTCATGAATAGACCTGAGCATATCCGGGGTCAGATCCCTTGGACCAGACGGTGTTAGCTCCTTGAGCTTCCGAATCAACCTGCTATCCGAAGGGACAGCACCATACATGGACTCTGGAATTGAACCAATAAAGGTGAATTTTGATGCATCTGAGATGATGATCTTCTTGGTATGGAAAGTACCAACAGAAGACATCGATGCACCTTCAGCAGTGGGAACGTCGAATCTGTCCATGGCCCATTTAGTTATCAGTATCCAGAATCGAGCCAACGAAACTTCAGAGTGTCTGGATGAAGAGGAGAGGCTTTGAATAAGTTGTTGCCATAGAACAAACCCGTAATCCAGGTTGATCCCATTATAAACTCCGTACAATGGTGAGGAACAGACGACTTGCACCATCTGAACCTGAACTTCTCTCCGACAGTCCCTTGAAAAGGACTGTAAATAAACCGTTCCATTGAGGCGGCAAGCATGATTTTTTGAATCTTGCAACTGATGTAAGAACCTCTGTGTATCCCATGTTGTAAAACATGTTATACAGATGACCAATCTGTATCGACTCCGGATGAACTCTGGATGGGTCAGAAGCAAATCCGAGCAACGAGCAGAAACGTGGGCGGGAGACGGAGGTTTTGTGGTCTCCAATCTCGAAAAATACCCGGTCGATAGCCCTGTCATAATATGCAGTCGCGTAGACCTGCGATAGGGCCTCCATTGGCACCGATTCGATCCTGGAAAGTGCTGGTACGAGTTGTGAATACTTTAAGCACTCTATGACCGGCGACATGTAAGGGTCGTATGCCTTTGGGTTAAGATCAATGACCAAGCATTGCTGTGGGCGAATGGGAAGAATCTGGGTGGTAGCATGAACTGAAGAGGAGTCAGCCATTGATGCAGGTGTGAAGAAGATGATGAACAGGAAACTGTATGGGAGTGTTTGAGTTTTTGGAAATTTTGAGAGTGGTAAAGAGGTAAAAGGAGGTGGAATGGGCTATTTATAGTTGGTGAGAAGAGAGAGAAAGATCGTTTCAAATCTCGTATGGATGACAGTTGGGACGGGCGATGATCACGTAGGAGAGAGAGTGTCAGATTTCTAGGACCACGCCGCCCAATAAGCGCCGTTTCATAGGGACAAGCCGTTACTGTTTAACCACGCGCATTGAATGCCACAGGACAAAAAAAACTTAGGATTTAAAAGAATGTCCGTTAAAATTACGATCAACCATTTATAGAGAAATGTTGAAAGGCTTCTTTTAATTATGCTAAAAACGACTGGCTTTAAAATAAAATCTCAGAAAGAAAAATAAGAACAAGATCCAAGGGAAGAAATGTTATGGGTTTGTAACAATTTCATAGGAATCGCATAAAATTGGAGATTTTAATAGGGTACTTTCATCAATTCTTTAGTGAAAACTTGAGCAATTTAATTGTTCACCGTCAATTCGTTAGGTGTTGAATTTTGGGTTTCACTTAGTTCGTAGTGACACAATACTAAGATCATAAACGCAGATGTTGTGCAACCATAAACCTCAGTGGTAAGTGCTGAGAGTCTCAAGGGTTACCATGATGGAATGAGTGTAGTGGAGAAGTAATGTAGAGATGGTGCAAGAGAACAAAGTACCTCTACTGCGAAAAGAAGGACCAAGCAGGAAATTCTTAACTCATGTGAGAAAAGAGTGAGGTAGCTCACGATTAGAATAAATGAATTGGCCTTATTGGGAAGACAAGGTTTGTGTATACCAGGTCATGAAGGCCTTTATTCAAAATCTTATGAGGCTTGAGACACATACAGAAGCATGCTTCTAGGGACATTTAGGAGTTTCAACAAATGTATCCTTATAAACTAACACAAAAAAAATTTGGAATTTTTGAGATAAACCGAACCCGAACCTTCGGTTGGTTTCGGTTGATAAAAGATTTGAAAAACCGAACCCGAACCTTTGGTTGGTTTCGTTTCTAGAAAATTTTGAAAAACCGAACCCGAACCTTCGGTTGGTTTCGGTTCTAGAAAATTTTGAAAAACCGAACCCGAACCTTCGGTTGGTTTCGGTTCTAGAAAATTTTGAAAAACCGAACCCGAACCTTCGGTTGGTTTCGGTTCTAGAAAATTTTGAAAAACCGAACCTGAACCTTTGGTTGGTTTCGGTTCTAGAAAATTTTGAAAAACCGAACCCGAACCTTCGGTTGGTTTCGGTTCTAAAAAATTTTGAAAAACCGAACCTGAACCGTTGGTTGGTTGCGGTTCTTAAGAATTTTTTTTATTTTATTTTATTTTATTTTTTTAGAATCAAACGAGGAAAAACAGAATTGTACAACCAATGCACAACATTGAGAAACTATCTTTGAAGAAATGAGTGGGTTAGATAGTTGAAACGAACCCGAACGTTCGGTTGTTATGTTTGAGTTTGAGAGGTAGCGTCAGGTACTGATTCTGATTCCATCATACCAAGTCCTTGCAATATTTTATTGAATGATGCTTCAGGAAGAGCTTTTGTAAAGACGTCAGCCAGTTGATCAGTGGTTCTTACGAAATGAACTTCGACGTTTCCATCTTCCACGTGATCTTTGATGAAGTGATACCTTAGTGCTATGTGTTTGGTTTTGGAGTGTTGCACTGGGTTATGACAGATCCTAATTGCACTTTCAGAGTCACAATATAGTGGGATCTTCTTCATATTGAGTCCATAGTCTCAAAGTTGACTTTGGATCCAAATCACTTGTGACGTGCATGATGCAGCTGCAATGTATTCCGCTTCGGCAGTGGATAGCGACACGCACGTTTGTTTCTTGGATTGCCAGCTAACTAACTTCCCATCAAGAAATTGACAGCCACCAGTTGTGCTTTTACGGTCGAGTCCACATCCTCCAAGGTCAGCATCAGAATAGGCTTGAACAAAGAAGCCTGAGTTGGAAGGATACCATAGACCTAAGGAGGTGGTTCGCTTGAGGTAGCGTAGGATGTTCTTCACTGCAACCATGTGAGGTTCGCGTGGGTTTGCCTGAAATCGAGCACAGTAACAAACAGAAAACATGATATCAGGTCTGCTGGCGGTTAGATACATTAAAGAGCCAATCATTTGGCGATAGAGCGTGATATCAACAGCCGGTTTGTCTAGGGATGGTGTAAGCTTGGTGCCGAATGCCATTGGGACTTTAACTTTCGAGTCTCCCTTCATTCCAAACTTTGCTAGGAGAGTCTTCGTGTAAGCTTCCTAATTAATAAAGATGCCTTCGGGTCCCTGTCTTATGTTTAAACCAAGGAAAAAGTTAATTGGACCCATTGAGCTCATTTCAAACTTAGTCTCCATCAGCTTTTTGAATTCAGCTGTTAAGCTGGGATTCGTGGAGCCAAAGATGATGTCATCGATGTAAATTTGAACTATCATAAGGTGGTTACCTTCCTTTTTGCGAAAGAAGGTTGGGTCAACCGAACCTTGTTTGAATTTAGACATCTTTAAAATTTTTGTAAGCGTTTCATACTAGGCTCTCGGAGCTTGTTTAAGGCCGTACACAGCTTTATCCAGAATATAGCAATGATTTGGATGCTTTTCGTTCACGAACCTAGGAGGTTGCTCCACGTACACCGTTTCTTCAAGTTCTCCATTGAGAAATGCACACTTGACGTCCATTTGGAAAACCTCAAAGTTCTTGTGGGCAGCATAAGCCAGAAATATTCTAACAGATTCTAGCCGAGCTACTGGAGCGAAAGTCTCTTCATAGTCTATCCCTTCCTCCTGACAATAACCCTTTACCACCAGACGAGCCTTGTTCCGTATAACATTACCTTCCTTGTCCATTTTGTTCCTAAATACCCATTTGAGACCAACAACCGAAGCATCTGGAGGAGTTGGAATTAGGCGCCAGACTTTGTTCCTTTCAAATTCATTCAGCTCGTCTTGCATTGCTTGAACCCAATCAGAGTGATCGAGAGCAGTGTTGACTGTCTTTGGTTCAACTTTTGATACGAATGAATTGAACATGCAAAACTCAACCTTTGAAAATAAGGAAGTCTGTTTTGCCTTCAGTTGTGATCGGGTCATAACCTTTTCAGATACATCCCCAACTACTTGAGAGACGGGATGATCTCTTGTCCATTTGACAAGAGGAGGGTAATTTGGATCAAAGGTTGGGTCTAGTTCAGCATTGATTAGTTCGTCTAGCTCAGATTGGCTGTCATAACCAAGTGTCACATTATTATGTTCCACCTCAGTTGATGTACGTTGGAAGACATGAGGATCATGTGGTTCTAGTGGTCCTGAGCTTCCTGATGTTAAGTCCTCTTCGGTTGAAGTTGTGGAATTTGGCTCCCCCTGAACTTGAGCGCTTGGTTCCCCCTCGACTTGAGCACTTGGCTCCCCCTCGACTTGAGCACTTGGCTCCCCTTCTATTTGAACACTTGGCTCCCCCTCGACTTGAGCGTTGTTGGAAGGAGAGTCATTAGAGATTGATGCTTCTTCATACATTCTCCTTGCAGCGTCTTCGACAATCTGCTCCATGTGATCAACCTTGTTGTCTGCTACACCTACTTCGGAAAGTGAAGCGTTCTCTAGTTCGTCAAAGAGCTCCAGAAATGTCTCGAATAGGTTGGCGACTGAGACTGTAATCTTGCCATCTAGAGGAAAGATTTCCCCAGTGATATCTTCTTTAGCCTGTAGCTTCTTGACATAGTTGTCGTCAAAGGTCACATAATACGTCTCTTCAATCTTTCTCGAACGCTTGTTCAGGACCCTGTATGCCTTGGATGTGAGCGAGTAACCCAGAAATATTCCCTCGTCGGATTTGACATCAAACTTGTTACGGTGTTCTTTAGAGTTGAAGATGAAACACCTTCAGCCGAACACATGAAAAAATTTCATATTTGGCTTCCTGTTGTTCAGTATCTCATATGGAGTGAGTGCGAACCTTTTGTTGAGATATGACCTGTTCTGTGTAAAACAAGCAGCAGAAATAGCGTCAGCCCAAAAATAAAGAGGTAAAGAAGCGAAACTTAGCATTGTTCGGGCAACTTCACACAAGGATCGGTTTCGTCTTTCGACTATTCCGTTCTGTTGTGGTGTGTAGGGAGCTGAGAAATTATGACTGACTCCCTTTTCTGCAAGAAATTCTTCAAACTCCCTGTTCTTGAATTCGAGACCATTGTCTCTTCTGATGTTGCGAACAACCTTCTTGAGCTGTACTTCAATTTGCTTGATAAACATTTTCAGCTTTTGAGTTGCTTCAGATTTGAGCTTTAGAAAGAACACCCATGTAAATCGTGAAAAATCATCAACGATAACAAGAATATACTTGCGACCACCGATGCTTTCGATAGATGAGGGACCACACAAATCAATATGAATTAATTCGAGTGGTTCAACAATTTTTGTGTTGATTATCGATGGATGACTTTGACGACTTTGCTTTCCCATTTCGCATGCAGCACATAGATGATCCCTGTCGAACTTGAGCAATGGAAGACCCCTTACATGACCTCCAGTAACAAGACGGTTGATATCTTTAAAATTTAGATGAGATAATCTTCGGTGCCACAACCAGCTTTCGTCGGATTGAGCTTTCGACAACAAGCATATAGCTGGATTTCCCTTGATGGGTTTGATGTTTAAGGGAAACATTTCACCCTTTCGCTCTGACTTGAGAATTACTTTATTTGACTTTTTCTCTATGATTTCAGAACCTTCATCATCGAATGAGACTTTGAGACCTGTACCTCCAACAAGCTGAGATACACTAATGAGGTTGTGTTGGAGTCCTTCCACATAAGCCACCTTCCTTATAGAGAAGTCCCCATTGGTTATCATCCCGTATCCCTTTATAGTGCCGAATGAATTGTTTCCAAACTTGACGTTGCCACCATTTGCAAGAGATCTGTATTCCCTAAGCTCCTCTTTCCTCCCTGTCATGTGACGTGAGCAGCCACTATCGATGTACCATTCTTCGTCGAACTGCTCGTCACTTATAACCTGCAAAAATTAGACAGATTTAGGAACCCAAAGTTTCTTGGGTCCACGTGAGCTTTGCATGGGAACGAGAACAATAAGAGAGACATCAACAAGATAAGTTCTTTTTACAAGAGTTGTTTTATCTTTCCTTTTAATGGTGTAAACCTTTATTTTATTAAGATTAGGCGAATTAGATTTGGACTCTGGTGTGGATTTATTGACCTTCTGCTTCCATTTTTGCTCAACTGATGAATGAGATTTTCGAGAACAAGAGAAATCAGCTTTAGGGAAAGATGGAGACGAATCGGTGGGAGTAGAAGAATTATGTGACCAAGAAAAGGAATTAGAAGAACGAGAAGAATTTGAACACGAGGGTTTGGATTGAGAGAAGTTCCGGGCTTGAGGCTCTAGGTGACCCTTTTGCTTTTGATTATTGGAGGGAATGACCTTAGCGTTTTGTTCTCTTTTGACTTCAAAACCGAACCTTTGCGTTCGGTTGGAACTGTCTTTGGAACCGAACCTTTGGTTTCGGTTGAAGTCCTTTTCAGAACCGAACTTCTGCCTTCGGTTGATATCTTCTTGTGAACCGAACCTTGGCTTTCGGTTTTTGTGACTTTCAAGCTTTTCTACAGGAATTTTTTCATACTTTAGATTCTTGTCTTGATGAGAGAAATATGCATTCTGGGAACGCCAGAATTGTTTCCTTTCAGAAAGGTTCTTCCTGTATCTATTGTTCCTTTCTATCTTCCTATTCCTCATCTGAGAAGGTTGATGATGAACATTCGCTTTCGTTTTTGGTGACTCCTTGGCCGGTTCCTTTTGAACTGCAGGAGTTTTACTTTGAGCCAAAGGAGCCGAGAGAATGTCTGCTTTTGCCGAGTGATCATTCTTCTGAGGAATATTTTTTGTACCACTGGTGCTCGGCTCATCGAAGTTGTTCGGTTTATTCAAGGGCTCAGGTATGTATCTTCCTTTGCTCTTCCAGGAAGTTCTTTCAGATAAACCAATGGTTTCGTCTGCATTATCAATTGGAGCTTCCCAGAAGTACTCATCACAGCCATCAGCATTGTCTTCGTTTACAATGGCTACAAGTTCAGCTGTTTGATGTTCGGTTACTCCTGTCACCTTGTAAACTTGATTTGGATTGGTCCTTACCTTTTGATACACAACTGCTTTCTCAACTAATTTTGGGGACTTTTGATGGGACAACCGAGCGAACTCCACTGAATTTTTAGAAATTAGATTCTTGTGATTTTCTGGCTCGGTTTTAATAAATTCTGAGCAGTCAACCGTGTCCTCTACAGAAATTTCACTCATGTTATCGTCCTCGTTAAGCTCAGATGCATTTTCAATGTCAATTTTGTTTTCTGAGCTTACGTTGACGATTAAAGAGTCAAATTTTTGCATGGTTTCGGTTCTTAGTTTAAGTCTGTCATTTTCATCCAAAAGATTTTTAAGCATGAGCTTGTGGTCTTTGGATTTAATGAAGGACTCAATTTTGTCCAGTCCATACATGTAGGTGGGATTAATATCATCAGACGATATCACACTTTCACAATTATAAGCTTCAGCATCGATTTCATCTTCCTTAAACTCTAGGAAGTGCAAAATCATGCGGTGAATCCTTTGGCCTATTTCACAATCCAAGTGAAGCTGAGTAATATTAGAGTACAAACGTTTAGCAATTAAACAAAAAACATTTCGTTGTTTTAACAATTTCAAATTGTCTCTTTGCAAATAAATGTTTTCATCTTTAACTTTGACTAATTCTGACTCCTTTAACTCTATCCACATTCTCCGCTCCTCACTCTTCGACGTCGCCCTGCTCAATTGATCAGTTAGGTTAGAATTTGTGACCCGAGTTTGAGTTAAACTACTATCTAGATGAGATATTCTTGTATTGACGGTTTTTAGTTCTTTCTCATAAGAAGATGATGGTACTTTGCATGAAATAAAAACAGATTGTACCTTCTTTATCAGTTCATCGAGCTCATTGAACTGTTGGCTGAGCGGTTTGGCTGTAAAGCACATGTCCTCCTTTGCTTTCTGTCCATCAATACCTCCATCGGTGTTGTATCCCCTCATTTGAGATACGTCAGAAACCATGAGGCATTTTCCACCACTGCTTTCTTCCTTAGACAAGTAGGCCTTTCCATGAGTAGGCTGCCTCACTTCCTCGTCTTCTGAGTCGGTAGACCAAACTTCCGTGCTACCGAACTCATCACCTAGAACAGAACCCTGCACAATAAGAGCATTAATAGGCGGGTTAGCAGCAGACTTCTTCTTTCTCAACTCATCCAATCTTTTCTGCAACACGGCTTCCTCATCATTCCCATCATCCTTTTCAGCCATTTTCTTAAGGACACAGTCCTTAGCATAATGATTTTTCCCACCACAATAGAAACAACTCACTCCAGAGTCGCCATCCGCCTTCGGTTCCTTCTTGTGCTCCTCAGCTTTCGGTTCATTAACCGCCTTTTCAGAGCTGTAACTCCCCTGCCAGTTTCGGTTTTTGTTGCTGGGGAATCTCTTCTTGATGAACCTTTTGGGATTGGACACCATCAAGGCATAATCTTCTGATGTGAGATCATATTCTTCCAGGCTGAGGTCTTCATCCTCCATAACAACTTTACTTTTTGACAGGAGGGCCAACGAACCAAGACCGGAAACGACGTTCTTTTCTTGCACCACGATCTTCTCTTGAGACTTGAGAATTCCCACCAGTTTCGCCATAGAATATGATTTAAATTGCTCATGGGCTTTAACCGTGGAAACAACTGCTCTCCATTCAGACCTCAGACCATTCAGGAATGTAACCTTCTGTTCGATGAGCTTCCTTTAAATATCATGTTTAATCATCTTGCTGAGAAGATGATTGAAGCGATCGAACGTCTGGGTCACAGATTCTTCAGCCCCTTGTCTGAATTCTCCAAACTCAGATAGAAGTAGAGTTTGAATAGAATGTTCAAGATCTTCGTCTGTAGAATACAGTTCGCGAAGTCTATCCCAAACATCCTTTGCCGTTGTGCATGAACTAACCAATCTGAATGTATCGGACTGAAGGGCGAACCGGATCAATCTTAATGCCTTGATATTGCATTGGAACTTATCCTTTTCATCTTGAGCAATATCTTTCACGTCCTTTAACAGATTATTGTATTCTTTTTGAGTCTTGATGATTCTGGACGATGCAGAATGAGAAAACGGTCCATTGATGATAGCTTCCCAAATCAAATACCCATTTTCCTCAGATCCAATAACATAGTCTTCGAAATGATGTGCCCATACTTCATAATCATGGGTGTATAAGATAGGAATCTTTGTCGTCGAACCAATGATGTTGGAAATATTAATAACGTTTGATTGTGTCGCGTCCATTATGATCGAAAAAACCTGTTCAAAGATCAGACTTGTAATAATGCAGATTAGGGCAAAGTAATAAATATCGAGATACGTCAATAAAGAGATGACGGCTCAATAAATATTAATGATTGCGGAAAAACCCTAATGGAAATCTTTTTCACAGAAAAGATGTATATCAATTACACAGCCTCCTGCTCTGATACCAATTGATGTGATTAAACTTTCTTTTAATCTATGAAGATCGATTAGATCTTGAACAAGTAAGTAAACAATGACAATATGAACATAATAAAAGAACAGGACAAGATAGAATCAAACGTGTCGAATGATTAAAACAAAATCCTCAGAAGAGCTCGATTAAGAACATCAACTGTAGAGGACTTGAAGGTTACAAGAACGATCAAAGAAACCTTTTATCGTCTGGAAAAATCGTTATACGCAGATCTCTAAAACCTTAACCTAATATGCATGCAAGCATTAGCTTATATACAAAGCATAAAAGACTCACGGTTGGACAGGCCCAAACCGGAATACAAAATAGCATAATTAGACGAGCCCAAAAGACGCAATCTATAAAGCCCAACACAATTAATACAAATAATTCAATCTTTATCATATAAGGAAGTTATTATCTAATCAATTGGTAATTATCTTGTGTTTTGGCAAGGATATTCATTAAGAAACAATAAAATTCATATTTTATAGGTTTAAAACGAATATGGTAATTATCCTTAAGGAAAACAGCAAAAAAATCCGAAAATCCCTCTGTCTGACTCTCCGATTCGCCGAGTCACACTCTGGAACTCGCCAAGTAGGGCTGACTCGCCGAGTCAGGTGGAACAGAAGGCCAGAAAATGATTTTCAGCAACATATAGCATCAATACAATAGAAACCAATCTAGGCTCTGATACCACTGATGGGTTTTAGTCAAAAGAACATCCTATGTGCTCATACAAACCCTAATGCTTGGATCTAGGTTTCTCTATTGTACATGCAATTTATCCAAGACTATAAACCCTAGATCTAGCATATGATAATCAATATAACATATAATTAGGGTTTAGATCATACCTTGATTGTTATGTAGCAATAACAATCACAATTCCTTCTTGTAATGACTTTAGAAAGCTTAGAGTCACAAATGTCACTCCTCTAATGGTTCACAAACACCAAAAGAAAGAGGATGAAGAGGAGAAGAGAAGGAGGCTGCCCAAAACCGTCCAAAACCCTAGAAGGAAGCTTGTCAACGTTTTTGAGGCATAAGGGTTCTATATATAGAGAGGCTATTAGGGTTATCTAACAAGGAAACCCTAATTTGGATGCTTAAGCCCTAAGCAACCCATGGACTCCTTTAATTAAAGGCCTTGGACGATTTCTTATGGATTTCCCCATAGAATTTGTCCAACCTTATAATATAAGGTAATCCATAGCCCAATTGCAATTATCTTATAATTACAATTCCAGTCCCTTAAGTTTAATTAATCTCTTTTAGCCACAAACTTAATTCTTATTAATACTTGACTAATATTAATTAAACAATATGATTTCTCTTTTAATATATTATTCCCATAATATATTAATAAATCATATTTAATCCTTTCTCTCCATAATTCATCCTATCAAGTTGCTTTAGTGAAGGCAACCCAAAAGAACCATGCACCATCGGGTCAAGTATATACCAAAATAGTTATGGAATTAGACACTAATCCAACAATTATCTGGTAGTGGTAGGGGTGAAATATTCCCCGATTACCGGTTGAAAGAGAGCGAAGGGGTAGGCTAACACCTAGATATGCTAGGTGGTTACCGGTAGAAATAGACCGAAGGGGTAGGTCAGGAACCTATATATGCCTAACAATATGTTATTTGTATGGTATGTGGTATAATGGGGGAAATCACTAAGCTTCGTGCTTACGCTTTTCAGTTTTGGTTTCAAGTACTTCGTTTTCAAAGGAAGGGAGACGGCTCGATCGCAGCGCATCACACTATGTTTTTCGCACGTGAGATCTTTAGAATTATAGTCTGGTATCGTTTTATGTTAATATGTTTGATTATTGACACTTTGGTTTTGACATGGGATGCTTTTATGGACAATTTTATATAGTTGGTTTTAGGAATTATTAAGCTAAAATGAATTTTTTTGCTCTTGAATTTTGGGATGTTACATATTCGGTCCGGAAGTACCTGAAACATAAACTAAAAACAGTAAGCACGAATCTTAGTGATTTCCACAAGATACCCCATACCATACATATCGAACATACAATCAGCCATACCCTACAACCATCAGGCCCTAATGGAAAAACATATTTGTCAAACATTAGATGGGCCCCGCCCAACATTCATTCAGAAACATAAACACATGCAAGAATCACTAAGATAAATTACATACAATACACCCATCAGACCTCGCCTGGCATCAGACCCCGACCGATATACATATCACATACTACATATGCAAGAGTCACACAGACAACTAGCATCCTAATCATAATAAATCATGGGACGGCGTTGGTGCCTTCAACCTGTCAGGCACAGTGGGGAGACTCACCTTAAACCGCTGAAAATCAGATAAACGCTCGGATTGCTGATCTGAATAATCCCTGTTCTAATCAATCAAATAAAATCCTAATTAGAATTGGGCCATAAACCATAACTAGGAATCTGATTCATTTGTCCAATACCTAGGGTAAAATACCATTTTACCATTTCCTCACTTGGACCAATAACAGAGGCCCAACCCAATGACTCCCAAAGCCTAATATGGCCTGAATTGCTAAATGACACCCAAAGCCCATTATGGGTTCAAATCCAAGAAGGCTCAAAGCCTAACAAGACCCAAAGTCAGAAATACTATTGGCCCTACAAGGCCCAGAACCCTAATAGTGCAAATATGACCCAAATCGTAAAAGTCAACAAAAGTCAATGGAAGTTGAGTACACCCCTTGTATGCCTCCTTTAGCTAGTACATGTTGCGTGCGAGCTAGGTACACCCTGCGTACTCCACACTTGACCCAATTTACCATTAAGTGCTTAAGCGGTTAAGCCGCTATGTCCAATTCTTAGATCTGATCCTAAATGATGTCTTACAATATAAAGTTGGCAACTTTACTCCGTTTCATGTCTTAATGGGACCCAACACTCCATAAAATCAATAATAAGCACCCAAACTCATGCATGGTCCAATATAACTCATCAAGATCACGTTTTTATGCATAAAGAGCATTCTAGAGGCTAAGATCTAGCATTTCCAACTCATGGAGTGATTAATACTCATAAGAAGGACTTATGGGGCCAAAACACACCAAACAAAGCCCTAAAATAGATCTAGAAATTAGAGGTACCAAAGTAGAAGCTTTATACCTTAAAAAGCTTGCAAATTTGATGAAGATTTTGAACTGTCAAGCTCCAAATCCACCAAAGCATCACCACCAAGCTTTACCATCTTCTAAGTAACCAAAACACCACAATACCACAACAATGGCTCACAAACACTCAAAAGAGGGCTAGGGTTTCATTCTCAGGGTTTGTAGAGGTGGAGGCAAGTCATTGTTGGATTAATGTCTAAGCCCATAACTATATTTGGTATGTACTTGACCCGGTTGTTCATGGTCCTTTTGGGTTGCCTTCACCATAGCAACTTGACAGGGTAATTTGTGGAGAGAGAGAGAAGATATTATGGTTTATTAATATATTATAAGAGTAATATATTAAAAGAGATGTTATTTAATTAATATTAGTCATAAATTAGTTAGGAATTAATTTGGTGATTAAAAGAGATTAATTGAATAAAGGGGCTTAAACTGTCAAATGTGTGATAGTTGTATTTTGGGCTGGGAACTTAATGGATTAAAGGAGTGTACGAAATTATGATGGGAGTCCATCATATTTTCCTCCATGGCCTTATTCCAGATGGTTCCATGGGTTGCTTAATGTTTAAGTTGTCTATTAGGGTTTTGACTGAAACCCTAGTTGCTCATAATATAAATAAAACCCCTAAGCTATAGAATCGGCCACTGTTTCTCCTAGAGCCGATTTTGTGTGCCTCCTCCCTCTCTCATATACTACCCTCTTGCTAGTTGGTGTTTGTAAGCCATTAGAGGAGTTACACTTGTGACTCTAAGCTCAAAAGACAAGGAGATTCAAGCCATTGAAGAAAAGGTAATCATCTAGATTTGTATTCTTGTGTCTATTTTGAAATATATATCTAGATCTAGGGTTTATTAGTTTTGGATGAATTGTATGTACAATAGAGAAACGTAGATCCAAGCATTAGCGTTTGCATGAGCACATAGGATGTTCTTTTGTATAAAAAAACCATCAGTAGTATCAGAGCCTTGATTGGTTTTTGTTGTATGTGATGTAATGCTTGTTTATCTACTGAAAATCGTGTTTCTGGCCTCTACCCGACCCGACTCGGCGAGTCAGTATCTGGACTCGGCGCGTCCAGGTAGTAACTCAGCAAGTCTGGGAGTCAGGCAAAGGATATTTCGGGATTTATTGCTGTTTTGCTGAAGGATAATTGCTAAAATCATATTCTTATGATAAAATCTGAATTTTATTGTATCTATATGATTATCCTTACAAAAAAAAAAAGATAATTTCAAATTGTTTGAATAATAATTTCCTTATATGATAAAAGTTGATTATTCAAATTATTTGATAAACTACCTTGTGAATAATCTTGATTAGGTCAAATTTAGATATTTATTAAATTAATTGTTTAATTTAAATTATTTTCTATTTGATCCTTTATGTTTTGAAAAGTTTCAAAACTTTCCCTCAAGTTTTGGAATTTAAATTTTTGAGTAAAAGGTTTAATTTTGAAATATTTAAATTCTAAACCCTAATGATTTGAAATGTTCCAAAAGAGAGTTAATAAATCCATATTGAAATGGTTTACATTTAATTAAATTAAAAGTGTAATTTATGAAATTAGACCACATAGTATTTTAAAAGTGTAAAATACACCCTTATACTATATATATAACATTAAAAGTCCAATATTATATATGTATAACTTAAACTGCTAGTCTTACCGTTAGTAGGCCTCCTTCACGAAGCTGATCTATAAGGGGGGTATAAGGTTATGGCCTATAAAATGGACGTTTAATGGGTGTCCATTCTCACCCACCGCTTCCTTGATTGGTGGAGGATCGTTAGCCGAACGGGTAGGATAGGGCAAACCCTATCCTCATTGAAAGTATAGTGAATTATAAAGTAACTAAATGTTTTACAAAATTCCCAATCTTAGTTACTTTAGGCAAAAGTGAATTTGATGCAATTCCATGAAACTACACTTTGTACCCTTGCGAAGACGTTAGTGGAACGTGTGTAGTTAACTAGCACACTAAATGGGCTCTAAGCAAAAGTAGCAAAGGGTGACTCGATGTTTGCCATAGTTCGATGGAGCGTGTGTGGTTAACCAGCACATCGAATAGGTGACTGTAACATTGGGGGCACCATGTATATTTGTGTGGTTATTCACACCCTGTTTTGTGATCCTCGGCATCCCAGTTACAAATCGAGGGGCATATTGAGATTTAAACATGCCATTGAAAATTTCAATGTATCTCAAAGGATCTAGGAGTTTTCAATACATTTAAAACTTAATCTCTTTTTTGTTTTTCATGGTGGAAAATTAGTGAATCGTCATTCACTTACCTTCAAATGTTATGTAGTTTGGGTTACGACATCCTTCTCCCAAGTTGTAGAGTATTGTGTTGGGTCCTAGCCTTAATATATCATCTGGGTGATTTATTAAGGACTCAATCAATCAACTAACTTGAATTTTCTCCCATTTTGTAGATGTCTGAATCGAACCGTGGTCTTTCCGAACCCCATGGAAAAGGTTTTCCTGCTCAAAGTAAAAGTATGTTCCACAATGAAGGTGAAAGACCGATCCTTACCTTATGGACTAGCTTGGTTTCACTTCCTCCACCTCCTCCTATTGTTCTCCCAAACACACAAGATTGAAGAATTGAAAAGTTCAATGTCACTCAATCCTTGTTGGCAATGAAACATGAAGATGGAAAACCAATGTGTGCTCACGTCCTAGGGATGAAATCACACATCGATAGGTTGACAATGTTGGGTGCAACTTTCCCAAAGAAGTTGGTTGTAGACTGGGTTCTTTAGTCACTCCCTAAATCATATGATATGTTCATAAGAGAGTATTATATGATGGATCTTGACGCAACCCTCATTGACCTAACTTACTTGCTTATTATTGCTGAATCAGAAATGATTTGGCAAAGTAATGGAGCATATTTGTCTGGTAATTCAACCAACCATGCTTCCATGGTCTCTCCAGGGGAAGCCACCTGTTTTTGCTGCCAAGAGAAGGGGCGTTGGCTACAAAGCTGCCCAGAGGACCTGAAGAATCCAAGGGATGGGAGAGTCAAGGAGTATGGCTTTGCTTCAGGTAAACTCCACTATCTAACTATGTTAAGTTCCTATTCATTGATTCTTAATGCATGATGTGATAAAATTACATTTGGATGTTTTGCAGGATCAGAGAAAAGAAAGGAAGCTTGACGGAAGAGCAAGACGAGTCTGATCACGAAGAAATGGATCTCGGTCGCATAGATTCGAAGATCAAATTTTGAGCTTAGGAAGTTATGATAGATTTGTTAGGAATATTTGATTACATAGTTTTTCAGTTGATTTTGCATTGTAAGGATGTGTTTTCCACTGCTTTCATGAATAAAATATATTTTTTTGGTTTGTCTTATATATATAGATATATATATATATATATATATATATATATATATATATATATATATATATATACATATATATATATATATATATATATATATATATATATAGGTTATAGATCCGGTAAGAAATTTTTTTTGGTAGGAAGGTAAGAAGTTTTTTTTCTACATATTTTTTTGACGAAAAAAATAAATGAATCACTAGATGCTTCATTTGTAAGATGATTCACAAGAAAAAATTCCCCAAAAAACATTTTTATGATTCATTTTTAAGTAAATTAAGAAAAAATTCATTTTTATGATAATTTTAGTGAATAACAACAAAATCATTGTATAAATGAATCATCGAGATGTTTTTTTTTTGAAATTTTTTTCTTGTGAATCATCTTACAAATGAATCATCTAATGATTCATTTTGTTTGTTCGCGAAAAAAATATGTAGAAAAAAAACTTCTTACCTTTCTACCAAAAATTTTCTTCTTATTTGATCTTGACTATATATATATATATATATATATATATATATATATATATATATATATATATATATATATATATATCCTTGCAATGAAATCGTTGTGAAAAAATTCATGTTTGTGTATTTCTATAAATGGATGTGATTCTTAGTTATGTTATTTATGGAAGTGTCAAATTTCTCTAAGTAAGGAAAGATTCCCATCGCCCAAGTTTTAGTTTGACAGAAGCTTGGAATCATACAACTTGTATTGTGTGATGTATGGAAATCTTGGTACTTAGGTAATTAAGACTAATTCCTTGATCACACAAGTATGTGAGTTAAGTGAAGGACTAAAGGACTAGAACACAATGTTGTGCACTAGTCAAGTCCACCACAAATAACAATAAGACTATTCATCATAATTTACTAAAGGTCTAGTAAATGTGGTTATACTTACAAGATTATGTGTAATTCTGAATCATTGAAAAAGTTTCAATGAATGGAAAAACGAATAAGAAGAATCAATTAGGCAGAAAGATAAAAGGTTTCTCCAATCTAAGAAGAAGATTGAGTACTTTTGTATCGTGTTTTGTGATCGTCTTAATGATTAAGAACCATATCACAATTGATCCTCTAAGGACATCTTAGTGCACTAGTATGGCTGAGAAGAGGAATCGGAAATTTTTGAACTGGTTAAATCAAAAGGATTGGTCATACTGCTTTCCAAAATCAAGTCTTAGAATCGTACTCCAAGATTGTGAATTAAGTGACACATCTTTAGAAGTTCTAACACACTCTTCGAATGTGAAGAAGAAATTTTTTTTTCTTACTCTTGCACGTTTGAAATTGGTATACTATGATGTCTTGGATAAGACAAAGACCAACTAATAACATTTGTGTGTAGTGGTTGTCTTGATAAGAATCTGCACTAACTCTTGAATATTTGTTTGTCAGGAAATGTTTCTCGACAAGAGAATCTCATATGTCAAGAGGTCAGTGGGAGTCTAAATTATCTTGAAAAGTTTCAAGAACTAATCGAGAGTAAACCTATTATTAAACACTAGCACATGACTTGAGGTTTTGTAGCCCATCGTGTTGACGTATTCTTGTTTCTGTGCCAATCCAGTTGAGTTGTTTATGCATATGAGTTCTATGTGTGAGTTGTATCTTGCGAGTCGGTTACACATTGATAATATGTAAACGCACCAGTAACTTGGTGTTATAAAACGTATTGTTGTATGTGATACGGTGAGTAAATTGCAAGCGAGCATTGAGTCGAAGTTTATTCGTTCCTTTTACCCAAAGTGGGATAAAAGCGATATATGTGGGCCCCTCGATGATTTAGTGATGACACCCTAAGCGCTTGACCAAGCCATGATTGAGTTCATGTGTTCAATTGTAGTCTGTTGTCAGTCGTCATAAATCGGAAATCGGTAAACAACACATAGACAGAGAGAATGATTAAAATCCATGTCTCAGTTTATACGATATCTAGAATGGAGGAATATATGATCCCTTATATAAAGGACAGGTTGCTGATAAGATCAGAGTTCGACAGCGCCTTTGAGAGCTATGATTGCTAATTGGATTGTACTTACATTATAGTTACTAGAATTATCCAAGTGGGAGACTGTTGGATTAGTGTCTAAGCCCATAAATATATTTGGTATGTACTTGACCCGTTTGTGCATGGTCCTTTTGGGTTGCCTTCACCATAGCAACTTAACAGGGTAATTTGTGGAGAGAGAGAGAGATGATATTATGGTTTATTAATATATTATAAGAATAATATATTAAAAGAGAAATCATATTATTTAATTAATATTAGTCATAAATTAATTATGAATTAATTTGGTGACTAGAGCCGATTTTGTGCGCCTCCTTCCTCTCTCATATACTACCCTCTTGTTAGTTGGTGTTTGTAAGCCATTAGAGGAGTTAAAATTATGACTCTAAGCTCAAAAGACAAGGAGATTCAAGCCATTGAAGAAGAGGTAATCATCTAGATCTATATTCTTGTGTCTATTGCGAAATATATATATCTAGATCTAGGGTTTATCAGTCTTGGATGAATTACATGTACAATAGAGAAACCTAGATCCAAGCATTAGGGTTTGCATGGGCACATAGGATGCTCTTTTGTATAAAAAACCCATTAGTCATAAGAAACAATCAAAGCAACTTAAGGTGTTTAAATGGGGCATAAACCTTACAAAATAGGGTTTGCCCCTACTAGTTGTACACCATGTTTTCCCACATACGCCCCATGTATGTGGGCGCCTCCGTGACCAAACCATCAATCTACCGAAGTCCATAAATCTCTCCTTCCCCTAGTCTCATAGCCTTATGATAACTGATACACGGGTCACGACCCCTAATTAGGAAACAATTTAAAATAGGGTGTTACAAAAAAAGCTAAATTTTTTATAATATAACTTGCAAAGAAAATCATATTTCTATATGTGATATCATTAGTTTAAATTCAAGATAATATTTTTCAATTTGATAATAGACTAAAGGAAAGAACAAAAGAAATAATAATAGTTGGTCTCTATAAAAAAAAAACTTCTTATAGTATTTTAAGTTGAATTCAAGTTCATCTATTTGAGTCAAAATGAACAAAAACATTAAATAGGCCGTAAGTAACTAAAATTTTTATATATATATATATATATATATATATATATATATATATATATATATATATATATATATATATATATAGAGAGAGAGAGAGAGAGAGAGAGAGAGAGAGAAACAAAAGGTTAAAAAGGTAAAAAAAAATCAATTTCTTGAAAAAACTAAAGTTAAAAAACGAAAATAAATAAAGTGTGTGTTTGTGTGTGTGTATATATATATATATATATATATATATATATATATATATATATATATATAATAATAATAATAATAAAGTATATAAAAAACGAAAAATATAACTAAAAACCATGTTGTGTAATTTTTGCAAACTTCAAAGACCAATTTTGGATTTTAAACTCAATTTTAGGACTGATTTTGTAAAAAAAAAAAAAATAACAGAGTTAACTATGAAACTGTTAAAGTGGACTACATTGATAACTCTGTGTAAAACAATTCATTTTAAGACTTTTCTCAACTATGTGTGGCTGTGTCTATATATATATATATATATATATATATATATATATATATATATATATATATATATATATATATATATATATATATATATATATATATATATATATATATATATATATATATATACACACGATTTTTTGAAGATAAAAAACCACATCGTCAATTTCCATGTGAGTTTCTAATTTAATTTATATGTTTTTTTTGTTATTGTATCCTCCCGGAAAACCTAAAGTTGAGGGAGATATATATATAAGAAAGAGAAATGTAATGGGGGATTTGAACCTTGATAACCAATGCAACGGAATGACAAATGGAACCACCAAGTTGACTTATGTGCTTAAAAACACAACACTATGAAGGAGTTTGGATAGAAAAAAAAAACAGAGAGCTAGCTTATTGTTTATCCTTACCGCTATAAACTAAGTTAAAGTATTTGGATAGGAAAAATTAAAAATCAGCTTATTATGGTGAGGGTAAGCTAAATAAGTTAATTTTGAATAGCTTTCCCCTGTCTATTTCTAATCTTTTTACTCATATAAGCTGTTTTGCTTATCAAACACTTAAATGCTTATCAGCTTATTGTTTATCTACATCGCTATAAGCTAATCCAAACACTTTTACAAAAGTTGCTTTCTCACACCGCTATAAGCTAATCTCCTTATCTAATAAACAAAACGTAAACTCCACGTATCCATTGACAGAGCCGGTCCAAATGTCTTGCGGGCCCAGGGCGAAGAGAAAAAAATGGGCCCCTAGAATAATAATTTAATTTAATTTAAAAATAAACACATCGTTACAAAGCCCACAACATAAATATGACCACAATATTACCTAAAAGAGAAATTAGTATCATTTTAATTCAAATTAGTTTTCCTTCATTCAAACCAGACAAACTCAATGGTTTGAAAAAATTATGCATAGATCATTTATAAGTTTGATCGAAGGCATCAAAAGATTTCGTTTCTTCCTTTTCTGGCTTCCAGATAAATGTTTTTTTTGGAAAACATTGTAGATTGTAAATACTTAAACACTATCTATTTATAGGAAAATATTAGATCTGATTTTTGGTATGTGATTTGTATCTCAAAGTTATAGAAGCCTAATATTATATTCAATTTAAATTAAGGTGCAACTGCAAATTAAAATCAGAAACCAACAATCAAACATCTGAAAATTAGAATTGGATTTAAAGTTTTGAATTCTGAATCATATATGAACAAAAAATATTATGTTCTTAAGTAAAAAATCTAAAATGTAGGTAGAATATATAAAGTTAAGTCTCGAGAAATCTTAGAATATCCAAAACCAGGAAAAAAAATATATAACCTTTCAGCATTTGATTAGATACCAAGACTAGGAACGTGAATACAAAATAAAATCAGAAACAACACTAAAACATCAGAAAAATTGAAATTGGATTTAAATTTTTGAGTTTTGAATCAGATATCTACAAAAAGTTACATTGTTAAGTAAAAAAAATGAAACCTAGGTAAAAGATAGAAATAATTAACAGTCCAATTTCCAGCAATCTGAGACACATATGTACAAACAAAATAAAAAATTAAATAAATAATAATAAAATATAAGAAACATGAATAATAAATCAAATCAGAAACTAATACTAGTTGAAAAACAAAAGAATCAAAGGAGAAACAAACAAAAAAAAATCTATGGCCAACCTTATGGTTTTTATCTCATTCGTCGGGTGTTTTGCAAATTTGCATTCGCTCGACATAATTGATTATAATCTGAAGGCTGGTAAGAGGCTACGAGAAGGGAATAAATCGCGCGACATAATTGATTATGAATCATTATTTTGATTAGGATTCACAACGTGTCGATTTGATTAATTGGTTCCCACCAGATGTAGATTCCTGAAAGACACCTTAAACGGCAGTATTTGCTTAACGTTACTTCAAAACGAGTTCCAGAGTATGGATTAAAGAGGTTATTTCATTGGCCTAAAGTTCGGTTAATTTGGTAATTGGGCCCTTAAAAGACATATACATCAATTTATTATTATTATTATTATTATTATTATTATAATATATATATATATATATATATATATATATATATATATATATATATATATATATATATATATATATCATAAATTTTGGGCCCCTAAGAGTCGTGGGCCCTAGGCGATCGCTCGGGTTGCCCACCGTCAGGATCGGCACTGTCCATTGAAAAGAGCTGAATTTTTACAAAATTAAATACCTATTATACCCCTTCTTTGTTTCAGCTGCATATCACAAAATTATACTACGCCCTATTTTCTTTCTAATTACTCGGTTATAACAACTCTGCGTATTAACTCCAAAATTTATTACATTCGCGTTTCATAGCATCTTATTATGGTATCTGATCTTTTATATAAGGTATGCTATCAATTGCATTCAATGGAAATCGTATTCCAGTCAATATATATTTCAAGCTATTATATCAATCGTTTTTTTTGGTAAATTGTGTTTCCAACGTTTTCAATCATCGCGCTCAAGAATCATCCACTCAATCACAGACGAAAATCATTCACTCAATCACAGAAAAGAGCTGTTAGGTAAGTTTATTAAAAGCCTACTTTCAGATTGTTTGTTTATTATTTGAATCTTCTTGTGTTTTTTTTTTTTAATTTATGTGCTGTTTTTTACACATCAGTTTATGCTTCTCAATGTGTATGCGTGTGATAATCATAATCGAAAATTGTTTCTGCTTCTTAATGTGTTGTTTTTTACACATCAGTTTGAGATTAAGTTTATTCTATTTGACATCCATGATCATTGATCTATCATATAAACAGAAAAAAAATATCCTCAATATTACCCCTAAAGTGAATAATAAAAGAGTTTATGAATGGATTTTTTTTATTTTTTGTATAATTTTCAAACCTCATACAAACTTAGGTATTTACTGTAAAGAAAGTAATTTAATCGTTGTTACTTCTGATTTTTCATGCATATCCATTCTATCCACTGGATCAACTGGTGGAGGACATTTTCTTCCTTTGTTTTCTCTTTGTAGTGTATATACATGGACGCCCAAGAAGATGATATTAAGAACCTATCTAGCCCTTAAAAACCCATACATACTCTTTTAAAACTTCATTATTTTTTTGGATGTTCTTCTGATACCAAAGAAGATAACAGTTAACATGGACAACTGCCATTTTCTGTCAATCTTATCCACTTTTGGATTCTATGAGTATATACTCTTAATTTGTTATTTTTAGAACTTAAATAAGTTAAGCAATCTTACATCTCCGGGTAACATTGTTTTCAATTTAATGAATTGATATTTAACTATCACCATTTGTATGGTTTAAACACAAAAAAAAAATGCAAATCCAAACTGAAAACAAAAACACAAAAAAAAACCACAAAAAAACAAAAATAAATGTCCCAACAGAAAAAAGAAACCCCAAAAAAAGGAACCAAACAATATCAAACAGAAGTAAAATTGTACTTTTTAATTTGGCGTTGCTTTTATTTAGAAACCAAAAAAAAAAAAAAAAAAACCCTGCTTGATTTTTATTAATTCAATGTTTATGTTGTGTTAACCCGTGTCATGTACAATCATACTATACATTTTTTTAATTATAAATTCCAAATTTGTTTTTGTTGGCAAACGTGTTATTGAGACAATTATCATATCTGGAACTAATATTGGAAAACAAACCTTTATTCCAAGATTGTTTAAGTCCATCTGAAAAAAAAATCCCTTCAAATTTCAAAGAAGACATTTTCCTTCGGCCGTATGTTTTGCAATGACAATTAATAAAAGTCAGGGGCAGTCGCTATCAAAGGTTGGTCTGTATCTCAAAGATCCTGTTTTTTCACATGGACAGTTGTATGTTGCCTTATCGAGAGTTCAAAGTAGAGAATGATTGAAATTGTTAATTTTAGATAAGGATGATAGACTTACAAACAAAACTTTCTATGTTATGTATAAGGAAGTTTTTAGAAATTTATAAATGATTCGTAGTGTTTAAATTAAAACAATTGTGTTTTTTTTTATTAAATTTTTTATATATATTTTTTTTATATACCATTGCAATCCATAATCTTGATTTTGTTTTGATATTTCATTTTCACACTTTAATCAATGTCACATGATGTTTATTGTTTGCTCCCTCAAATCAAAAACTTACTGATTTGCCCTCGCATTTCAGAAAACATTCAAATATTTAAAGTTTCAGTTTAATTATCTTTGTATTTACCTTTTCTAATGTTTGCTTGTGTTTCTCTTTAACATCTGTTCAAATTTGTATATTTTTGTACAAATATATATATTAATATTAATTTTAAATAATAAATATAAAAATGCGAAACAAAATTATTTCTTATTAATAATATAATATTTTTACAAATTTTTTACCTGTGGATTCCACGGGTTATAACATAGTAATCTATAAACTAATTTATCCAAACACCCTCTATATCTACAAACAATAAAACAAAATAGTAAATACAATACTCATTATATTTTCTAATCGTTAGTGTTGTATAACGAGAAATTATTAAATACAATATTCATTATATTTCTTTAATTATAAGGGTTATATAACGATGACTTTTAAAAATAATTTTGTAAGGATTTCAATTTCTTACAAAAATCGTTCCACGTAAATTGGCCCACAAAATGTGGGTAACTTTAATATCAATGTGATTTATAAAACATCCGTAGGAAAATGCAACATATTTATTATTATGGTTGCTTGTTTTTAAGCACCATATATTTAAGTTTATTTATTATGTCTTGATTATTCATGTATTGCGACTATCTACTGATACCATGTATAACAGAAACATGGGACCACATAAATCATAGGATATTATGTGTAGAAAGATAAAACCCTAAATTCAACTTAAATTTTGTTTAAAGTATTCCAACGGATAAATTATAATTAGGAAAAGTTTTCTCAAGCAACGGTCTTGTACTTGTCCGCTAACCAACGGGGTGTATGACAAGAAATTCCTAGCTTCCATAATAACTAGTTATCATATAAGATTTATTATCAATACAGATTTTATATTCTTTTTAATTGCTTCAATTTTCTAGTATCTTGTTAGTTAATATTTTATTAAAAAATTCAAATATGAAAAGTTTGACGGTATTTGAATACGATTATATTGATTTAAATCATATTTGTATCTTTAATTAAAGGATTAGATGTTTAAAATAAGAAAAAATGTTAACAAAGAAATTGTTCAAAATAGTCGGAAGTCACACAACACATAATTTGAATATATACAACAAACTCCCCAGCTTATTTTCTTCAAAAAAAAAAAAATCTTTAGAAAAATCGTATTATTTTGGGAAATTAAAGATTAAGTCTCATTAAAAAAAAAAAAAAAAAACTCAAGCAAACCGACAAATTTCTTCATTTTGTCAAACTCAAGTAAACCGATAAATTTCTTCATTTTGTCTCATTTTAATGTGTTAGTGATAAGATCAAATTGTTAATTTTTCTCAAAATAATGAGAGTTTTCAACAGATTTTCTTAAAATTTGTATATGTAGAAACCTAATTTTTTGTATTTATTAATTATTTTTATATAGTTTTGTATTTTTTTTCAAAGTTTTTATATAGTTTTTTCTATTTATTACAAATTATATGTATTTTAAATATATAAATATATTTATATTAACTTTAAGTATTTTTACGTAATTTTATGTATTTTGGTATATTTTTTCACACATTTATGTATATTTTAAAGTATTTTAAGTATTTTTTTACGTATTTATATGTATTTTCGAAGTATTTTTAATTATTTTGGTATATTCATTTTACACTCAAAAATGCCTCAAAAGTAACTTCTAAGCCCAACAACAATCAAAATGTTGAACTATGGTTAAATGGGACGTAAAGACCAGTGGAAGCTGATGAGGGAGAGTGTCCAAAGGCCATAATGTTGTTTAAATAGGACTTATGCCCTAAAAATTAGAGTTTGGTCTTGGTTGTCGTATGCCCTGCGTACACCACGTACGCACAACGTACACCACGTACGCCCAACGTACGTGGTTAAGTTCATCGATTCCATGTGTGTATGTACGCTAAATGTACCAAACGTACGCCCAACGTACGAGGAGAGCATTTTGGCAAAAATTTCAAACTCAAAGGAACAAACAAGAACATATTTGGATTTGGATGTTACATAATCTGGGACTGACAAATATGTACCACGAAAAACCAACCAACATGTTATTAACCGAACTAATAATGTTGGTAATCAATATTTTTGGTTGGTAGTATAATACCAATTGTATAAACATGGTACGGTAATGGTACAAAGTTTTAAATACCATAGCAGTACCATATCATCTAATTCAATTTTAATATATATATATATATATATATATATATATATATATATATATATATATATATATATATATATATATATATATATATATATATATATATATATATTTAAGAGCTTTGATAATTACCATATATCATAGTAGAAAAGTTTAAAGTTTAGACTCATGTTGAACATGACGATCTATTTTACTCTACTACTTTAAAATTTAAAATCATGGTAGAAATTAATCAAATCTCTAGATCGTGTTATCAATCTCAACCATTAACAAATATTTCTTTCACAAAATCCCCATTAACAATTTCCAATGTTCAAGAATACATAAATCTTTATTCATAAAATCCTTATAGATGTTGGTATATACCATTACCAACATATATAAACCAAACTTATTGGTAGCCAATTAAATTGATACCAATTATAACTGGTACGTTAATGGTACTAAAAACTTTGTATTATAATTGGTACGGACGGTTTAGAAAAAAAGTGATGTGTATCATACAAATTGTACCCCCAATTTAATCTACTGAAACCATTTATTTTGTCAACTCTACTTACATGTTATTATTTCTTTCAATGTTTTAAAAACCAGTTTAATACTGCTGCCGCTTGAATCAATCATATTAGGAACCGATGACAAGAAAGTTCAACATCGTTCGGTTTTATGTCAATTTCTAGACCGGATTAAACCAAATGGTTTCAAAAATCGGGTTGAACTAGTAAAAAACGTTTGAGGTTTATTAGATTTGAAAAGTTGGATTTCACTTATCCTGTTAACAAAATAACTCATTTTTCAAAGCAAATTGAACAACACGATCGATCACATTAACCGGAGTGTACACAACTTGACGCCCAATGCACACCACTGCTAGATATAGGAAAAATTATATATATATATATATATATATATATATATATATATATATATATATATATATATATATATATATATAGAGAGAGAGAGAGAGAGAGAGAGAGATATTGAAACCGGGTCGAGATCACCGGACCAATTCAATTATTTATTAAAAAACTTGTTTTCCAAGCATTTGTTTATCTTTACAAAAAAATGTGAAGTTGGTCATTTAATTTTTGGTTTATACTTATTTTGACAATTATTTCGTTCGAGTTTGAAAATGTCACATTTTTAATTGAGAGAGAGAGAGAGTTATTGAAACCGGGTTGAGATCACCGGACCAATTCAATTATTTATTAAAAAACTTGTTTTCCAAGCATTTGTTTATTTTTACAAAAAAAATGTTAAGTTCAAATTTGGTCATTTAATTTTTGGTTTGTACTTATTTTAACAATTATTTCGTTTGAGTTTGAAAATGTCACATACTTTTTAATTTTTGCAAAACTGATTATTTTGATCGAAAATAACATGTATTCATATTTTCTTTTTGATATCTAAGGTTATTGAATTTCATTTTATTTGTAATTTTAGGTCAGTAATCGTTTTTGGATTATAATTAGTTCCTAAAATTTTGAAAACGTGCTAATTTATTTTAATATTTTTTTCAACAAGTCATTTTATTAGCTCATTTTATAAGGTCAGTTTTATTTAATTTTCAAAAAAATTTCATAATTATTTTTTATAAATTGATTTGTTCTTCGTTTTTTATATGTTTTTTCAGAATTAATTTTCATAACTTCATTTTTAAATGTCTTTTTGCATTTTTTTCACAATCTATTTGTACAACTTCATATTTTTATTGCGTTTTTTTTTTTTTTTTCAAAATCCATTTTTACAACTTCATTTATATGTTTTTGTCTTTGTATTATCCTTTTATAATTTCATATACTTAACTGTTAGTTTCTCATGTATCTCATCTGATGATTTATGTATTATACTATCAACAATATCCCATATATGTTTCTTACGCAAAATAACCATCATTAGATAAACTTCAAGTAGGCATAGTTATTTTTAGCAACTTGGATACTAATATTACGAAGAGATTCATATTTTCCATCCATAATGTCAATAATCAAGCAGAAATAATTTAATACCAAAATTAAACCGACAACAAAAAATAGAATAGAACAATGAACAAATGAGAACAACAATGAGAATCAAATACTAAGGAAATTGAAAAAAACATACCCAACAACAAAAACAAGATTGAAACTAGAATCTAAAATGAACAATATAGAAAATTGAATTACGATGAAGAGTTCGATGCACGGTAGTCATATCTTATAAAAGTATTATATATTCATCAAATCAACAACCATGGATTGAATAGAGCTCTGGTACCATCTGAAAAAGATGTAGCAACAATATAATAGTGTAACATCCTAAAAACTACGATAATTTTTTTTTCATTTTTATAAAAATATTTCCACAAAACCATAAGTTATAAACCACTTTTTTCAACTCAAATCTAGAAAATTAGAGTATCAAAATCTCTCAAAACATATATCAGTAGAAGGATGTGTGTGATCACGCATTTGCCTTGTCCCTATCATCTGATTTACCTAAAACAATGAAGCCAAGAACTATAAGTCAAAGATTAGTGAGCTCCACTAAATATACCCCACATACAACACATATACAATATATGCACACAAGGTTTACATATAACATCCCAAAAATTCTTAGTAAAATTTTCATTATTAAAATAGTAAACCATACAAACGACTTGTTTCAAAACAAATCAAATTGCATATATCATTTAAACATCAGAGTAAAAATCATAAATTGACGATGCGGAAAACTCTGGGATGACGTGCAGTCACGTGAGGCCCATCCTTTTGGAATGGAAAGTACCTGAAACCATAAACATGAAACGATAAGCACAAAACTTAGTGATGTTAGGTCCCAAATCTGTGGGATCTATCTAATGATCAATCAATTGCAATAGAAATGAAGAAGAAGAAGATTAAACAACCAATCTTGCATACAATTCAACTATGAAATGTCGGATACAACTTGGATAGACCGAAAACTTGCTAGAACGACTAAACATGCCTCAGACAACTGACAACAATTTATAGCAATACACATTAGACTGAAAACAGGTTTTCGGTCAAAGCCTGATCGAAAACCTACCTAGATCGCAAATTTAAACAAACACAAGAGATGTCCAAAACACATTAATAACAATCCTAAACCATCCATGCATTAATGCCTAGCCCAAACCAAATATATTGGCCCTTCAATCTCCCCCTTGGTTTGGGGCTAGCATGAATCAGTCTTTATCGACCACCAGCACATCTGATTGTCCCATAGCTCCATTCCATATTTCCTTCTCAATAATGAATGCCACCATTGAAGTGTAATCCTTAGCATCAGGCTCAAAAATATCTTCAACCACCTTGATCTGATGAATAGAAAGCTCATGGATATCCCTCCTTCCAAACTGTAGCAGATCCCTCTTGTCATAAAGACGAATACACCCATGCTTGAGTTTGATGACATCAGCAACTGTGGTTTTATCAAACACCCAGTATTCCATAGATTGTAGAGATCCATCTGGATGGTTATGAAGGATATGAATCTACTTTACTTGATTTGTTACGGGCCACATCACAGATCGAAGAGGCTGATTGGTTTTGGGATCTATGACATTGGGGTAAATCTTGATGATAGACGATGTTGTCTTCATTGAGGGAAAGCCCTTTGCCACTCAACCTTCTAAAAACAACCTGAATTGTGTTGCCTTGGGTTCATTTGTTGGATTTGAAAACGCGGCTTTAGACAATTCCGTAAGATCAACCCTGGTCCAAGAATTGAAGTCGTGAGCATATTTATATAGTTAAGTATTTCCACTCTTCCTTCTTACGATCCACGTTTTCAGAGGGTCATGGAAGCCCAATGAAATGATCCCAGACCTATCACCATAAGTGTTTCTGAAGCGATTTTCTCCAAGGCCAGTAAGGGTGATCTTAGGTTGATTCACGGGAGCATTCTAATTCGAGTTCTTCTTGAACAAAAGTTGACCCTTTTCAGTAGACTTGGCTTATCTAGCATGTTTTAACGCCACGACATTTGGAGCATGCACTGGTTCTTTGTCAAAACGATTTACCACCGTGGTTGTTCTTATAGGAGGTGGAACTATGGGAGCGTCTTGATTTGGAAGATAACTTCTGGGTTCAATGATAGATGATTTGAATTTGTCACCAAATTCTTCTTCCAGCTTCTTTTTCAACTCATAATAACTGGCGTTCAACAAACCAAAATGCGTTTGAAGATCGGTGATCTGCTTTATTTTTCTGAGCTTTATCTTCAAGAAGATCATAAACTTGAATATTGAGCTTGGCGTTCTCAGATTGAAGATCTGCAACCTTGATATCAAGATCTATATTTTTATTGGTTCAGCACACTAATCCCCTTTCTCAGTTCAGGCACTGAGGCGTTATCATCTATAGATATACCTTCCTCTATGGATATTCCTTTTCCGCGTAAAGAGTGAGTTGGACTTAATGACTGGGCCAAATGAATAGCTAGTCTCTCAGAGGCAATGTCATGATAAGGCCTTGGAGGAGAAAAACTCAAGCCAACAGATGAGCCACCAATTTTATGAATCAAGTCTGGGCCTTCCTGAATGGGCATGGATGAAGAAGGGGTAACATTTGTGAATGGATGAGTCTCTATGGTTTGAATTTGGTCAGGAAAAATAACTCCCACCCTTGGAACAGTTCGTCATCTTTTCATCGGGGACTGGGAGGTTAGGTCTGTCTCGGCTTCACTCATAATTGGCTCAGATGTAGGAATAACCCTTTCAAGGGGAGGAATCCCTGAAGAGGTGTCCATTTGAATTGAAGAATCAACCGCTTGAACGGGAACAGGAAACTCAACTTCTTGATTGTCAACATTTGTCCTTATCTCCGGTGTTGGATTGGCACCATCATTGAAATCATTGAAGATGTCATCGAGATCTTCATTTGACAAGGTGTACTCAGGTCTAGTGAATTGCTCAACAATATCATCTCTGTCATAGCCGGACAGATCAACTCTTTCATTCTAATCTGCTTCCTCAGTTTTAGTGAATTCTTCTGTGGAACCTCCTTCAAAATCACTTTGAACTGTCACTGTAACACGGTAAAAATTAAGACAATTTTTCAGATTTTCAATACACATTTTCCAAACACATTCATTAATAAAATCTCATTGTATCGTATCATTATTCACAAAACATTTCCCAAGATCAAATCATAATAAACTCCGCGGGTGTGTGTACAGATCATGTTGGCGCCTTCCCGCGATCATCACTAGTACCTGAAACACATAACACATAACACTGTAAGCATAAAGCTTAGTGAGTTCCCCAAAATATCACACATAACACATACTAGCCACTCGAGGCTATAACTCTGTGGGCCATTAGGCCCTAACTCTGTGGACCCTCTGGTCCTAGCTCTGTGAACCTTTCGGTTCTAACTCTGTTATACTCTGATATACACATGGCATAAATCACATAGAAATAATGCAGTGCAACAGATCACATAATTAGCATACAATAACTCTATCAAATAACTCTAATTACCACTCAAAGTAAAGTATAGTGAGAAGACTCACCTTAGATGTCTCGGTAAATCCCTGACTCGGTAGTAGTATAGTCTAGCCTCCGCCTAATCACATAAAGTAAAATATGCTCATAAATATAACTCGCGAGACTAGATCCAACCCTCTCTTAGCACCCTCAGTTGGGTAAAAGACCATTTTACCCCTCTCTTGACTTAAAGACCCCATTGTTGATAAATCCCTAAAAGTCAACAGTCAAACTTTGACCTGACTCGTCGAGTGCACTTGGGCGACTCGGTGAGTCTACACATGTCCACTATCTCTCTGGCCTCTCATGACACGTCGAGCCTTCCTCCTGTTCGACGGGTTACACCTGGCATGAATCGCAGGGCCATCCCGACTCAACTCGTCGAGTTCAACCTGTAATCCTCTACCCTTTTCTGGCTCACAAAGTAATTCCCCCAACTCGACAAGTTACTCACCGAGTGACTTACGGGAAACCCTAGCCCTACTCGCCGAGTCTGTTCTTGGGACTCGGCGAGTTTATGCCATGCTCGAGCTCAAATGAGCTCCTGAGGTCAGATCTGTTCCTCTAACTCATAGATCTGGCCTCCTAAAGCAATAAAAACACATAAAGTTTGGATCTTGATGCCCATGCAAAGACCCAATGGCTCTATTTGAAGAAATTGACTCAATATGCCATCCAAAACTCATATCTCTCCAAGACACTCAATAAAGATCAAGGATTTAATGTCTCTGGACCTCTTTGGATCCATTTTCGAAGCCTCTACACAAGAAGGGATCAATTGCACTAACAGTGATACTCTAAATAGGCTAGAAACCCTAACTCTCAAGGATTAACACCCAAAACTGAAGAAGGAACAAATATGTACCTCAAGATGAAGTCCTTAGGCTCTGAAATCTACAGATTAGCTCCCTCTTCAGCTTCCTCTTGCCTTGGTCACCTTTTTGTTGCAAAATCACCCACACAAGGATCAAAAATGACTTCCTTTCTTTCTCAAAATGATCACACACTCTGGGTCTCTCTCTATCAACTGGTAGCCACAAATGAAGGCCATAATGGCCTTTAAATAGGTCTCAAACCCAAGAAAATAGGGTTTCATTAAACAGCACGGACTCACCGAGTCCACTAGTCGACTTGCCGAGTCCGTTCATTAACCCAGATGGAAATTCGCGACTCTACTCGGCGAGTGTAAGCATCAACTCGCCAATTCTCTCTCAAAATCTCCAAAATAATAAATAAATAATGTACCTGGAAATCCGGATGTTACAATTCTCACCCACTAGAATCAGACTTCGTCCTCAAAGTCTCATTCTGCAAATAGCTCTGGATGCTGCTCACACATTTCTCGCTCTGGCTCCCAAGTCAGCTCGGACCCTTTCCAAAGCTTTCACTGGACCTGCACCAGAGGCACCTCCTTGTTTCTCAGAACCTTGGTCTTCCGATACCTAATAGCAACCGGTCTCTCAACATAGTTCAGGCTCGCATTGACCTGAATATCCTCTAATGTTACCACAACTGACTCATCGACAATACATGACTTCCTCAGTTGCGATACGTGAAAGGTGTCATGAATCTGGCCTAACTCTGCAGGTAGCTCCAAGTGGTACGCTACCCTGCCTACCCTGGCAGTCACCCTAAAAGGGCCAATATACCGAGGCCCCAACTTGCTTCTCTTCCTGAATCAGATCACTCCTTTCCAAGGAGATACCTTCAGGAGTACGACGAATCCGTAGTCAATCCTATTTCCGATAGGGACAATTGACAACTGAATCCTATTTTCTCATTATTTTCATATCTGTAATAGTGCGAATAAAAGAAGGACCGGCCCCAAGTTGTTCAAGAATAGTGTCGTCACCGACCTGGAACTCGAGCTCTGACCGTCATCTATCCGCACAACTCTTCGGATGGCTCTGGGCCGTCAGTAACCTCTGTCTGACCTGCTGAATCTGCTCGGTCATCTAAAGCACAATCTCGGTACTACCCATCACACGTTGCCCTACCTCTCCCCAGCAAATGGGGGTCCGACACCTCCTCCCATACAACAAATTAAAGGGTAGCATAGCGATGCTTGAATGATGGCTGTTGTTATAGGAAAACTCAGCCAAGGGTAAGTACGTGTCCCAACTTCCTCCGAAGTCCAATATACATTCCCGAAGCATGTCCTCGAGCGTCTGAATCGTCCGCTCGCTCTGCCCATCAGTCTGTGGGTGGTATGCAGTACTAAAATGCAGCCTCGTACCCAATTCCTCATGAAACTTCTTCTAGAACCTGGAAGTGAAACACACATCTTGATTTGAAACAATCAAGATCGGTACTCCATGCCGCGATACCACCTCTTTCACGTACAACTCTGTCAGCCTCTCCGCAGAAGAGCTCTCGCTAATAACAAGGAAATGAGCGCTCTTCATCAACCTGTCCACAATCACCCAAATTGCATCGACACCCCTCGCAGTCCTTCGCAATTTGGTGATGAAGTTCATGGTAATATGTTCCCACTTCCACTCGGGAATTTCTAACGGTTGTAGCTTACCATGTGGACGCTGGTGCCCGGGCTTAACCCTGCGACAAGTCAAGCACCTCTCAACGAACCATGCAACATCCCTCTTCATACAGTGCCGCCAATAGTCTCTCTTCAGGTCCAAATACATCTTAGTAGCCCCGGGATGGATCGAAAACTTCGATCTATGCTCCTCCTCCATCAAGATGGTGCGCGTTCCTGTTGGATAAGGTATGTAAGTCCATAACTTATTTGGTATATACTTGACCCGACCCGGCATGGTCCATTTGGGTTGCATTTCATCCAAACTATTTATGGATAATTTTATGAGAGTTATACACATATGATTATTAATATATTATAAGTTATAATATATTAATATGAAGTCATGTTATTTAATTAGTCTTAGTCTTAAATTAATTATGAATTATTTTAGAGATTAAAAGGAAGACTAATTAGATTGTGGGCTATTTGTTTTATATGGTGTGGGCTAACACTCATTTGTTAATGGGCTAGGCTTGTATGGAAGTCCATGTATGATCCATGGAGCTTTTAACCCATGGATCCTTGGAAAAGGAAAGGTCGTGGGTTATTAGGGTTTCACCCTAATCATGTACACTATATAAGCATGATTATGTTGTATGAAATAGCCACTAGTGAAACTAGGGTAACTAGTGTGTGTGTTTGTGTGTGGCCGATTTTATATAAGTGTGTATACACTCTCTCAAAGTTTTCCAAGAGTTTGTGGTGATTTGTGATTCCATTTGAGGCATTCACACTATTGGTGCTTGACCCTCAAACTCCTTAGGAATCAAACTCATCATCAAAGGTATGTAATCTCATCTAATTCTTTTATGTTTAAAAGTACCCCATGCCATGTTAGATAGGTTATGAACCTTGGAAAAATTATTATTTTGCATGTATTTAGACAAACATAGATCCAAAGTTTATTAGGGTTGCATGCACACTTAGGAAGTGTTAGATTGCTCAAAACCCAACAGTGGTATCAGAGCCTAGGCTTGCTTGTTTGAATACTTGATGCAAATTGTTGAAAATCGAAGATTTTATGCTGTCTACACAGCTGACTTGCCGAGTCCATGAAGGGACTCGACGAGTCCAAGGCAAAACTCATCCAACTCGGCGAGTTGGTTCATGCACTCGACGAGTTGGACCCCCAGACAACATATCTTCGAGTTTTGGTGCTGGAATTGGTCTAGAATCATTACCTTAAATTGTTTAGGACTCATAAAACCTGTTTTGATGTGGTAATGATGATGGTGGACCAATTTCAAAGTTATAATCAAAATTTCAAGTTTATATGTGTTCATATGATTATTGAAATTGTTGATGTGGATGTTCATGTTCATATGTGTTTTGTTAGATCATAGGAATTATTTTCAAATTGTTTGTTAGTTAATTCTTGATCTTAATGTGTTTTAATGGAATTCATAATTTGTCCTCAAGTTATGGAATTCCAAAAGTTTTTTCTTTTAAATGTTTTTTAAGAAATAATAAGTTACACTTTTGAAGAGTTTTTTCTAATAAATGCTTTTATGAACTTCATAACTTGTCCTCAAGTTATGGATTTCCAAGAGACTCTTCATTAAAAGTATTAAACACTTAATTAAAACTCATAAGTTATGAATATCCAAAAGTTTATGAATTGTTCAAAACTTGCCCTCAAGTTTTGGAATTTGTAAAGTCTCACACAAACTTTAATTCCATACCCTAGAAGTTTTAAAAGTTAAAATTCTACCCTTATATTATTTATAACATTAATGGTTAATTATTATATATATATATATATATATATATATATATATATATATATATATATATATATATATATATATGTATAAGAACAAGTCGTTTTACCGTTAGTAGGCCTCATTCACGAAGCCGGTCTATAAGGTGGGTATAAGGTTGTTGCCTATAAAATGGCGACTTAATGGGTGTCCACTCTCACCCACCGCTTGCTTGATCGGTGGAGGGTCGTTAGCCGAACGGGTAGGACAAGGACTTATAAATTCTCATTAAAAGTATAATGATTATTATAAAGTAACTAAATATATTTTATTTAATTCCCAATCTTAGTTACTTTAGGAAAAATGTGAATTTGGTGCTAGCCCATGGAATTCACACTTTGTACCTTACCAAGTCGTTGGTGGAGCGTGTGTGGTTAACCGGCACGCTAACTTGGACTAGTAAGGACCACGAAGGGTGACTTAATGTTTGTCATAGATCAATGGAGCATGTGTGGTTAAGCGGCACATTGATTAGGTGATAATATTAAGGGTACCAAGTGAATTGGTATGGTTATTCACACCTTGTTTTGTGATCCTCGGCATCCCAGTCACAAAATTTGAGAGGGCACACTCGAGATTGAAACATGCCATTGAAAAAGTTCAATGAATCTCAAAAGATCTAGGAATTTCAAATCCAATTAAAACCTAATAAATTATTTCATTTTTCATGGTGGAAATTGGTGAATCGTCATTCGCCTACCTTCAAATATTTTATAGCTTGGATTACGGCATCCCTCTTTCAAGTTATAAAATATTGTGTTGGGTCCGAGCCTTAATATTTCATATTGGGTGTTATATTAAGGATTTTGAATCAACTAACTTGATTTTTTCCCATTATAGATGTCTAGTTCAGACAACTATGATCTTCCCAAATCTTTTGAAGATGGTGTCACTCAACATCATGCTTCACTTCCTCCACCTCCTCCAATTATTCTCCCTCACCCACAAGTTCTTGAAAAGTTTAAAGTCACTCAATCCTTATTGGCAAACATAGTCTATGTGTGCTCACATCTTTGAGATAAAGTCACATATTGACAAGCCAGGAGAGTTGGGTGTCAAAGTCTCGTGAAAGTTGGATGTTCAATCACTTTCTTAGTAACATAGTGAGTCTCTTTGGGACTACTATGAGACAGACTATGACATGACCCTTAATGGTCTTATCTATTTTCTTGGTGTTGTGGAATCAGCAATGATTTGGAACACCAATAAAGCCAATTTGATTAAAAGAACAACTTCCCAAGTCTTAAATGGACATTGGCAATGGTAGCATTGGATATCTAGAAAAGGATTTCTCTTCCCAATGGAAAGGGATCGGCTATAGTCAACTCGGTTGACCAAATGGTAAAGAGAAAGGCTAAGTCTGAGATAGTCTCATGTGCCATTACCAAAGGGTCCATGTGTTTTGTTGCCAATGGAAGGGGCACTGGTTGTGAAGCTGCAATATTTACCTGAAAGATCATAAGATTGATCAAGTCAAAAAGTTTGAATCTACTTCAGTTAAAGTCCACTGACTAACTCAATTAAGTTCCTATTTGGAGATTCTTATTACATAATGTGAATGGGTCACATGCTGATGTTTTAAGAATCAAAGAAAAGATAGGAAGCTTAAAGTAAGTATATGTTGATTTTGATTGCGAAGGTGGGTTTCGATCGCATGGTTCGGTAATCAGAATTTTGAGCTGTTGCTTAAGAGTTATAATATATTGCTTATGAATGGATAACAACAAGGTTTTCATGTGGATTGTAAGGATAATTTTTTCCGCAAAGTTTTAAAATAAAAGAAAAAAAGGGTTTTAATTTTATTTATTTTAAAAATATCCTTACAATGGCATCTGTGGAAAATTGTTGCTTATATGTTTCCAGTAATAGCAATATTGGAAAGTGGATTTGATTCTTTCATTTGTGATAGTGTCTGAATTTACCAAATGAAGAAAGTTTTTCATCACCCAAGTTTCAATTGGACAGAAACTTGGAATCATACAAGTTGTATTGTATGATGAATGAGAATTTTCATCTTTGAAAATTAAGACTAATTCTTTGATCACATGTATATGTGAGTCAATTGAAGGACTAAGGAATTAGGTACACTGGGTGTGCGCTGGTCAAGGTCCACCACAAAGATTGATTTGTCATGATTTACTAAAGATTAGTAAATATGATTATACTTATAAGGTTAAGTATAATTCTATAACATTGGAAAGTTACAATGTATGACAAAACAAATGAGAAGAATCAAATTAGGTAGAAAGATAAAAGTTTCTCAAATCTGAAAGGATGGGAGAGTACTTTAGTATCATATTTCATGATCATCTTAATGATTATGAAACCATATCACAAATTCATACTCTAAGGACGTCTTAGTGCATTGTTATGGCTAAGAAGAGAGGTCATGAATTGTTGGATTGGTTAAGATCAAGAAGATGAGTCATACTTCGTTCCAAAACAATTCTTAGAATCATACTCCAAGATTGTAACCTTGAGTGACATAAAGGAAGATTTATTTTCACTAGTCAAATGTAAGAGTAAAAGTTTTCTACTCTTGTACATTAGAGATTGGTAAGTTGTGATGTCTTGGATGAGACAAAGACCAACTAATACCAATTGTGTGAAGTGTTAGTCTTGATAAGAATCCGCACTATCCCTTGAATATTTGTTTTGTCAAGGAATGGTTCTTGACTGGGGAAACTAATATGTCAAGGGGACAGTGGTAGCCTTTAAAAATCCTGAAAGAGTTTCAAGATTTAATCAAGAGTAAAACCTGTAATTTATAAGTAGCACATGACTTAAGGTTTGCAACCTATCGTGTTGACATAATTCTTATTTCTGTACCTACTTCAAATAAGTTGAATTTGCATGTGAGTTATCAGAGTTCAACTTCGAAGCATTGGTGGGCCTTGTGCTACCAAGGTGACAAGAAACTAAGATTGAGCAAGTTTAATCCATGTAAGGCTGGATTTGTCACTAACCTTCTCTTGTGATCATGGTTTTGACAAATTCACATGGATAGGAACTCATACACTATAAAATCTAAGTGTCATAAGGTTTCTATCAAATTCATGAAAATGATGGTGAGGAAACGCTTTCACTAAGTAGATTTTACGTAGATATCAATTGTGTTATTTGCATTTTCAAAAGTCGTTAGTGGAGCGCGTGTGGTTAACCGGCACACTAACATGGACTTGTGAGAAATGGCAAATGCCTAAGCAATTGAGACTATGATTACAACATCCCTTTTCATAGTTCTGAAAATTCTTTAGACACACATGTGAGCTATCTAAGAAACGGTGTATGAATCTAAATTTCAGAAGTCCAGCAGATTTCTAGAAATATGTCAGAGCTAGTGGGAGCATAAGTGTTATGCTGACTATCATCATGTTAGTGGGAGCATGATTATTACGTTTAGTGTTGCAAGTTAGCAATGTTAATTATAGAAAACAAAATTTCAATTCTTGAAGTTACAGGGGTTGAAAAGTTGTTTTGCTATAATTAAGGGAGAGGAAACTATACTTCATTTCAATTCTAGAAGCTTAGATTGAGATTTTAATCATCTTTAGTCAAGGACATATATATGAATTCTATGTCTGAATGGTTCGACTTAAGGAAATTCTATATATATTGCGTTCTCAAAATTCAATTATGACTACGACATCCCTCTTCATAGTTAAATTCTGAAAACATGGCAAATAAAAAATATTGTAGCAAAAGACTGGTCTGGTATCATGTCTTTATGTGAGACATCATGAATCGTGTGGAAATTATACTTCATTTCAATTCTAGAAGCTTAGATTGAGATTTTAATCATCTTTAGTCTAGGACATATATATGAATTCTATGTATGAATGGTTCGACTTAAGGAAATTCTATATATATTGCATTCTCAAAATTCAATTATGACTACGGCATCCCTCTTCATAGTTAAATTTTGAAAACATGGCAAATAAAAAATATTGTAGCAAAAGACTGGTCTGGTATCATGTCTTTATGTGAGACATCATGAATCGTGTCCCATATGCTTCGGATATAGGATCGATTGCATGTGCTATAATATTCATCTTTTCTAAATTTTCCAAATGCTCAAGGCATTGAGAAGGGACGAGTCTAGAACTGGATATGACTAAAGTGATTAAGCAATTGTCGAGGACAAATCTGAGGTTCGCCAAAGATTGGTTGCTTAGGGAAAGTTGGAAGTATGATGTAAGTTGTCGGAAAGGATTGCATTGACATGTTCTGAAAAGAAGTAACTCTTGTGCGGAAGTGATAGTCAAAATGGGACTATGGAAATGTCTCCATAGGTGGAAGTTATTCAATCTATGTAAGATTAGAAAAACCTTAATGCAAGAAGGATGTTCAAAGCAATGTACTTTGAATATGAGACTTCCGTACCATAGAAGTTGACCTTCTTTGGAATACTCTGTAATGACTGGTGACAAGGTTTTGGTGACTTTGTGAATAATCATTACAAGAGGAACATTGCATAAAAGTTTAAAATCTAACAGATTTTTGGTAAATGACAGGAATCGGGGATTCTCACATTTACAATAAGGATTTGGGATTGTGAAATGAGTATCATTGGAATCATGTTCATTTGATCTACATCACAATGTAAGGATCATAGACAAACATAGTGTGCATACTTGGAGTATGGCATAACTATTGTTTAGAAAAACAAAGTGTACATGCCAGGAGCATGGGACGCCTGTTGTTTTTATTCAAGTCTTAAGTTGATTGTTTGAAACATTATACAATGAATAATGTGTAATCAATATGGTGATAAATAAAAGGTGGTTCTATTTATATTCAAAAGGGTTCTGAGACCATATTGGATTCGATTATTATTGTGTTTCACTTTGCATGTTTTGACTTCCAAAATAGCTAGGTTATTCTTTCCAAATGACTAAGTTATTTAAACACTCCACAGTCGTTCATATGTTGGAAGTAGGTATGAATCAAGACTATCATGAATCGGGTTTGTAGATGGCTAAATGGGTTTAGTCATAGCAATGGTTGCTACAACATTCATGAGTGCTCATAAGTTATGAGTATTGGAATAAACCCACGCTCACTTGTATCACTTCATGGAATTTATCTCGGGTGATCGTGAGACGGTAATATCATATAAATCTTCAAACCTAGAGATATGAGTTGTTACCTATGAGTTGGTTGTGCATTGATTGCACGTAAATGCATCAGTAACTTGATGTTATAAAACATGCCTTTGTGTACAATTCAACAAGTAGTAGAACAAGTATATGAGTCGAAGTTTATCTGTTCCTTCTAGAAATAGAAGCGATATCTGGGCCCCTCGATGATTTTGTTGTTACCTATGTACCGGCTGGTTAGAACTAAATTGATGTGTTCGATTAAGTTCTTTGTCAAACAAATCGGAAAATCGGGAAACAAACTGTTGGACAATAAGTACGACGTTGTTCCATGTATTTGTCCAGCTGATATCATGAGAACAGAGGATTATACGATCACTTATCTAAAATGGCGCTTCTTAGTTCAACAGAGTTTTCGAGAGCTACGATTGCTGGTTGGTTCCTGAAGTAATATACGCAAATATAGTTATTAGACTTATCCAAGTGGGAGTCTGTTGGATAAGGTGTCTAAGTCCATAACTTATTTGGTATATACTTGACCCGACCCGGCATGGTCCATTTGGGTTGCATTTCATCCAAACTATTTATGGATAATTTTATGAGAGTTATACACATATGATTATTAATATATTATAAGTTATAATATATTAATATGAAGTCATGTTATTTAATTAGTCTTAGTCTTAAATTAATTATGAATTATTTTAGAGATTAAAAGGAAGACTAATTAGATTGTGGGCTATTTGTTTTATATGATGTGGGCTAACACTCATTTGTTAATGGGCTAGGCTTATATGGAAGTCCATGGATGATCCATGGAGCTTTTAACCCATGGATCCTTGGAAAAGGAAAGGTCATGGGTTATTAGGGTTTCACCCTAATCATGTACATTATATAAGCATGCTTATTTTGTATGAAATAGCCACTAGTGAAACTAGGGTAACTAGTGTGTGTGTTTGTGTGTGGCCGATTTTATATAAGTGTGTATACACTCTCTCAAAGTTTTCCAAGAGTTTGTGGTGATTTGTGATTCCATTTGAGGCATTCACACTATTGGTGCTTGGCCCTCAAACTCCTTAGGAATCAAACTCATCATCAAAGGTATGTAATCTCATCTAATTCTTTTATGTTTAAAAGTACCCCATGCCATGTTAGATAGGTTATGAACCTTGGAAAAATTATTATTTTGCATGTATTTAGACAAACATAGATCCAAGGTTTATTAGGGTTGCATGCACACTTAGGAAGTGTTAGATTGCTCAAAACCCCATAGTTCCGCCCACAAACGGCAACCAAATCCGTCCCTGAAAGGTCATAAGCCCTCAGCTATCAGTGACGAACTCCGATACCTGCCCGATAACCCGCTCCCTCTTACGATTCTCTAGTCTCACGGCCTCAGCCTGGGCCCCTCGAATGGCATCAAATACTGGGGTCATCTTTGTCAGCCGGATACAAACATCCTGTATCGGGGCGCCCTCCGCCCTACGACTCAGGGCATCGGCTACAACGTTAGCCTTGCCCGGGTGGTACAGGATCTCACAATCATAATCCTTCACCACATCCAACCATCTCCTCTGTCGCATGTTCAGATTGAACTGATCCATTAAATACTTCAGGCTCTTGTGGTCCGTGTATATGGTACACCGAACCCCATACAAATAGTGACGCCAGATCTTGAGGGCGAACACCACTACGCCTAACTCCAGATCGTGGGTGGGATACCTCATCTCATGAGGCTTCAGCTGCCTCGATGCGTATTCTATCACATGCCCCCTCTGCATAAGCACCACTCCTAACCTTGATATTGACACGTCATAATACACCACGAAGTCCTCCATCCCCTCCAGAAGGGCTGACACCGGGGCTTCGCATAGTCTCTGGCGCAGTGTCTCAAAGGAGGCCTGCTGCTCTAGGCCCCATGTAAAAGCAACACCCTTCCGGGTCAACTTGATGAGTGGCATGGCGATCTTGGAGAAATCCCTGATAAATCTACGATAGTAACCAGCCAACCCTAGGAAACTCCTGATCTCGGTAGGTGACCTCGGCACCTCCCAACTCATCACTGCCTCAATCTTGGACGGATCGACCAATATCCCTTTCTGGTTAACGAGGTGCCCTAGGAACTGGACCTCTCGTAACCAGAAATCACACTTGGAGAATTTGGCATAAAGCCTCTCCGATCTCAAAACTTCGAGGATCTCTCTCAAATGTTCCTCATGCTGCTCCCTGGATCTCGAATACACTAATATGTCGTTGATGAACACGATCACCGAGCGATCCAACATCGGCCTGCACACTCTATTCATGAGATACATGAACACCGCCGGTGCATTGGTGAGCCCGAAAGGCATCACCACGAACTCGTAATGACCGTAACGAGTCCTGAACGCTGTCTTTTGAATGTCCTTATCTTGTACCCTCACTTGATGATATCCATACCTCAAATCGATCTTGGAGAACTAAGATGCTCCCTGTAACTGATTGAACACATCGTCAATCCTTGGCAACGGGTAAAAGTTCTTGACCGTCAGCTTGTTAAATTCTTCATAATCAATGCACATCCGGTGTGAGCAATGCTTTTTCTTAACAAAAAGGATAGGTGCTCCCCACGGAGAACTGCTCGGCCGAATAAAACCCTTCCCCAGCAGCTCCTGAAATTGTGAGGATAACTCCTGTATCTCTGGAGGCGCAAGCCGATAGGGCGCCTTGGCGATAGGCGCAGCCCCCGGAACCAAATTGATACTGAACTCAACCTGCCTCTCGGGAGGCACACCCGGTAACTCCTCCAGAAATACATCCGGGAACTCACGCACTATCGGAACCTCATTAACTGACCTCGGTCTCTCTAAATCAACCCTCATATCCATCACATACGCTACAAATCCCTTACAACCCTGCTGTAGACTCTGTCTCGCTCTAGCGGCTAAACAAAATGCCGACCCAAAACGCGTACTCTCGGCGTACACCATAAGAACTCCCCCAATAGGGTCTCGTATGGTCACCAACTGTCTCTCGTAGTTAATAACCGCTCCAAATTTGCTCAACCAGTCCATGCCCACGATGACACAGACATCTCCCGTCGCAATAGGAACTATATCAATCGAAAACTCAACGCCGAAAATCTCGAGTACACACCCTCGGATCACCTCGGTGGCATACACCACTCTCTCGTCGGCTATGGAAACTCTCAGGGGTCGAGTCAACACCTCTCGACTAATACTGATGTGCTGACTAAAAGCCAAAGATACAAAAGACCGACTCTCCCCTGAGTCAAATAACACCAAGATAGGTACAGAACTCACAAGAAAAGTACCTACACATATCATAATATAAGCATAATATCTGAACATAAAAGTAAATACATGAAAGAATACATACCAGCCACGACATCGGGCACTGCACGGAGCTCTTCCGCAGTCAAATGGAAGGCTCTCCCTCGTGCCTTCGGTGCCTCGGCCTTTACGGGCTGACTGTCTGTAGCTCTCACTACAGCAGGGGCAGATCCCTGAGATGCTCCCTGAGCTGTCCCTCGCAATTGTGGACACTTTGCCTTCCGGTGTCTGGTCTAGTTGCAGTGAAAACATACTGTAAACCCCTTGGGGAAATCCTTGGCCATATGTCCCTCCTTGCCACATTTGTAGCAAGACCCTACCCTGCACACCTCATCGTGGCTCTTGCCGCACTTGCCATAAGTGCGGCCCTTCTGACTCCCAGATCTCGAATCAGTGGGCTTGGCCCGCTTGGCGGCCGGCTGAGACTATGCCGGTCGACGATCCCGCCCCTGAGACTCAGCCTCCTCCCTAGCCTGGGTCTCCAGCTCTATCTCCCTCTTCCGAGCATTTTCCTGAAGCTCAACAAATGTCCGGTACATCGAGTTCGCCACGAACTCCCATATATCCCTCCTCAAAATGCTCAGATATCGGCTCATACGTGCCTGCTCGGAGGACACATGCTCTGGGCAAAACATCGCCCGCTCATGGAACATCCTCGTAATCACTGTGACAGACTCAGTACCCTGCTTGAGGGTCAGAAAATCCTGGGACAAATGCTCCCTCTCCACCTGGGGAACGTACTCATCTCGGAACATAGTAGTGAACCTCTCCTAAGTCACTACAGAAAGCTCAGCAGGCGAATAATGCGCCATCACAAACTTCCACCAGTCCTTCGCTCCCAAGCGAAGCTGGTTCAACGCAAACCGGACTCTCAATTGCTCTGGAGATGAGCAGGTGAAGAAACACCCCTCGATGTCTGAAATCCACCTCATCGCTGCAATCGGGTCCTGGGTCCCATCAAACTTCAGTGGTTTTGTGTTGCTGAACTCCCGGAACAGCAACGCATCACCAACCTGCGGTCTAGCCGCAGCTACAGTTGCAGTGGTCGCAACAACAACAACATCAGAAAGAGCAGCGTATCTCTCATCGAATGTCTCTATTAGGGTGGTCTTGATAGACCCAAACATCTTTGGAATCTCATCGCGGATGGCAGCAGCCACCTCCACTAGTCCCTGGTCTGTGGCGCATCCCCACCATGAAGCCTCTCTGAAATACAACACAACATATCAGAAAATCGCTCGGGTGTACACAAACTTGATATCCCAATCCTACTTGATCTCTGGTACCCTAAGGATTCTTACTTGGGCTGTGCACTGACCCGATGCCTTCGGTAGTACGGGCCCAATACTACCGACCACACCGTGTCAGCATTCATCCCAATTCCTCCTCCCAAACTCCCAAATTCCAAGCACTCTACTCTCTTAAATCATATGCTACTCACTAGCTGATCTCTCATAAGCTCCTTGCTGCTATCTAAACACTCTCAAGCATCCCTAGTAGCAAAGCTCCTAGACTAAGGCATCATATATCAGGCCACTCTAGTTCTAATAAGGATACCTAGTCTACTCTATCATGCATAATATAACTCATCATATAATATAACATAATATATCTTGTAACACTTATTACAAGGGTATTTTGGGAAATCACCGTTCGGGCGCTGGCAAATCGTACACACGGCTCTGCTCGTTTTTTCTCAAGACTCGTTTTAAAATTGTTTTGTTATCAAAAATTTTCCAAATCCTCAGTTTGAGTTCAGATACGTCTGAAGATGCATCCGAATCCCTCAAACCAAGGCTCTGATACCAACTTGTAACACCGTAAAAATGAAGACAATTTTTCACATTTTTAAAACACATTTTCCAAACACATTCATTAATAAAATCTCGTTGTATCGTATTATTGTTCATAAAACATTTCCCAAGATCAAATCATAATAAACTCCGCGGGTGTGTGTACAGATCATGTCGGCACCTTCCCGCGATCATCACTGGTACCTGAAACACATAACACATAACAATGTAAGCATAAATCTTAGTGAGTTCCCCAAAATACCACACATAACACATACTCCTCACTCGAGGCTATAACTCTGTGGGCCCTTAGGCCCTAACTTTGTTGACCCTCTGGTCCTAGCTCTTTGAACCTTCTGGTTCTAATTTTGTTATACTCTGATATACACATGGCATAAATCACATAGAAATAGTTCAGTGCAACACATCACATAATTAGCATACAGTAACTCTATCAAATAAATCTCATTACCACTCAAGGTAAAGTATAGTAAGAAGACTCACCTCAGATGTCTCAGTAAATCCCTCACTAGGTAGCAGTATAGTCTATGTTGGATTAGTGTCTAAGTCCATAACTATTTTGGTATGTACTTGACCCGATGGTGCATGGTCCTTTTGGGTTGCCTTCACCAAAGCAACTTGATTGGAGAAATGAATAAAGAGAGAGAGGATAATATGATTTATTAATATGTTATAAGAATAATATATTAAAGGAGAAATCATATTTGTTTAATTAATATTGGTCAATAATTAATTAAGAATTAGTTTTATGATCAAATGTAATTAATTAAACTAGAGGGGCTGATTTGTAATTATGTGATAGTTACAAAATAAGGTAAGAATTATCTTATATATATGGTGAACGAATTTGAGGTGTAAATCCCTTAGAATTCGAGTATGATAAGGATTCAAGGATTATCTTATTGGTTGCTTAATGGATAATCAACTAGATAAGGATAATGACTGAAACCCTATCTCTACACCTATATAAACACCCCTAGGGCAATGAATTCGTGTATCCCTTCCCAAGAGGTTCTAGATACGAATTCTAACATCTCACCTCTCTCCTTATACCTTCTCCACTTGCTTATGGTGTTTGTGAGCCATTAGAGGAGTGACACTTGTGACTCTAAGCCTTCCAAAGTCAATACAAGGAGATTTGGGATTGTTATTGCTACATAACAATCAAGGTAATACTATAAACTTATTCTCATGTTAATATGATTATATGTATGCTAGAATTAGGGTTTATAGTCTTGGATTCAAAGCATGTACAATAGAGAAACCTAGATCCAAGCATTAGGGTTTGTATGAGCACATAGGATGTCTTATGACCAAAACCCAACAGTGGTATCAGAGCCTAGATTGGTTTCAATTGTATTGATGCATATTTGATCGAAATAAGCACTGAAAATCGATTTTTTGAGTTTCTGAATGTTTGACTCGCCGAGTCACTTGGTGAACTCGCCGAGTCAGCTGTACTCGACGAGTCCAGGTCCAGACTCGACGAGTCAAAGGGTCTGACAGCTCAGATTCGCGATTTTCTTCCTGTTTTGGTTTTGGATAATTACCATAAACTTGCTTTTGTGATAAAATCCGAATTTTTTCATTATTATGTGATTATCCTTACCAAAATAGAAGATAATTGTCAAAATTTAGATAATCACTTGTTTTATTAGATAAAGTTTGATTATTTGTAATTTAGATTTGAATTATCTTGTGAAATAGTTTCAATTTATCCCTTTAGGTTTTATAGTTTAAATTTGAACCCCAAAAGTTTTGTTGTTTTGAAATTTAAATAGTTAAAACCCTAATGTTTTGAAATGTTTCAAAACTTGCCCTCAAGTTTTGGAATTTAAAGGTTGATTAAAAGGTTAATTAGAAATGTTAAATTCTAAAACTCTAGTAATGTTTTGAAAAGTTCAAATCACCCCTTTATGGTTTTATTAATTAATTAAGGAGTATAATTAAAAGACGTTTAATAAATCCATAAAAGTTTAGGTTAACAATTTAATTGAATTAAAAGTGTAATTATTAAAGTTAACCACATAGTATTTTAAAAGTATAAAATACACCCTATACTATATATAAGATTAAAAGTCTAACATTATATATATGTATGAGTAAAAGTCAGTCTTACCGTTAGTAGGCCTCATTCACGAAGCTGGTCTATAAGGGGTGTTTAAGGAAATTGCCTATAAAATGGCGATTGAATGGGTATCCACTCTTACCCACCGCACTCTTGACTAGTGGAGGGTCGTTAGCCGAACGGGTAGGATAGGACGAAACCTTCCATTATAAGTATAATGAAATACAAAGTAACTAAATGTTTCGCAAATTCCCAATCTTAGTTACTTAGGCAAAAGTGAATTGATGCAATTCCATGAAATTACACTTTGTGCCCTTGCGAAGACGTTAGTGGAGCGTGTGTGGTTTACCGGCACACTAAATGGTTCTAAGCAAAGGTAGCAAAGGGTGACTCAATGTTTGTCATAGTTCGGTGGAGCGTGTGTGGTTTACCGGCACATCGAATAGGTGATTGTAACATGTGAGGGCACCATGTAGTTTGCATGGTTATTCACACCCGCTTTGTGATCCTCGGCATCCCAATCACAAACAAGAGGGGCATATCGAGATTTAAACATGCCATTGAAATGTTCAATGAATCTCAAAGGATCTAGGAGTTTTCATAGATTTAAAACTTAAATTTCTTTTTCGTTTCTCATGGTGAAAACTAGTGAATCGTCATTCACTTACCTTCAAATGTTCTGCGATTTGGGTTACGGCATCCCTCTCCCGAGTTGTAGGATATTGTGTTGGGTCCTAGCCTTGGAATTTCATTTGGGTGATTTACCAAGGACTCAATCAATCAACTAACTTGAATTCGTTTTTCTCCCGATGTCAAAGTTCGACAACTATGGTCTTCTCAAATCCCGTGGAACAAGCATTCCACATGAAGATGATATTCCACGATTCGATCGAGGAACAAGAAATCATGCTTCACTTCCTCCTCCTCCTCCAATTATTCTCCCTAACCCACAAGATTGTAAAATTGAAAAGTTCAATATCATTCAAGCCCTTTTGGCAAGTAAACATAAAGAAGGAAAGTCGGTGTGTGCACACGTCCTAGGGATGAAGTCGCACATTGATAGACTAAGAATGATAGGATCCATTGTCGGTGAAGAGATGGCTGTTGATTGGGTTCTTCAATCACTTCCTAACTCATATAGTGAGTTCGTAAGAGAGTACTATATGATGAACCGCGATGTGACCCTTATAGATCTCACCTATATGATTATTGCTGCTGAATCAGCAATGGTTTGGCGCAATAGAAAAGCAAAGTTGATTGGTGAATCTGCCTTCGAGACCTCTGTGGATATAGACAATGGCAATGAAAGACATGCAATGATCGAAAAGTTTGATCATAAGAGAAAGGCGATGTCTGAAGTAGTTCCATGTGTTGTTCCAAAAAGAGTCAATTTGCTTTTATTGCCAAGAGAAGGGGCATTGGAGACGAAGCTGCCCTATTTACCTAAGAGATCTAAGAGATGGGAGAGTCGAAACGTATGGCTCTAATTTAGGTAAAATCCATTGACTAACTCTTTTAAGCTTCATTCTAGGTTCTGAATACATAATGTGATAAGATTACAATTGATGTTTAGAAGGATCAAAGAAAAGAAAAGAAGCTTAAGGGAAGAAGTGAGCAGAATCTAACCGTGAAGGAATGGATTTCGATTGCGTTTCTCGAAGATTAGATTCTTGAGCTACTACTTAGAGTTAGAATTAGATTGCTAAGAAAGATGTATTTGCATAAGTTTTTCAATGAGTTGCATTGTGAAGGACAAATTTTTCCGCAATAAAATAAATTTTGATTTTAAATTTTATTTATTTATCCTTACAATGGCATGTATGAAAAATTGATGTTAAAATTATTAACAATAATGGATTTGTTTCTTATTGTGTTATGGAAAGTCAAGAATTTACCAAATAAGGAGAGTTTCTCATCGCCCAAGTTTCAATTGGACAGAAACTTGGAATCATGCAACTTGGTTGCATGATGAATGAGAAATTTCATATTTGATAATTAGACTAATTCGTTGACAAAGTGTCAAGTGAAGGACTAGGAGATCAAGTACACAAAGTTGTGTGTTGATCAAGTTCACCATAAGAGTAACAAAGATATTCGTCATCATTTACTAAAGGTTTAGTAAATATGATTATACTTACAAGATTAAGTGTAATTTTGAATTGATTAAAGGGTTTAGATCAATAGCAAAACGAATAAGAAGAATCAAATAGGCAGAAAGATAAGAGTTTCTCCATTCTAAGAAGAAGGGAGAGTGGCTTTTATGCTTTATGATAGGTCTTAATGATTAAGAACCATATCTCAATTGATCCTCTAAGTGATTCTTGGTACAATTGTATGTCCAAGAAGAGGAATCAAAGATTGATGAAATGGTCAAATCAAGAAGACAATCATACTTTGTTCCAATAACAAGTCTTAAAGTTAAGATTGTGACAATGAGTAAAAAGTATTAAAGGTTTATAACATTCATCAAATGTGGAAAGTTGTGATGTCTTGGATAAGACAAAGACCAACTATGACCAATTTATGAAGTGTTTTGATACAAGCTACACTAACTCTTGAAAATTTGTTTGTCAAGAAATGTTTATTGACAAAAGAATCTTATATGTCAAGGAGTCAGTGGGAGTCTTAATGGTCTCGAAAAGTTTCAAGAACAAATCAAATAAACATTATCGATCATCACTAGCACACGAGTTGAGGTTTACAACCTATCGTAAAGACATTATTTTGTTTCTGTGCCAATCCAATCGAGTTAATTATGCATGTGAGTCCTATGAGTTCTCATTTGAATGCGTAAAAGGCAAGGACCTTGATCAATGAAAGGTACATTGATAGGAAAAAGGTAAAATGCTTAACTACTTGGAAGACGTGGTGGGCAGCTGTGCTACCATAAGGCAAGAAATCAAGATTAAGAAAGTTCGATCCATATGAGTTTGAATTTGTCGTAAACTTTGGTTTTAACAAATTCGCATGGATAGGAACACATACACCGTTTAAATCTAAGTGTCATAAGATTTCCTCCTTCATGAAAATGATTGTGAGAAAATGCTTTCACTAAGAAAGATTTTAAAAGATAGTGATTGTAAAATTGCATTCTCAAATTCGATCATGGTTACGGCATCCCTTTCCATAATTTGAATTGTGAGGTTTGGCAATTAGTCTTAATTGTTAAGACACACATATGAACTATCTAAGGCAAAAGAGTATAAGTTCAAGAAGCCTTGATAAAAGATTATCAAAGCACTAAGTATTAGAAACATGAACTTAAGAAATTCAATAAGTATTGTTTTTTTCTGAAAGTTAAGATGTTTATGAATACATGTCGAAGCTAGTGGGAGCATAAGTGTTATGTTTTATAATAATCATCATGATAGTGGGAGCATAAATGTTATGATTGTATGATTATTAAGGCACGTATTGCATAGTTGGCAATATTAATTATAGAAAACAAGAGTCATACTTTGCAAAGTTGTAAGAGTTGAAAGGTTGTTTTGCTATAATTAAGGGAGAGAATATTATGCTTCATTTCAAATCTAAAGGATTAGGTTGTGGAATGTTAATAAATTTAGTCAAAGGTACATAGTGTGTTCTTAAAATTTCGATTGTGATTACGGCATTCCTCTTCGCAATTCGAGTTTTGAGAACATAGCAAATAAAACATTATGCGTCGTGTCCCATACGCTTCGGGTATAGGATCGATTGCGAATGCTTTAATGTTTGACCATTCTAAAATTTTCCAAATGTATAGTGCATTTAGAGGGAAAAGGGACTAGAATTGGTTTTGACTAAAATAATTAAAAAACTATCAAAGGACAATCCAAAGTTCGACGAGGATTGGTCGCTTGCGAGTAGTTGGAAGTATAGTATTGTAAATTATGGAAGTGTTTCCATATTGGATGGACGATATCGACATCATTACGAATAGATAAGATTCTATTAAGAATGAGTTGTCATATAGAAAATATGGAAGTGTGTCCATGTTGGGAAGTAAAATCTATGTATAGATTAGAAACTTTATGCGAAAGGATGTTCAAAGGAATGTACTTTGAGTGAGAGACATCATATCTAAGGAATTGTCTTGTAACAATCTCCGATAAAGGAATTTGTAATATCATTGGCAATAGTCCTTGAGACTTTGGTGCAGTGACATTACAAAAGGATCGTTGCATAAAGTGTTAGAATCTAGTATATTCTATAAATAACAAGAATTTGACATTCTTACACTTAAGAAAATGGATTTGGTGTTGTAAAATGAGAATGATTGGAAATGTGTTCAATTTGTCTATTTCGCAAAAGTAAGAACCATAGGTAAACATTGTGTGCATACTAGGAGCATGGGACAAGTATTGGAATTAAAATGCGAAGTTGATTACCCGAAACGACAAATAATGAGTAATCGATATGGTGATAAATAAAACGTGTTTTGTTTATACTCAAAGGTTTGAGGCCATATGGGATTAGTATTATTCTTGTGTTTCACCTTGCATGTTTTGACTTCCAGAATAATTGAGTTTATTAAGAATAATCGAATTATTCAAACGGGCCACAGCCGTTCATATGTTGGAAGTAGATATGAATGAAGACTGTCGTGAATTGGTGTGTGGATTGTCTAGAAGAGTATTAGACATAAGCAAATGTTTGCTGCAACGTTCATGAGTGCTTATGAATATGATTTGATCATTGGATTAAACCCACGCTCACTTGGATCACTCCATGAATTGTATTACGAGTGATTGGTGAGACGATAACATCTTATATTCTTGAAACCGAGATGTGTGAGTTGTATCTTGCGAATCGGTTGCACATTGATAATATGTAAACGCACTAGTAACTTGGTGTTATAAAACATATTGTTGTGTGTGATTTGGTTAGTGAGTGCAAGCGAACATTGTATCAAAGTTTATCCGTTCCTTTTATCCAAAGTAGGATAAAAGCGATATCTTTGGGCCCCTCGATGGTTTAGTGATGACATACATAAATGCTCGGCCGGGCTAGGGCTAATTTGATTTGTTCAATTAGTCTGTCGTCATAAATCAGAAATCGAGAAGTAGTACAAAGAGAATGATTAGAAATCATATCTCAGACGATATCCAGAATGGAGGAATATATGATCCCTTATCTAAGGACACGTGTATCTGATATGATCAGAGTTGACAGCAGCTTTGGAAAGCTACGATTGCAGATCAGGATCTGAAGTCATACGCAGAATAGTTGTTAGACTTATCCAAGTGGGAGACTGTTGGATTAGTGTCTAAGTCCATAACTATTTTGGTATGTACTTGACCCGATGGTGCATGGTCCTTTTGGGTTGCCTTCACCAAAGCAACTTGATTGGAGAAATGAATAAAGAGAGAGAGGATAATATGATTTATTAATATGTTATAAGAATAATATATTAAAGGAGAAATCATATTTGTTTAATTAATATTGGTCAATAATTAATTAAGAATTAGTTTTGTGATCAAATGTAATTAATTAAACTAGAGGGGCTGATTTGTAATTATGTGATAGTTACAAAATAAGGTAAGAATTATCTTATATATATGGTGAACGAATTTGAGGTGTAAATCCCTTAGAATTCAAGTATGATAAGGATTCAAGGATTATCTTATTGGTTGCTTAATGGATAATCAACTAGATAAGGATAATGACTGAAACCCTATCTCTACACCTATATAAACACCCCTAGGGCCATGAATTCGTGTATCCCTTCCCAAGAGGTTCTAGATACGAATTCTAACATCTCACCTCTCTCCTTATACCTTCTCCACTTGCTTATGGTGTTTGTGAGCCATTAGAGGAGTGACACTTGTGACTCTAAGCCTTCCAAAGTCAATACAAGGAGATTTGGGATTGTTATTGCTACATAACAATCAAGGTAATACTATAAACTTATTCTCATGTTAATATGATTATATGTATGCTAGAATTAGGGTTTATAGTCTTGGATTCAAAGCATGTACAATAGAGAAACCTAGATCCAAGCATTAGGGTTTGTATGAGCACATAGGATGTCTTATGACCAAAACCCAACAGTCTAGCCTCCGCCTAATCACATAAAGTACAATATGCTCATAAATATAACTCTCGAGATTAGACCCAACCCACTCTTAGCAACCTTAGTTGGGTAAAAGACCATTTTACCCCTCTCTTAACTCAAAGACCCCATTGTTGACAAATCCCTAAAAGTCAACAAAGTCAAAGGTCAAACTTTGACCAGACTCGTCGAGTGCACTTGGGCGACTCAGCGAGTCTACACGTGTCCACTATCTCTCTAGCCTCTCATGACACGTCGAGCCTTCCCCCTGCTCGATGGGTTACACCTGGCATGAATCGCGGGGCCACCCCGACTCAACTCGTCGAGTTCCACCTGTAATCCTCTACCCTCTTCTGACTCACCGAGTCATTCCCCCAACTTGACAAGTTACTCACTTAGTGACTTACGGGAAACCCTAGCCCCACTCACCGAGTCTGTTCTTGGGACTCGGCGGGTTCATGCCATGCTCGAGCTCAAATGAGCTCCTGAGGTCAGATCCATTCCTCTAACTAATAAATCTGGCTTCCTAAAGCAATAAAAACACGTAAAGTTTGGATCTTGATGCCAATGCAAAGACCCAATGGCTCTATTTGAAGAAATGGCATCAATATGACATCCAAAACTCATATCTCTCCAAGACACTCAATAAAGATCAAGGATTTAAGGTCTCTGGACCTCTGGATGAACTGAGGGTAAAGCAGGAATTGTTCCTTCGCATTCTTTTTGAGATTAGTGACAATTTATTCTAAGATAAATCTTGAGAAGTTGAAGTTGATTCATGCTGCCAGTGCAATAATAGCTTGAGTATTCCTTGAAGAGATCTCGTCTGCTCCACCCTTACGCCATGATATACAGTTAATAAACACATGCGCCAGAAACCTCCAGTATGGAGGTAGCAGCTTCTTGAGAGTCGGTGGCAAAACGCCTTCATATCCTATATTTTGAAGGTACTCATCAACAACTCGCAGATCAATGTCGGTAGGATAAGTAGCCTTGTCATCAGTCTTCAATGATCTCTGATAAACTGCTCGGTGATGACAATTTTACGTCCTTTGACAGTTGCTTCGATTGTCTGTGGTCCGTTGCTCTCATTTCCGATGCTAGCTGAACTCTAGAACTCGTTGATTAAATCCAGGTAGATTATGGGATTCCATGTGAGTGCTGAGACAATGCAGCATTCATGCAACCTGAACATCATTTACTTGAATTCACTGTGCGCCATGGGAGGATCATCAAGCAAAATGGAAACATTGTGACTTTCTACAACCTTAAAACTTTCCATTTTATCTGCACAAAACAGACCAAATGAGAAATCATTTGATTAAAATGCATTGATTTTATTTCTCAATTTAATTCCTTTAGTTTGGACATGTTAATTAATTTTATAAGTTAAGGATTAGGTTCTTGGTCAAGAAAGTCAAACCAAAAACCTAAGGACCAACACACATGTCAAGACCGAAAACCAGATTTCACATCGGAAATTAGCTAGACCGAAAGCCAAGAAGGACAATTCTCAGCTGGACCGAAAGCCGACTGAGCTAGCTTGACCGAAAACGACTTGGCTTGAACTGAAAGTCGTCCGAACCGAAAACGCCGACAGTTCATATATTCGTGATTTCCCATTGACTTCACGGTTGATTTGAAGGAAAAAATGCATAGTAGTGGTTGGAATTACAATACCTTTGATGATTTGAAGTCGATTAAACAAAAGAAAACAACAATTTTTATGAGACTTTAGAGAGGAAAAAGAGGTTTCTTTATTCTTGTGAGAGAAGGGGAACCGAAAATTATTCCAATTTTCTATAAATATCTGGTTCAAGATCTGGTCCAAACCCGGATCCCAAAACCGATTTCCAAATCCTAATGGGCTGCAACATTTTTATTTAAAAATGGTCCAATACCCGGGAACTACAGAAGAAGTTACTGAGACTGAAGGAGGAGAAGAGGATGAGTATGAGAATCTTGATCTATCTGGTTACGAAGAAGATGATGTTTCGATGCAGTTTACTGGACTTGAGCACCCTTTGCCAAATGAAGACCTCGTTGACTTCCTCAAAGATATCGATGATGGTGCCAATTCAACACCGGCGATAAGGGAGAAAGCTTACGATCGAGAAGTTGAGCCTCCGGTTACAGTTCAAGCGGCTGATTTTTCAACTCATATGGACACATCATCAGGGATTCCTCCCCTTGATTATGTGGTTCCTACATCCAAGCCAATTACAAGTGATACCCAGTCAGTCCAGACCTCCCAGTCCCCGATGAAAAGACACATAATTGATCAAGGGTGAGACTAGTTTTTCCTGACCCAACTCAAACCACAGAGACTCCTCCAACTACAACATTTTCTCCATCCTCATATGTGCCCATTCAAGAGAATCCGAGATCTATCCATGAAGCTGGTGGTTCGTCTACTGGCCTGAGATCGTCTCCTCCAAGGCCTTATCATGATATTGTCTCTGAGAGACTATCTATTCATTTGGCCCCGCCATTAAATCCAACTCACTCCTCACGCGGAAAAGGAATATCCTTTGAGGAAGGTATATCTGGATATGATGACGCCTCAGTGCCTGAGCTGAGAAAGGAGATTACTGTGCTGAACCAAAAAATATCGAGCTTGATATCAAGGTTGCAGACCGTCAAACTGAGAACGCTAAGCTCAATATTCAAGTTGTTGATCTTCTTGAAGATAAAGCTCAGAAAACAAAGCAGATCACCAATCTTCAGATGCATTTTGGTTTGTTGACCACCATCTATTATGATTTGAAGAAGAAGCTGGAAGAAGAATTTAGTGAAAAATTCAAATCATATGTCAATGAGCCAAGAGTCTATCTTCCTAATCAATAGGCTCCCGTAGTTCCACCTCCTACAAGAACAACCATGATTGTCAATCGTTTTGACAAAGAACCAACATAGGCTCCGAATTTCATGGCGTTAAAATGTGCTAAACTAGCTAAGTCTGCTGAGAAGGGTCAACTTTTGTTCAAGAGGAGTTCGGATCAGAATGCTCCCGTGGATTAACCAAACATCACCTTTACGGATCTTGGAGAAAATTGCTTCAGAGACGTTTATGGTGATAGGTCTGGGATCATCTCATGGGGATTCCATGACCCTCTGAAAATGTGGATTGTAAGAAGGAAGAGTGGAAATACCGAATTGTATAAAGATGCTCACGACTTCAACTCTTGGACCAGGGTTTATCTTACATAATTATCTAAGGCTCCTTTTTCAAATCCATCAAATGAACCCAAGGCGACTTAGTTTAGGTTATTTTTGGAAGGTCAAGTGGCAAAGGGCTTTCCCTCAATGAAGACTGCAAAGTCTATCATCAAGGTATACTCAAGTGTCATTGATCCCAAATCCAATCAGCCTCTTCGGTCTGTGATGTGGCCCGCTACTAATAAAGTAAAGCAGATTCTTATCCTTCAAGACCATCCAGATGGATCTCTACAATCCATGCAATACTGGGTGTTTGATTAAACTACAGCTTCTGCTGTCATCAAAATCAAACATGGATGTATTAGTATATATGATAAGAGAGATCTGCTACAGTTTGGAAAGTGGGATATACATCAGCTTTCTATTCATCAAATCGAGGTGGCTGAAGACATTTTTGAGTCTGCTGCTAAGGAATACACTGCCATGGCTGCTGATATTATTCAAAAGGAGATGTGGAATGGATCTATGGGAAAGTCAGACGTGCTGGTGGTTGATAAAGGCTGAATCATGCTAGCCCCAAACCAAGGGGGAGATTGAAGGGCCAACATATATGGTTTCGGCTAGGCATCAATGTATGGATAAGTTAGGGCTTTTTTAATGTATTTTGGAGTCTTTTGTGTATGTTTTATGTTTTTGGTCTAGGAAGCTGTTGGTTAAGGTGTGATCGAAAACCAGTTTTCGGTCTGCTAACCAAAATCTATTTTCGGTCCTTGTTAGTATATATAGGTGTCAGGTTGTCAGGGTAGTAAATGAGTTGTACTTTGCTAAGTTTTCAGTCCCTGAGTTGTATCAGATGGATTCAAGTGTTTAATCGTATGCAAGCTCAGTTTCATTCATCTTCTACTCCATTTCTTCTTTGTTTTCTTATGATTGATTGATCATTGGTGAAGATCCTTCCATCTAGGACCTTACAATCTCCCAAAAAATATATCAGTAGAAGGATGTGTACGATCATGCCTTTGCCCTGTCCTATCATCTGATGTACCTAAAACATTGAAATCAATAACTTGCAACGAAATATTAGTGAGTTCCCCAAATATACCCCACAAAAAATACATATACAATGTATGCATACAAGGCTAACAACATAAGGGTGGATGACTTCCTGAGCACTCAGCAACAAGCTGGACCGCTACCAGGCCAACAATACAACCTAGACCGTACCCTTGGGCCTACATAATCAACTGGATCACCCAAGTATCTTGGCCTTTAGCACAAAGCAAGACTGCCTCAACCCAACCAGATTATGTTGACATATGCAAAGAATAATCAATAACCAACAAACGTAGGTAATCATACAAATCTATCAATCTAACAAATCATGACAACATAGCATCATGCTATAGACAATGATACATAAGACAATCTGATGGCCTGGTATTGGTTCCTTTGACCCATTAGTACAATGAGAGATCTCACCTCGTAGTCTAAAAGAGAACCAAACTGGGTATAGATCAAAATATTGTCTCTACATGTCACCTATACAACAAAAAGGGACCAAGTCTCAATCAATAGCTCAAAATGCTCCATTTGACCTAAAGTCAAAATTGGTCAAAGCTAACGGTAAAAGTTCAACTTTCAACTGATCTACACTCATCGTAGTAGCTCTACACCAAGCGTACAGCCTAAGGTGGAAAAACAGTACATAGAAGAGCTACATGCAACGTAGCTAAAACTATGCCCTAAATATCATGCTATTGTCCAACGTTTTCTATTAATTGCTTAATATAAAATTTTAACCCTCCAAACATCCAGATCCATGCTAAATGGGCGTCTTAATCAATAAAGTCTCTACCTTTATCCATTTTCATTCATAAAAAGAGCACTAATCCAAACCCTAGGTCTAACAAGCCTTATATTGCTCAAAATCCTATGTGTGGATAGATGAGAGTGACCATGGTCTCATTTTTGTGATATGGCACACCCAAAAACGACTAGAAATGGTACTCCAATTGTTTGGAGTAGCTCTTACTCATATACACCAGGTTTATACGGACAAAAGCATGAAATTATTAAGCATAACTAGATTTAACATAAAACAACATCAAGGCAAGAGCTTTATACCTTCTGGGAGATGATTATGTGATGCAAGTTCCAGATCCACAAATCCTGGATCTTCCCGGTTGCTACCTAATGGAGTTTCTCCTTAAAAGATGCACACAAAACACTCAAAGGTCACCAAGACTCACACAGGAAGGTTAGGGTTTCAAGGAACTCGCATAACATGGGTAGAGGCTAAAAATGGAAAGGCCTCAACGAGTTAGAGCCTTTAAATAGGGCTCAAAACCCTAAGATTAGGATTTTGGTTATGTGCTGCTATGTATCTAGTTGAGCTCAAGACGTGACACATAGGGTATCACATAGTGAGGAAGGTTACAGCCCAAGCCCATGACCTTTTAGGATTTCCTTTTTATTTAAAACCCATTATCCCAAAGTTAGGGTTCACTTTCATCCTTCATCATCCTCTTACCTCAAACATTATAGGTTTTGAGCATTCTAACACTCCTATGGTGTACATGCAACCCTATAAATCTTGGATCTATGTTTTCTCTATTATACATACACATATTTAATATTCCAAGGTTTTAATCCTAACTAGCATAATATGAAGCAACTATACTACAAAGCCTAGTTAGATGACATAACTTTTAATGGAACATGAAGTCTTGAACCTTTAAGAGCTTAGTGCCCCAAGTGTTGCACCTCAAATGGAATCACACAACACCAAAAACAACTTGGAATAACTTGAGAATAAGGATACTTAGGTTCACACTTGAAATTGACCCACTCTTGTTTTCTTACACACTAGTGTCATTTCATGAACCATAGACCTCTTTCTATAGTTTGGAGGATTAGGGTTACATTCATATAAACCCTAATACCCATGAGCTTTCATTTCCATAGGATCCATGGGTTAAAAAATCCATGAACTATCCATGCAATCTTAGCCCAACCTAAATGAACTTGGCCCACCATATATATAAGAGTCCATATTTAGTTAGTTCCTTTTTATCACTAAATTAATTCTAGATCAATACTAATTAAATAATAAGATTTCATATTAATATATTGGAACTTATAATATATTAATATAAATCACTAGTATCCTTTTTTTTTCTCATTTCGTCTATCTAATTGTTCCAATGCCATGCAACCCAAATAGACCATGCCAAATTGGGTCAAGTACATACCAATTATAGTTATGGACTTAGACACTAATCCAAAAAAAAACCCAAATTCCCTTGGATAATATTCGCCTTTTTAGATTATTTTTTAATTTGAAGAAGAAGAAGGAGAAGAAGAAAGTGTTCTAGTTTGGATCTAGCAAGGAAACTTCATCATCATCATCATCATCTTATGCTCATTATGGGCCTTTGTAAGTGTCCAAGATCCTAACTTTATGGATTAATGTTTCTAGATCTTGGTTTTGGTCCCATTTTATTCTGTTTGAGTAAGCTTGAATGTAAGAGAACCATAAAGTTGGCAATTTTATGAGTTCTAAGGGTCCTTGTAGTATGACAAGGTTCAAATCTAGAAGTTGGTTGAGTATTGTATCCATGCACGTGAGTTTTGGTTTTATCTCTTCACCTTTGACCTAGAATAGATCAACGACATGCTTGAAGCATGTATGTCCATAAAGTAATCATTTTTATGGACCTTCGGAGTCCCCTTTAGCTTCTGGAAAATTAGGGTTAGAGGACTAATGGATTAGGGACTCAAATCTTTAGATTATTGCTTTAGACTATAGTTACGAAGTGACAGTTAGGGTGTCACAATGTTTCCATGAAATGATCCCGCTTATATGGTGTCTTTTATACTCACGGCGTGAGGTTTGCTCAATGGATTGCTCGTGACCGAGTGGGCTAAGTTGGAGCGAGTTAAGTTGGAATCATGTCGAGTGTGCTCTCACGACATGACCAAGGGCTGGTCACGACATGAGGATTGATGGTTTCCATTATTGGCTGCTAAGTTTGACTTTGACCGTTCACTTTTTGACCATGGTTGACTTTTTGGGTCAAGCTGGGGTTTTAAGGATGTAGGCTAAAATGCTATGTCATTACTGCTATTAGGTGTCTTATTTCTCTTTTCTCCCCTATGTATGAGAGTTATTGTAGTTCTAGCGGCTATTCGCAAGGTGAGTCCTCTCACTATACTTACCTGTGTGGTAGTATATGCATGATGACAAGCTGGGTCTTACATGTTGATTGATGTGATTTGTGTAAATACACTGTTGATATCTCCTAAACAGATGTGAGCCCACGGGACTGCTGATTGTCCACAGGGTTACTGATAACCCTTGAAATGTGTTGTTAATCTATAGGGTTGTTGATCCCTCATAGCTATTTATTTTGTTGAGCTGCATGTAATATTTTGGTAACTCACTAAGCTTTGTGCTAATAGTTGTGGATTAAATGTGTTTCAGGTACTTCAGATGATCATGGAAGGGAGAAAGCTTGATTGTGCACCCTCGCTTGAAAATTTTATGATTTTCTGCATTTTGATACTCTGATTTGGGATGACTGTATTTGATTTACCTTGGATTTTTATGACTTGGTTAATATAATAATTGATGTTCTTTATTTAAATATGAAAATTTTTGTGGTAAAAACCAGTATGCTATAGTTTTGTCTCAGAACCCTAGCTTGAGGGAACTGGAAGAAATTCGTGAGATTCCAGACTCAAACAAAGGATCTAAAAGTTTTATAAAAACCTTTTTACCAAGTAATGAGATTATGAGAGAACAAAGCACGTAGTGTGTATAGTTAGTCGGAGCTCAAAGAAGTGATCCCCCAAAATATTCATATTTGTATCGTATGTTGTATTAGAATTGATTTAATTTGAGCTGATCAAAATGCATGTTAGGTGATAGGCTAAGGATCCCTCAGGAATTGCATAATAGAATGGTCTGATTTGTGATACCTTGTAGTGTAGGTGGAACTGGATGCTATGTTAGAAGTGGATTCTATATTTTTGGAATTGATTGTTAAGTTTATGTTTGAAAATTGTATATGGTTAGGGTCATATAGCCCTAGAATGACTAATTTAGCCTTATTTCCCATTCCTCGTCTGGTTGTGGTTTTAGGGTCAAATTATTTATTTGACAGTTTATTTGATCCCTTATTGTGTATAATTTATATGCATAAGGCAGTTAGGAGTGTTGATAGAAGTTCCTAGCATCTCAAAGGTTGGAGAAGCCTTTTATGTTTTATAGAGTGTTACTACCCAAATGCTACTTGATTTGTGATGTGTGGAACCCTTACTGAAGTGAGCTAACTATTAAATGGATACGTTAAGTTACATGATGCAAGGGTTAACTAATTTTAGAATGATTGAATTGGACCTATTACGCATTTTTCGTTTGATTCTAGACGTTATAGAGTTAGGTTTTTTATTTGAAAGATTACGTAAGTTCTTTTGCATGTAATTGTATTCATGAAGTAGTTAGATGATATTAGTAGGAGTTCTTCAGTATTTGATGGCAGGGTGAGGTTGGGATCCTAGGAGAGCCTAGGAAGTGATTTATTGGGAATGGTGTGTAGTTTAGCATGATTTGGGTACACCAGTTTGAGAAGGTGACTTAGAAGATATGGGATGATTCTTGAGGAAAGTATGGATAGGTGTGGAAGGTAGTATTGATACTGAAAGCACATAATCTCTACTTGAAACAAGGGAAGTCATGAAGTTATAGGAGACTTGTAGGGTGAGCGATTCTTCAGCTATGTTATGATCATTTGTGTGATTGCTTTTTCAATATGGTGATGAGCACTCATGAAGGAGAATGTGGTTCAAGTTTAGGCTTAGTTGTTGAGGCAATTGATGAGAGGATATACAAGTTTTGTATGTTAGAGTTCACTTGCAGTATTTTGGATGCGACTCTTATGATGTTTGGTACCATCAAGGAGGGGATCATGGAGCTGGTGGATCTACATCTCGGGGCCTTTTGGGTTGAGATTACGACAGGTCTATTGGGGGATCAGAGAACCTCCTTCCAAGAGTCTGAGTCCTGTGGAGCCCCATAGTTCTTTAGAGAGAATGACCCCATTGTTGGTAGATGGAGGAGTGCTAACTTGGAGAATGATCAATGTACTAGTTCTTGCTCTGATGGATCAAATGTGGGATTTTTATCTTGCCTTCAAAGGGATCGAGTCCGTAATTGGAATGACACTGAGGTTACGTAAACCTTATAAGAGGAATTGCTTGGTATTTTTGGTCACATCATTGGCAGGTTGGTCTCCATGTTCGAGGAATAGTTTTCAGTCGTGAAGGCAGTTTAGGGGATTGTCGAGGTGGCTCAGGAGCGAGAGCTTGGTATGGATATGTAGTTAGGAAAGAGGAAGACGACTCATGAATCAAATTTACTAACAACTTCTAGGAAGCTTGATGTTATCATGCCTAGTTATAGAGGCCTGAGGGACCATGGCCTTTTTTCCAAGGGTGGAAGAATCCACGAGCATGTGCACTGCAAGTTTAAATGTGGTCAGTGCAGATGGAAGGATCATGTTCACCAAGATTGCCCGCTGGAGGTAGAATTATGTCATCGTTGTCATCAGCCTGGTCACATTAGGGCCAATTGCCCATGTTTTTTTTATTAGGGTGGCTCAGACCCCCATCATGTGTGGTTGTCCTAGAGGTAGAGTCAAGACCTCAAGACCTCGTGTGAATGTGTTCCTTCATGCTTTTAGTTTTCTTGCTTATGTGACTGTGTGTTGAGACGTCACGTTTGGTTGTTTAAGTCTCCACCTAAGAATTAGAGTCTCTTTATGAATGTTTGGTTATCTTTAATAGGGGGTAGGGGGTTGCCATATTCCATTTTTGCATACCAAGGATCATGGTTGAAGAATAACTGGGTGAGCCAGTTGTAGGCATCAGTTCTAGAGGAAATAGCCAAATATGACGAGAGCTCTAAGTGGGAGGGAGTTGAGTGTTATGCTTAGATGGTCAACCACTAGATTGACTTTGAGGGTTGCAATTCTTTGGGTCAGAGAAGTTGTAGCGTAAGTTCTCTAGGTCTTTAGAATATGATATGGTTGAGATCATTCATGGTTGGGAGGTGTAAGGGATTGGTTAAGAACGAAGTGTGGGGTGAGTTGTTTTCAAGATTCATGCTACAGGGATGTGCGAATGGTCCTCACATTGGAAGCTTCTTGGCAAAGAGATCATGGTAGCCGTTTATCTCTTGTGGGATAATGAAGACAGTTTAGAGGTACATGTGCTGCACAATTTTAATGTCAGTTGTTGGTTGATTAGCTCATTCAACCAAATGCTATTGTTACTAGGGAAAGAGTGGTTATGACCTATCAACTTCTGGTTGTAGGTGGTGCATTTTCACAAGGATTTGTTGAGTTGATGAGATTGTTTGAGAATGTTCGAGTTGTATCGGTTGACAATGTTTGGGTACATCAATCTTTCAGCAAATGAGTTGTAGGATTGGTGATCCGTCTATTCACATGGTGGGTTTACTTGTTCTTTGTCATTAGTTGATATTGCTCAAGGATTTGGAATTGTATCAGGGGAAAGTACCTTGGGCGCGACAATCTTTCGTCAGGAGTAGCGAAGTGTTTAATCTATTATCGGGTGTGGGTACCCTAACATTTTGGGTCAAAGAATTTTAGATCTTGTAAGTCCGGGATGATAATGGTGGAGAAGTAAGGTTGTGAGATGGTTCAAATCCTATAGTTATAAGGTTGTTAGGGTGCAGTTGAGTCCAAGTGTGGGAGAATCGTTTGGATTAATGGGAATATTGTTGAGCGAGAATCAATGTGGAATTCTATATACAAGGTCAAGTGGAGAGCCAGTTTTGGGTGTAGTTTGAGCTGAGGCTTATGCAAGTGATTATGTTCAGTGGGTAGATGTTATCAGGGATGAAAACGATGGGGATCCATATTATCTTGTCCGAGATTGTGGAGCATCGGTAGTACTACATCATGGATTTGTGGTAGGCTCAATTCCAGGGTTGTGTTAGACCTCTCTGTCTATTCTTGTTTGATAAAGGCTCTTGGGTTCTAAGTACGAATCAAATGCCTAGGAGGGTTAACAAGTTAAATTTCAGCTCGTTTTGATTTTTGGTGAGGTATTCATGTGGGTGGTGTATGATTAGGTGTCTAAGTTCATAACTATTCCTGGAATGTACTTGACCCTGTTAGCATGGTCCATTTGGGTTGCATGGCATTGCAACACTTAGATACACTAAATGAGATAAATAACACTTAAGGTTTATTAATATATTATAAGTTCTAATATATTAATAATATTATTTAATTAGTATTGATCAATAATTAATTTAGAAGTAATTAAGTGATCAAAAAGAGACTAATTAAATATATGGGGTTGATTATGTAAATCATCTATTCTTGTATAGTTGGGCTAATGATCCTTAATTTGTATGGATTGGGTTAAAACCCATAGGGTTCTCCATGGATAGTTCATGCAGGTTACAAACCCATGGATCATGGAATATGAAAAGCCATGACAATTAGGGTTTACATGGTGTAACCCTACTTGTGTCACAACTAAATAAATACCCCATGTCTAGGAAAATTGGACACTACAAGCAAGTAATAGAGGGCTAGCCGATTTTGAGGTGTAAGTGTACTTCTCACAAAGTTATTCTAAGTGTTGCGATGTTGTGTGATACATTTGAGGCATCACACTTGGGGTGCTAGGCTCACAAGGTTTTTCAAGGAATCTAAGCAACTAAAAGGTATGTTCTTCTATTAGCAATTATGTTATAAAGTTTCCCATGCCATGATAGTTAAGTTAAGAACCTTGGAAAATCATTTTTGCATGTATCTTAGTAAAACAAAGATCCAAGATTTCTAGGGTTGCATGTACACCTTAGGAGTGATAGAATGCTCAAAACCCTTTAGTGGTATCAGAGCCTAGGCTTGTTTATTTGATACTTGATGCAAAATTGTTAAAAAAATTGGCAAAATTGTTTTCTGCCTGGGTGAACTCACTAAGTCCATGGGGGGACTCGAAGAGTCCATGCCTTTCTTCAACCAACTCGGCGAGTGAGTTCGTGCATTCGACGAGTTGGCTTGTCAAAGTGTAGTTTTTCGAATTTTGCTGCTAGATATGGACTAGAAACATTATCCTAAATTATTTTGGTGTTGTAAAACTTGTTTTAGATGGTGTAATGGTTGTGCTAATCCATTTTCAATGGCTAATATCATAATTTCAAGTTTTGTATGGTTTATTTATGATTCTTGAAATTGTTGATATGAACATTCATGAACTTATGAGTTTAGAAAATCAAAGGAATTATTTGTAACTTGCTTGGTAGTTTAATTCTTGATCTTGATGTGCTTTAATGGAATCCATAATTTGTCCTCAAGTTATGGATTACCAAAAGTCACACTTTTAAAGTCCATTATTAAGCACATAGGTTACATAAAATGAAAATTCTCTCATTTTATTAATCCATTAACTGATAAGTTATGAAAGATGAAAAGTTTTGAAACTTACAAAACTTTCCCTCAAGTTTTGGAACATGTAAACTCACTTTAAAATCTTTAGTTCCAACGCCTAAAATTTTAAAAGTTAAAATTCAACCCTTATACTTTATAATATTATAAGTTTATATATATATATATATATATATATATATATATATATATATATATATATATATATATATATATATATATATATATATATATATATGAACAAAAGTCGTTTTACTGTTAGTAGGCCTCATTCACGAAGACGGTCTATAAGGGGGGTATAAGGTTGTTGCCTATAAAATGGAAGCTTAATGGGTATCCACTCTTACCCACCGCTTCATTAATTCTTGAAGGGTTGTTAGCCAAACGGGTAGGACATTGACTTTAAATCCTCATTAAAAGTAGATTAAATTACTAAAATCGTCCCATTAACTTGGTAACTACATGTTTTTAAACATTCGCAATCTTAGTTACTTTAGGAAAATGTGAATAAGGTGCTAACCCATGAAATTACACTTTGCACTTTGCTTAAAGTTGTTAGTGGAGCATGTGTGGTTAATCGGCAAACTAACTTGGAGTTTACAAGGTAGGAAAAGGGTGAATTAAGGTTTATCATAGGCCAGTGGAGCGCGTGTGGTTAACCAGAACATTGATTTAGTGCTAAATATTAAGGGTGCCAAGTAATTTGCATTCTTACTTCACACCTTGTTTTGTGATCCTCGGCATCCCAGTCACAAAACTTGAAGGGCACACTCATGATTGGAACATGCCTTTGAAAAGTTCAATGAATCTCAAAGAATCTAGGAGTTTCAAAACCAATTAAAACCTAAGAATTTATTTCATTTTTCATGGTGGAAATTGGTGAATCGTCATTCACCTACCTTCAAATATTTTATACCTTGGAATGCGGCATCCGTCTTCTAAGTTATAAAATATTGTGTTGGGTCCTAGCCTTAATATTACATTTGGGTGTTTTATTAAGGACTATCTTTATATCTAATCTAAACTTGTCCTTCTTCTTTTTCAGATGTCTTCAAACAATGTTGCTTTTGTCTCAAACCCAACCGACTCCTTCTCTCTCATGAACCATTGTGGAGAGTCATCTTCGATGGTTCCAACTTTATGGATTGGATCCAGAATATATCCTCGACAGGGAGCTGAAGGAATATGTCATCGACAAGGAGCTAAAGGAAAATGTCCACCATATGAGGACAAGGAATATGTCCTCGACAAGGAGCTGAAGGAACTTGATGAGTCGTATGCTACTCCTGAGGAGATCGCTGAATTCCGGACTCATGAGAGAGATGCCACGAAAGTGGCTTGTATCATGTTGTCGACGATGACGGACGAGCTCCAAAAGTCCAATGAGGACTATTACCCTTTTGAGATGCACCAGGACTTGATGGAACTCTAGCATCAAAGTTCTCTCCAAGAGAGGTATGCCATCATCTGCTCCATGATAACAACCCGAATGAAGGATGGTGAATCGATCACCGGTCACTTGTAGAAAATGCAAAGGTATGTGGACCGGTTGCTGAAGCTAAATGTGAACTTCCCCGAGGTGTTGGCAATTGATATTATTTTGCACTCCTTACCTTCTTGTTTTGATTAATTCCGAATGACATACCACATGAACAAGGAGGAAGTTACACTAAACAAACTTCAAGGACTCTTGAAGACCGCTGAAAGTGGTCTTAAGGGTAAGTCAGTTGTTACCACTCCTACTCCTACCGTGGCCCCTATCTTGGCAATTGGGTAAGGTAAAGGGAAGAAGAGAAAGAGCCCTTCGAAGGGTACCAAGGGAAATTCCCTTGATGGCTCCTCTTAATGTGGAACCAAGAAAGGTTCCATCATTCCTTCTACCAACCCTAAAGAGGCTAAATGCTTCTATTGCCACGAAAAGTCGCACTGGAAGTGAAACTGCCCAAAGTATCTGCAAGATGAGAAGGATGGGAAAGTGAAACCCAACCATACAGGTATTTACACTATATTATCTAATAACTCGCCCCATTCGAATTCTTGGGTCCTTGATACCGGTTGTGGTATTCATATTTGTTTTGACTTGCAGGGACTAAGAAGCAGTGAGGATTTGAAGCATGGGAAGATAAGCTTAATCATGGGGAATAGGAAAGCATTACCTTTCACCAAGATTGGAGTTTATACTTTGTTGCTAAGTAGTGGGTTAAAATTAGATTTGAATAAATGTTGTTACTCATCTGAAATGGAGAGGAATTTTATTTCTTTTCATGCTTTGTAGAAACAAGGCTTTACCTTTTCTTTTGATAATGAATATGGTAGTATTAATGCTTTCTTTAATAATGTTCTTTATTTTGAAGCATTACCTTGTGATGGTGTGTATGAAGCTGTGTCTGTTGTACATAACCTAGGAAATAATGTGTTGCGTATTGATTCTTCCACCAACTTGGATAAAGCATCATTGTGGCATTGACATCTTGGACATGTAAGCAAGAAACTCATAGGCCAACTCCAAAAGGATGGAGTCTTGGAGTCATTTGACCTAAAGTTAGATAATAGTTGTGAATCTTGTCTACTTGGAAAAATAAAAAATCACCCTTCACTAGTTCTTGTGCTAGGGGAGAAGGTTTGTTGGACCTGGTACACACTGATGTGTGTGGACCCTTCAGAACCGCCACAAGGGATGCAAACCGCTTCTATGTGACTTTTACTGATGATTCTAGTAGATATGGATATGTCTACTTAATCAAGCATAAGTCAGAAACCTTTGAAAAGTTCAAAGAGTTTGAGCAGGAAGTGGAGAATCAATTGGGCAGGAGCATTAAGATTCTTCGATCTGATTGAGGTTATGAGTATCTTAGTACATAGTTCCTTGATATCTTAAGGAATGTGGGATTATCTCACAATTGACACCTCCCAGGAAACCACAGCTTAATGGTGTGGATGAGAGGCATAATCGGACCTTGTTGGACATGGTTAGTTCCATGATGAGTCGAACTTTGCTACCAATCTCATTATGGGGGAATGCCTTAGAGACTGCCTCCCATATTCTTAATCTAGTCCCTACCAAAAAGGTTTCCAAAGCACCTCACGAGATATGGACTGGTAAAGTTCCTAATCTATACCACATCAGGATTTGGGGTTGCGAGGCTTTCGTAAGGTGCAAGACTCACGATAAGCTCAAACCTCGAACTGAGAGATGTATTTTTATCGGCTAACCACAGAAATCCTTTGGTTACCTCTTCTACAGACCTAGTGATAATGTGGTCTTTGTAGCAATGAGGGGAGTCTTGAGAGAGAGAGAGAGAGAGAGAGAGAGAGTTCATAAGCCAATGAAACAATGGGAGGAAAATTAGCCTTGAAGAAATTCAAGAGTCAAGTAGTGGAGCAACCTCAAACCCTAGCAATCAACCTGTGGAGGAAACTCTTGTTGATCCAACTGACGAGTCTGTACCTCTGAGGCATTCCACGAGAGTTAGGAATGAACCTGAGAATTACTATGGTTTCCATATTACTACGGAAGGTAATACACTTATCGGTGATAACAAACTGATAGGTCTGGATGAACCTAACTACTACATGGAAGCCATGACAGGCCCTGAGGCTGCTAAATGGAAAGAGGCCATGGACAACAAGATACAGTCCATGTATGACAATCAAGTTTGGAACTTGGTTGACAATGTACCAGGTCGTAAGACAGTTGGGTGAAAATGGATCTTCAAGAAGAAGACCGACATGGATGGTAATGTACACACATATAAGGCACGACTGGTTGCAAAGGGCTTTTCTCAAACTCTAGGTGTTGATTATGATGAGACCTTTTCACTAGTAGAAAAGATTAAGTCTATTACGGTTATGTTAGCTACTGTTGCATTTCATAATTATGAAATATGGAAAATGGATGTCAAAACCGCTTTCCTTAATGGAAAGTTCACTAAGGATGTTTACTTGAGTCAGCCTGAGGGTTTTGTCAATACAAACTACCCTAATAGAGTGTGTAAGCTTGAGAAATCCATATATGGATTGAAACAAGCACCACATAGATGGAATCTTTTTTTCGATGAGAAAGTCAAAGAGTTTGACTTTTCCAGGAGTGAAGATGAATTTTGTGTATATGTCAAGGCTAGTGGGAGTATAGTTAGATTTTTCGTACTATATATGGATGACATACTGCTCATGGGAAATGACATTCCAACTTTGCAGGAGATTGAGTCCTAGCTTGGGAAGTGTTTCGCTATGAAGGACCTTGGAGAAGCTGCCTATATCCTAGGGATAAAAATATTGAGAGACAAGAATAAAAGGCTAATTGGGCGTAGTCAGAGTACCTACTTGGATAAGGTGTTGAATAGGTTCAGCATGCAAGATTCCAAGAAAGGAGAGTTACCGATCCAGAGTAATGTCAGACTGAGTAAGACCCAGAGTCCGAGTACTAAGGTTGAGATAACTGAGATGAGTCGAGTAACGTATGCTTCCACTATAGGCTCAATCATGTATGCTATGACTTGTACTCGTCTTGATGTGGCCTTCACATTGAGCATAGTCTGCAGATATCAGGGGAACCCTGGCAAGGCTCACTGGACTATGGTAAAGAACATTCTCCAGTAACTTCGGAGGACTAAAGATTGGTCCTTACCCTCGGTGGGAGCGATGACTTGAGAGTAGTAGGGTATAGTTATGCTAGCTTCCAGACTGATAGGGATAATTTCCGCTCTCAGTCAGGCTGGGTCTTTACCTCAAACGGAGGAGAAATTACCTGGAAATGTTCCAAGCAGGAGTCAGTGGCTGATTCAACCTGCGAATCAGAGTATATAGCAGCAAGAGAGGCAGCGAAGGAGGCTATATGGCTAAAGAACTTCTTTTGAGACCTTGGAGTTGCACCAACTATAAAGGAGCCCATGGAAATTTTCTGTGATAGTGAAAGTACAGTTGCCTTAGCCAAGGAACCAAGGGATCATGGAAGATCCAGACACATCGACAAAAAATATCATTTCATCAGACATCGAATACAAGAAGGACTCCTCGTGGTGAAGAGGGTATCATCAGATGAGAACCCAATAGATCCCCTCATGAAGGGAATGGGTAGGGTTAAGCATCTCCATCATGCGAGGCACATAGGGTTGAAGGATGGTATTAGTTTTAGTATTTAGATAGCTTTGAAATATGCAAAGTGTAATAGACATTTGATGATAAATAAAAGTTGTTGTTTATTTATAAGTATAAGTTTTGCTATCTTTTGTCAATCATTTACTATCATTTAATTTTGCATGTTTTGACTTCCAGAATAATTATGTTATGGTATATCATATTATTCAAATTCTTCACAGTCAGTCATATGTTGGAAGTAGATATGAATCAAGAATCTCATGAGTTGGCTTGTAAATGTCTAAGTTGTTGGACATAGCAAAGAGGTGCTACAACACTCATGAGTGCTCGTAAGTTTTGAGTTTTGGATTCAACCCATGCTCACTTGTATCACTTCATGGAATTTATCTCGAGTGATTGTGAGATTGTAATATCATATAAGTCTTCAAACCTAGAGGTATGAGTTATTGACTATGAGTTGGTTATACATTGATTGTACGAAAACGTATTGGTAACTCAATGTTATAAAATGTACCTTTATGTATAACTCAACAAGTACTAGAACAAGCATACGAGTCGAAGTTTATCTGTTCCTTCTTGGATTAGAAGTGATATTTGGGCCCCTCGATGATTTTGTTTTGACCTATGTATCGGGCCCGTTCAGAACTAAATTGATGTGTTTGATTAAGTTCTATGTCAAACAAATCAAAAATTGGGAAACAAACTGCCGGACAATAAACAAGACATTGTTCCATGTATTTATTTGACTGATATCTAGAACAGACGATTATATGATCACTTATCTTAAATGGCATATCATCATCATCTCAGTTCCGCGAGACCTTGAAGGAGCTACGATTGCTGATTGGTTCCTGAAGTCATTCTTACAGTTATAGGTATCAGAATTATCCAAGTGGAAGACTGTTAGATTAGGTGTTTAAGTTCATCACTATTCCTGGAATGTACTTGACCTAGTTAGCATGGCCCATTTGGGTTGCATAGCATTGCAACACTTGGACAGACTAAATGATAGAAATAACACCTAAGGTTTATTAATATATTATAACTTATACTATATTAATAATGTTATTTAATTAGTATTGACCAAGAATTAATTTAGAATTAATTAAGTGATTAAAAAGAGACTAATTAAATATATGGGGGTGATTATGTAAATCATCTATTCTTGTGTAGTTGGGCTAATGATCCATCGTTTGTATGGATTGGGTTAAAAACCATAAGGTTCTCCATGGATAGTTCATGGAGGTTACAAACCCATGGATCATGGAATATGAAAAACTATGACAAGTAGGGTTTACATGGTGTAACCCTACTTGTGTCACAACTATATAAAGACCCCATGTCTAGGAAAATCGACCACTACAAGCAAGTAATAAAGGGCCAGCCGATTTTGAGGTGTAAGTGTACTTCTCTTAAAGTTATTCTAAGTGTTGTGATGTTGTGTGATACATTTGAGGCATCACACTTGGGGTGCTAGGCTCACAAGATTTTCAAGGAATCCAAGCAACTAAAAGGTATGTTCTTCTACTAGCAATTATGTTATAAAGTTAGCCATGCCATGCTAGTTAAGTTAAGTACCTTGGAAATCATTTTTGCATGTATCTTAGTAAAACATAGATCCAAGGTTTCTAGGGTTGCATTTACACCTTAAGAGTGTTAGAATGCTCAAAACCCTTCAGATGGTTAGCAAGACCATAGGCTGAGCCCAAGGAAGAGTAGGAGTGTTGTTGTAACATCGTAAAATCATGATAAAAATTTTCATTTCTCATTCTAAATTAAATCATTTCTTTCATAAAAGCAAGTCACAAACAAAAATGTCAAATACGATTCCACCAAAAACCAGAGCATCCAAAACAAGCGGAAATCAAAAACTACGGAGGATGTGTAAAATCAAGCCTTTTCCTTTCCTCGATCATCTGAAGTACATGAAACAAGAAACTAACAATTATAAGCCCATGCTTAGTGAGTTTCCAAATATACTCAATACATAAGAAATTCAATTACAGTGCATGCATATAGGGTTTGTTGGTCATACCCTCAACCTAACTATCCGAGTTTCTTGACATATAGTATCAACCCAACCATCGAGGTTTGTTGACATAGAGTCTCAACACAACCATCTGGGTTTTTTGAAATAGAGTCTCAACCTAACGATTTGGGTTTGTTGGTCCACCGCACGAAGTAGTACCTCAGCCCAACCATCTGGGTTTGTTAGCTTCCCGTCTCAATCCAACCATCCAAATATGTCAACATATGCAAATAAAAATTAACCATATAATGCTCCTACATCAAATACATAAAGCAGCAACTGGTCCATCTTTAGTGCCTTTGACCCATAGCCATAGTGAGAAAACTCACCTCAAAACCGACATGATAGCTGAAAGAACGCAACTCCGAGTATCGAATCTAAAAGTCACATATATATCAAAAGAAGAACCAATTCTCAATCCACAACTCTATTACTATCCAAAACACCCTAGATGACCTAAAGTCAAACTTGGTGAAAGTCAGTGGTCAAAAGTCAACTTCCAGCTGGCCGCCACGTCGTGGCCATCCTTGGCTACACCGTGGCCGCTAAACGACAGAACAAGCGAGCATTAGCCTAATCGCTATGTTGTGGGCACTAGGCTCCTAACATATTAATGGGTTAAGCTATTTCCTTTGATTCTAAGGGCTCTAAAGCTCAAATCTGATCTATTCTATGGGTAAGTGGATAAAATTTCCAAATCTATCGCTTTAGACTCTCCAAGAGATAGATATCTCACTCTTAGATCCAAAAATGGAAAAACACAACTTGATTTAATTCAATAAGCACTTAATCTTCAAGACCATTAGTCCAACACTCCCAGAAAGGTCTCTATCATCCTAAATAACATAAAAATCCATGATTTTATGACATGCATGTCTTGAACTCCTATTAGGTAAAAATGAGGTTTGTTGCCAAAAATTCATACATGGCACCATAAATCATTTCTAATCCAGATCCAAAGCACCAAATACTCCAAAAGTTTTGTAGATTCATAAATTTGCAAAATGTATGAGATCTTACCACCCCAACAAACAAGAACATGAAATTTAAGGAAAAAACTTAAGATCTAGAAACCTATCATGATAAAAATGGAGTCTTGAACACTTATAAAGGTCCAGAAGAGTGCTATAACAAATGATTATGACTTTCTTGTTGAATCTTAGCTCATTTCTTCTTTTTTCTTCCTTTAATGTCTTCAAGGAAGACCAAAAGGGGCTTAAATAAAGGAGGAAGGAGTTTACGGTTTCTCAGGTCTTAAGCAGGCCAATGGATGCTGAGGGTGAGCAAACCCTAGCCTCCTCATTCCTTTAAATAGGGATCAAAACTCAGAAAATAAGGGTTGCCATTTACCAGCTGCCACGCCGTAGCCATATACTGCCACGTTGTGGCGGCTTAAATGAATACATAATCTTATCTTGATTTGCCATGTCATGGTGCCTCCACCATGCCGTGGAAATGCTAAAATGCCAAAATTGAAAATGTGAAGTACCTTTTGGATTAGGTGTCTAATCCCATAACTATAGTTTTTATAATCTTGAATTGATAGTAGCACAGTCCTTTTAGGTTGCCCTCAAAGCTAACAATTGGACATGATTTTTTTTGAGAGAGGGAATGATTTATTGTTTGATTAATAAATTGGAACATATAATTTGTTAATATATTACGAGCATAATATATTAATTAGAAATTATGATATTCGATTAATAATTAATCAGAAATTAATTAGAATTAATTTTGGGATTAATTGGATTAATCTGTAGTGCCAGGGTTGTTTGACAATTTATTTATAGTTGAGGAAAAGGCTCTAGAACTTCTTTGAAAGAGGTTGGGTGAAATATTCTAGGGAGGGCCTAGAATTTTTGTCCAAGGGCTCTTGGAAAGAGTCTGATGGCTTCTTGGTCACCAAGCAAAGGGATTAGGGTTTCCTCCTTAAACCCTAGCTTTGGCACTAAGATACCTCACCCGTATAAAGAGCCTTAGGCTTCACAAATTCAACATTACTAACCTAGAAGAGTATTGGCCGAAATTCTGCTCCTCCATCTCTATAATCCTTAGTTCTAGTCTTGGGTTTGAACCATCAGAGACAAGATGCTTGTGGTGCTAGCTACCAAAGTTTTGAAGAAAAGGGATTCAAGTTTTTTTACAATAACAATCTAAAGGTTAGTTTTCATGTCTTATGAATTAGTTTATTCATAGGAAAGTTTTTGTATGTTAGTATTCATAATATGTTGTTAATATGTGAAAGATATAGATCAAACTAGGTTTCATGTGCCCTAATTAATTGAATTGTTTTGAATGTTTTTCCACTTAAGGCATTATAGTTGTAACCTAGATTCCCCATCATTACCTCGGGATTTGGGTGTTATATTAATAAGACTTCGAGGTGCCATGTAGCATTCACTAGACTGGTAGGTGGTTGTGGAAGTGTTGTAAGACTGTGAGATGGCCCGAAGCATTCACTAGATCGATGAGAAATTGTAGGAGTGTTGTGAGTTTTCGATTTGGCTCACAGCCTTATGTAGGTTGAGTTTGACCATTGCAAGAAGGATTGTAGGAATGTGGAAGGGCCACATCATTCATAGGATTAAAAAGGGTTGTAGGATAACTTGGGGCCATGTATGAGTAAGACTACAACTAGGTTGATAGCATTCTTCTGGAGTTATGTGGGTTAGCTAATAGTCATGTGATGATTGGTTATAATGTCCTTGGTTTGACCAAGAGGACTGTTGAATCCATGTTGGAAAATAAGAAAGGATAGCCTTGGTAAATTTGATTCTTGGTTCGAGTCTCGTGGTGTGACTGTATGTGAAGTTATGAGTTTTGGGAAAGGTTCAGGATTCGGTACTCTAGTTGATGGGTAGGTCAGCTTGGTTACCAGGATGTAAGTTATGTATCGGTTAGACACCAATGGTTGAGACTCTCCATAAGAGTCACCTTATGTTTGAATGCGAGGTTTCGACAGCAATGAATGGTCAGGGATTTTGGTTTCCGATATATGTGGGGTAATTTAGGGGCGTAGGATTTTGATGGTCCGGGTTGTGGAGTGGAGTCATTATAGTTGTGTTTCGAATGGATTTTGCTTGTGTGGAAGTTAGGCATGGTATTAGGTTTTTGGATTTCAGGAAAAGTAGTGATGACCACTCTTACTTGGTTTAAGTTAGTGTCCCAAGGTCTATTTGTTTGACAAGGTAAGTGAGTTATGATACGATTGTGTTTTGATTGTAGTATTGGAATGTAGTCACCTAAATGAGATGACTTCTAAATCTTAATCGAGGTTTTGGAAGAATTGACCAAGTCGGTTGATGTAGCCGAAAAAGTAGTAAGGAGTGATTTCGAGGACGAAAACTAATTTAAATGGGGGAGAGTTGTAACACCCATTTACCAGGATGGATTGATTTATGGTTTTAAGGAGTTAAAACCTTGATTTTAGAGAAAATCAAGTGCCACGATGTAACCATAGGGTGGTCATGACGTAACTAACTGTTATGAGAAATGATTATCCAGTTAAGCACACCATGTGACACATAGGTTGTCACGACATGAGGAAGGTTGTAGGCTAAGTGCATGATATTTTAGGGTTTCCTTTGCATTTAAACCCCATTATCCAAAAACTAGGTTTCATTTTCAGCCTCCATCATCCTCCTAGATGAGGAAAATCCTAACCCTAATTCCCTTGATGATTCTTGGCCTTTTTGGTGCATTTGGTAGTTTGAAGAAGAAAAAAAAGGAGAAGAAGGTGTTCCTTTGTGGGTCTAGCAAGGAAACTTCATCATCATCACCTTGTGCTCATTCCAGACCTTTTTAAGTGTCCAAGATCTTAACTTTATGGTTTATTGTTGCTAGATCTAGGATTTAGTCCCATTTTCTTCATGTTTGAGCAAGCTTAAATGTAAGAGATCCATAAAATTGGCAACTTTATTAGTGCTAAAGGTCACATGATTATGATAAGGTTCGAGTCTAGAAGTTGGTTGCGTATTGAATCCATGCATGTGAGTTTTGGTATTATCTATTCACTTCTGACCTAGAATATATATTAAATACATGCTTGAAGCATGTATGTCAATAAAGTAATCATTTTTATGGACTTTTGGAGTCCCCTTTAGCTTATGGAAAAATTAGGACTAGACGATTAATTGATTAGGGACTCAAATCTTTGGATTTTTGCTTCAAACTATAGTCGTGACGTGACACTAGGAGTGTCACGATGTGACCATGAAAGCATCCCGCTTCTGTGTTGTCTTTTGTACTCACGACGTGTTACAGGAATGTTCACGTCATGAGGTTTGCTCAACGGATTGTCTGTGACCGAGTTGGCTTAGTTGGAGCGAGTCGAGTTGGAATCGAGTCGGGTGTGGTCTCACGACGTGACTAAGGGCTGGTCATGACGTGAGGATTGATGGTTAACATTATTGGTTGTTGACTTTGACTTTGAAGGTTTAATTTGTGAACATGGTTGACTTTTTGGGTGAAGCTGGGTTTTAAGGATGTAGGCTGAAAGGGTATGTCTTTACTGTTGTTAGGTGTCTTGTTGCTCCTGTCTACCCTGTGTATGAGAGGTGTTGTAGATCTAGCTACTATTCTCAAGGTGAGTCCTATCATTATTCTTTCCAGTGTGGTAGTGTGTGCATGCTGACCAGTTGGGTCTTATTGATCGATGTGAATTGTGTAACTCAGTTGTTGATATCTCATGAACATCTACGAGTCCACGTGACTGCTGATAGTACCCAGTGTTATTGATAACCCATAGATGTTTATTTTTTTGTATTGTATGTAATATTTTGGGAAATCACTGAGCTTCGTGCTTGTATTTGTGGATTAAATGTATTTTCGTTACTTCAGATGATTGCAGAAAGGTGAAGTCTTAACTATAGACCCTGGCTTGTAGATTTTATGATTTTTCGCCTTTTGATAGTCTGATTTTGGGATGACTGTATTTGATTTACCTGGAATTTTTACAACTTGGTTTATATATTAATTCATGTTTTCTCTATTTAAAAATGATATTTTTTGTAGTAAATACTGATATGTTTCAAATGAAGGTAAGAATAACTTTTGAAAACAAAAACATGAAAAACCAAATTACATGAAGCTGTAAATATGATATATATATATATATATATATATATATATATATATATATATATATATATATATATATATATATATATATATATATGAAAATTAATAATCTAACCATTATTTTGTGTTTATTAAAAATAACCACTATTAATTCGTTTTAGCTAAACGACCATTGACTTCGGAATGTGCCATTCTGGAGTCCATTTTGAACTGCGTACCTGGCTCGGACCATAAAATAAACTCTAGAATGGCCATTTAAAATTAATTTATCTCTTTATGGATATCAATTGACAAACCTGGGTTCTAGATTTTATTTCGATACATTTCGTAAAATTAACTACACCACAAACCCATTCCGACGCATTTCAGCTACTACTCCACATTTCGAAGTTAAGAATCCAAGAAGATATGGAACATGATCTTCATGATCTTGTCATTTTACGGGTAAGTCTTTTACTCTTATATTTTAATTAGTTTAATTTTAAGATTATTGGTTTTAGTAAGTCCCGAACACGAAGAACAGGTCCGGAATGCGTAGAACATGTTCCATACTTGTATTAGATGTTTACATTAGATTTAGTACCGATACGAAACTAGTTTACTTATTCTTATTAGAGTATTATACATCAAAATTTTGTATTTTGGAACAAAAAACACCATTCTGGAACATCTCCAGAATGTTTGGAACGTGACGAGCTACTTTGAAATGTGAAGAACACTACATAATGCGAAGAACAGTTCCAAAATGTTCATAACATCTCGTTCTAGAACACCATATAGACTTATAATTTACCTTAAAATTAATTAGTTTTATTATTTGAAGCATAACAAGCTTTTTGAAGCATATATTACAATAAGTTGCAAACCCGCAATTGCTACAGATATTTTTGAGACACTCAAAGACAGACCGCCATGCATGACTATGTTCCTAAAGACCTACTTTGGGAGGCGGTTAGATATTCCTGTGGGGACAGAAGGGATCCTTTACTTCTATATTACGTGTTTTTCCACGAAGTTATGATGGATCCTCGAAGCGAAGTAGAGGATTTGGTTTTTGATATTGGGGGTTACGAGATGTCTTTCGGGAAGAAAGAATTTTGTCTTCTCACTGGATTCCACTTTCATGAATATTTTCTTGCCTCTGTTTCTAGCGTTTCCTTTTGATCCCGCGTATTTCCTATGTTTAAGAATAATGTGTCCATGAAAGTAGAACATGTGGGTCATGTGTTTGAAAATTTGTTTAATGACTTATCGGACAAGGATACGCTCCATGTATGTCTTCTACACTTGTTAGAGAAGGGTACCAATGGGTGATTGCCTCGTCAGCCTATGATAAAGGAGTATTGCTTGTTGCTATCTAACCTTGATGTATTCAACATGTATTATCATGTTGATTTATAATTATTAATACTAATATTTTTTGAAAAATTTAATTGGGAGTTTTTCTATGTCGCAGATATCCATGGAGAGAGGGTACACTGGGATCAATTGTACACTCTCATATGCACTATATTTGATTCGGATGAGAAGCTGATACATCCAGTGCTACCGAAACCTACAAAACCTCAAAAAATGGCGTACACCCTAAACGGACTTTTATATGCTTTTAAGGTAAAATAAATGAGTAACAGTTAAACATCTTTTTGTTTGATAATAGTCTAATACATTTTTCTCTTAGATATGGATTATTGAGAGTTTTCTTATAAGCTGTTTGTTTGGTACCCGATAACCGAATGTGATCCTCGGGCTATTGGATGGTTGAAACTGAAGAAGGATCAGTACAAGCAGTTTCTAATCATTAACAATGTATGACTACTTATATAATTTATAATTTTCACACACACACACACACACACACAGACACACACACGCATATATATATATATATATATATATATATATATATATATATATATATATATATATATAATTTATGATTATTTATAATTTTATAATTTTGTTAGAAGGATGATAGACTAATAGAGAAGATGGAGCCTAAGACAGATGAGAGTCGTGCTGAATGATGGAATTTTAGCTCGGCATGAATTGAGCGTTTGGTTTAACTGCCACAAAAGTTCACATGACACCTGCTCTTACACCATCACCCCAATACTCACCTATCTATGAGCCTCAACAAAAGAAGACACGAACAGATGTTGCAAAAGGTTCATATGCATCTGGCCCACAACTACCATACATTATACCATCAAATGATAAGGATCAAATTATTACTAAGTTGCAAAACTAGGTTCATGAATGTCACAAGCAGTTGACGACACATGATATGCATTTTATAGAACTTGAAGTTATGGTAACCATTTGTCTAAAACTTAATAATAAGGCTGCTAGAGATGATGATGGTACGACAACGAAGGTGAAGATACTTTTCTAATTATTTCACTCTCATACATTTATTAGTTAGCTTTATGGTATACGTGTTATTGCATCCTTTATAATTAAAAACCATTGAACCATACATGCACTTATAGTGGATGATGTTGGTACCACAAACAACAATGACTTAGGGGAGCATGGTTATGGGTTAAGTACACATGAATAGCCGCGGAATGACGGACCTGAGTAGATGTCTTCATATAATGACTCATTGTATATAAAATCGATTCCTTGGGAAGAATAAAAAATGCATGCAGTACCTCTTATGCGTTCTCATTGACAAAGACATGTATATGTATGGTATAAGTCCCCATGGATATAGTTTAAAAAGAATGGCATTGCACGCCAATAACCAACACTGTTGCATAGTCTTTTAGACCCTACCATTCACACTCTATATAAAGAATAGGATGCTTCATTGTTGTTTTTGCATTGTTTTATCATTGTTATATCGACGATTGACTTTTGTATGCACTTATATGGGGATAGTCACACAGGGTTGGTTAGAATGTGATGTAAGTTATATAATTATGATATTATTACGTAGTATGATTTTAGTAACAATATTTATTATTGTATACATGTGTTGATTTCTGTCACATCATGATGTGGATCTCATTGTTGATAACGTGTTGGCCAAATGATGCTCGATGGACATTTATGTCGACAACTTTCAATACAGATGCATATGACTGAGTAACATGGCTGGTGGATACATTTACCCAACTTGGTCTACCTGTGATACGGTATAATTGTGTTTTGTTTACATTACATATGTAGTAGTCATTATAATAAAATGTTATTTGATGATTACTTAATTTTAACCTTTTGTGAAGCTTTGCATCCCTATCAATATACTGAATGCCCACCGTTTTTTTGGGTTTTTTTGGATTTCAAGACATTCAAATGACTATATATGATATTCACTGGGTGGACGACTATTTTTCAAAAGATGAACCTTGGTTTATAGATATGCGAGTCTGTATCCTCAAACTCCTAGTGGGTATCGAGTATTAGGGTACCAAACCCATTGATATAATCCTGCTTAAGAGTTTCAAAATCATCCTTGAAAAGGGCATAGATTTACCACAACAATCAGACAATGAAGGGGATTGTGGGGTGCTTTTGTATTGGTTCACAAAAATGCTGATCCTGGGGAAATCATTAAGGATAGATGGTTCAAACGGAACCTGGCCAAATCATATCGAATGCGTCAAATAATTTTTTTGGGGTACGAAGATAAAGTATGGTTCATTTAAACATTGTAGTATTATTTAAAGGGCAAATACCAAAAAAAAATCTAAGTTTTACACACGAAGTTGGCGAAATCCCTAACTTTTTTTTTTTTTTTTTTTTTGTGAAAATCATAAGTTTTTAGAAAACTTTTCATTTTTAACCCTCTATACGGCCATCAACCGGCCATCCTTATTTCTTTCTAAATGAAGCTTTTTTGAAAACTTATGGTTTTTACAAAAAAAAAAAAAAAAAAAAAAAGTTAGTGCTTTTATTAACAGAACGTGTAAAACTTAAGATTTTTTTTTTGTATAAAATACAAATAGAAAAATCCCAAGTTTTATATTCTTTATTAGCAAAACCCATAACTTTATGTTTTGCTAAATACCATAAGTTTCAAACAAACCTTTCATTTCTAAAAATGAAGGTTTATTTGAAAACTTGTGGTCTTACCAACCAAAATATTTTAGCGTTTTTGCCAATTTCGTGTGTAAAACTTGCGACTTTTTAGTATTTTATAATTATTTAAAATATATTAAACTTTATGTAATTATTATTATTTTGATAGATTTAAATATTTCATGCAATGTTACCTTTTATAATATATACATTTTATAATTTGAATACGATATAAAACCATAAACAAAACAAAAAAAAGACTAATATACAACACATATAAAAAATAAATAACAAAATAACTATTCTGGAATGTTTTTTTGGAATTCTTCTAAAGTATCGCAGAGTACTGAAATGACATGTTCCGAACATACTAGTTATTCTAAAAAAATTTAAAAATGTTGGTTAAGTTTTTCGAAAAGTTATTTTATATGGTTGGATTACTCAATTTCCCATATATATATATATATATATATATATATATATATATATATATATATATATATATATATATATATATATATATATATATATATATATATATATATATATATATATATATATATATATATATATATATATATATATATATATATATATAACACCGAAAATTTTCAAACAAATTTTTAAAAATTAAAATAGTTTATCTCTTTAACACTTTTCATAAAATCCCGTTTGTTTAAGTTACAATACATAACTCTTTTGTTTAATCAATTAATAAACCAGGATCCTCAAACAAACGCTTCCCCCGGTGTGTACAATCGAGTCGGTGCCGTCCCGTGAACCTGAGAAACCTGAAACACATAACACAAAACACTGTAAACATGAAGCTTAGTGAGTTCCCCAAAATACCACTCTAACACATATTAGCCACTCGAGGCTATAACTCTGTGGGTCCGTGCACTCAAACTCTGTGAATCGTCAGGTTCTAACTCTATGGACCCAAGGGTCCTAACTCTGAAAACTCAAAATCATGCATATCACATACGATAATAAATCTTAGAAAATAAATAGCATACAATTACATTGGCACAAAACTCTAAACCTAACTCTATGGACCCTCTGGTCCTAGCTCTGTGGACCTTCTGGTCCTAACTCTGATATACACACAACATAAATCACATAGAAATAATGTAGTGCCACACATCGCATAGATAGCATACAATAACTTTGTCACATAACTCTATTACCACTCTAGGTAATGTATAGTGAGGAGACTCACCTGTTACTGCCGACTGAAGAATAAGATCACGCTGCTCTAACCACCGTCACGAACTCCACCACTAAATCATCGAAACCAAAAAATACCAATAACAACCAAAACACCCCTGGAAGTAAAATGGTCAACTCTTGGTCAAAGTCAAAGTCCACAGTCAAAGCCAACCCTCCTGACTGACTCTACTCGTCGAGTCCCCATGCTCTGAAACTCCCATAACACGACTCAACTCGTCGAGTCGTGCCAAGACTCACCGAGTCCCAAAACTCTGAGTCAAACCGTACTCAACTCACTGAGTCATCCATTGACTCAACGATTCTCAGTTTAACTAGAAAAGGTTAGGACCTCAAGACCAGACTCGCCGAGTCCAAGAACAGACTCGCCGAGTCAAAGGTTATCTTCAACCAACTTGCCGAGTTGTTCTTCGAACTCGCCAAGTTTCTTCCTATCATCATGCAACTCGCCGAGTACACCCATGTGACTCGTCGAGTACCACTCGCTCTTAACCCTTACAGAGGCTTTCCAAGCCATGCAGGGTCTCCAATCCATAGATCTACTCTTATACAAGCCATCCATCACGTAAAGTGGCAAACTCTACGTGAATCCAAGGAGATCTAAGCATAATACACTCTTGGCTAAGGTTTGGGGCTAAAAGACTTCATCAACAGCTCTTGAACAGGGACTTTATGCTCTTTTGGATCATCACTATTCCAGATCTGAGGTAGCAACCTCAGATCTAACCTCCAAACTCAAGATAACACTAGATATATACCCAAAAATCCCATAAATGAAAGATCTAGATGGATAAAAGCTCAAAAATAGATCTCTTACATCCAATGCAAGCTCCTACTGGAGAATGAACCAAATTTCAGCAAAGCCCCTTGCTCCAAATCCTCTTGATCTTCAATTCCCCTCCAAGATGTCCTCCTCCAAGGCTCTAATCACTCACAAAGGAAAGCTCACACGAATCTAAGGCCTCTGGAACTCAAAGGGAAGGTAAAGAGGCTGGGGAGTGGGTATTATGTTCTTTATATAGGGCTCAACCCCCGGGATTAAGGTTTTCTCCATACAGCACCAACTCGTCGAGTCCATCCATGCGACTCGCCGAGTTGGTCACTTATCACGCGACCTGAAACGCGACTCGACTCGCCGAGTCGACCTTCTTATTTACACTTTTAGCCCTTCAACTTACTTCTGAATTTCCTGGATGCTACAGTGTATATATATATATATATATATATATATATATATATATATATATATATATATATATATATATATATATATATATATATATATGACACACACACGGATTATGATCACTATATATATATATATATATATATATATATATATATATATATATATATATATATATATATATATATATATATATATATATATATATATATATATGACACACACACGGATTATGATCACTATCGTTTGAAAACTCTAAGATTTGTGAAAACCCAAAAACTTACTTTATTTATGCTAACTTTAAAAAAACTACTTAGTCAATCTAGACGATCAATAAAAAACTTGTTTGTTGAAAATATTGTCATATAAAATTAATTTTTTATCAATTTTTTTTCAACGAATAAGCTTATATCATTGAAAAAAGTTTGGTGGAAAAACCGTTTTTGGGTTTTAACTAATTTTTAAGTTCTCAACGGATATATATATATATATATATATATATATATATATATATATATATATATATATATATATATATATATATATATATATATATATATATATATAAACAACTAAGCATAATTTTAAAAGTATAGTGACTAATTATTTTCTGAAAAAGTTTGTTCACCTTAAATATCCAAAAATATAAAGTTTAATGACCTTTTATATATATATATATATATATATATATATATATATATATATATATATATATATATATGTTCAGGTATTCTAACTAATTATTGTGTAACTAATTATTGTGTGGATGTAGGATGATTGTAGGCCAATCAAATAAAATAAAAAAATTAAATAAATAAATAAGGGTAATTTAGTAACTTGATAAATAATTTCCACAAATATTTCCTATAATCTTGGTAGTATCATTGACTTTTAAACTAATTTCTACCCTATTTTATGTTAGAATCGAAGTATGTTGTAAGGTGTTGAAGGTTGTTTTATATTCGATGGTGATGTAATGTTATTTACAAAGGCATAGTTATTTCGAAGCTGTAATGTTTTAGTCCTTTGTATTTTTTGTATGCTTTCTACTTTTCCTATAAATAGGATAGGATAGAGAAAATAGATACAACTTTTAGGAAGAACACTTATGTCTGTAATCTTTTGTATTGTGAATGCATAATAGAGCTGAAACCAGATTATATTTACTCTGTGTGTTCTTGATCCATTTCAATTCTAATTTCATTTCATTACTCGATTAATAAACCTCTTCAATTGGTATCAGAGTAGGAATCGTACTGCAATGATTTCATTTTCATCTTGTATTGATCGTATTTTGAGTCTGGTTTTAGATTCAAAAGTTTCCGAACTCTTGATATTGAAAATCATCTTTGATATTCAGTTGTGATTCGATTCTGCAACTAGTTTGTTTAATAGAGTGTTCTGTTTGCTTTTTCTAAACAATTCATACAATAATTCTCAAATTTCAAAAGCTTTTCTGAGAATTCATTTGTACATCAATGGCGAGTTTCAATAAGAACACAATGACGTCTTTTTCTAATCTGCTAGGATCTTCAACAAAGATTACTATGCTTATTCCAAAGTATTATGATCAATGGGCTAATCGCATGGATGATTATCTGATTGGACTGGATGAAGAGCTTTGGGATTGTATTAATGGAAACATTCATCCACCAATGAATGTTCAAAATATCGGTTCATCTGCTTCATCTCAAAGTGTTTCTGATCAAACTGCAAGACTGAAGAAGAATGAGAACAGGTGTATGAGAGAGCTTCGTGGTGCTCTACCTCCAGTTGTTTATAACTACGTTCGTAGTTGTAAATCAACAACGGAAATATGGAATACTCTCAAAGAGAAGTTTCAAGGGAATGAAAAGACGAAAATCAATTCGGTGAAGCATTGATTTGTTGAATTGAAAAAATTTAAACAAAAGGAAGGTGAATCAATTAAACTTTATTACGATCACGTGAATGAACTAATCTACAAATGCAATCGTAATGGGATAACAAGGTCAACCATGGAGTTTAGCTCACTTTTATTATGAGTCTAAGAAAAGAATTGTAAAATGTTAGTCTAATGGTGAAAACTCAACACAACTTCTATCCCTCAACTCTGAATGATCTTTACAATCTTTTGAAAACTCATGAGCCAGAAGTTCATGAAATGGCTAAAGAATCGATGATAAGCTTAGGAGGTCCACCTGCTTTAGTTTGGAAAGTATCTGAGAAAGAAGTTGCTGAAAAAGAGAATTTTGATGATGAAGGTTTGATTGTTAACTTAGATAACGAAGGCATTGCTTTCTAGTCGACAACAAATTGAAGAAATTTTATAAAAAGCCATTTGGTTAAAAAGTAAGGACTGGAGAAGAAAAAGTGAGTTTTACTGGAAAATGAATGAGGAGAAGAAGTTTAAATAGAAAGAATCAAAGAATGAAGCTTCGAAGGTTGAAAAGAAGCTCAAAGGAGTTTAGGTGTCGATTGTCACTACTGTCATGGGGAAAATCACATGGCGAGTGATTGTATGCTTCGAAAGAAAGAAGAGAAGAAGCGTAAGATCAAAGACGAAGTGTACTATGTCGAACGTTTGGAAGAGGTGAGAGCTAAAGAGAAAGGGCTGTCATTGGTGGTGAAAGGAGAAGGAGAAGAAGATGGGACATATAAGATATGATCCTTGGGTTTAGATGATGAAGAGATGCGTAATCCTAAACATGGAGTGATGTTTGTGAAGTTTAAGAAAGGAGATGAAGGGAACGTAACATGTCGTTGTTTTGTGAAAACCAAAGGAGACAAATAACAAATGACCACAAATGTACGTTCTATAATTCAGTCTTTCAATACTCCTTTGAGTGTTTATGATTCTGAATTAACTGCTTTTGATGATACAGTTGTTTATTTTATAATTTGGTTATCTCTACTAGCAATGAGGCTAAGAAAGCTAGTTCACAATTACTAGAGATTCAGAACCAGTTGGATTCGAAGAAAATAAAAATAGAATATCTAGAATTGCAAATTACTAATCTGATGTGTGATAGGGAAACTTTAACTTGTGATGTTAAAATGGTATTAGCTCAAAGAAACATATATTGTAATTCGGTAAAAAGATTATATGCTAAATTGGCAGCTTTGCATCAATCTTCTGATATAAGCAATGAACAACATAGGAAGTTGTTGCCTTTTTTTATCTTTTGAAAGAGAAAAGATTGATAGCATATCCTATGATTGTGAAAAGACTATAGCTGAATTTGATAGAGTTCCTGATGATAGGTTTGCTTATGGAGTTGTGAAAATAGATGAATATTTAGATGCAAATGGGTTAGTTAATATTGTTAATGAGACTTTGACCAAAAATGAACAAATCAAGATTTTGAAAAGAACAAAGAATTTGAAATCTCACTCTCAATATACTTTTGCTGATCTCGAAGATAATTCGGATACTATTAGCGAAATCAGTGAAATTGAGGAGAAGAAATTGATTGTTCTCAGTTGTCTATCATTAATGTCACTTCAAATGTTAAAGGTAAAGAAAATGTACAAATTCTGAGGTTAAAATTGACATTGGACAACCTTCAACTTCGAAAACTTGTGATCATAACCATGTGACTGTCGAAGATAGTCAAACAGGCAGTAATGATGATGATGAAGTTTCAACAAAAACAAAAGTTCCTAAGGTCTCGAAAGAAAAAGTGATACCTTGAATTGTTGAAGATCAAGTCTATGGAGAAACAGACAAATTAGTCAAAGTGATGAAAGAAAAAGGTGGTCATTATCTCAAAACGAATACGGTTGTGTATCCAAATTTTAAATGCACAGATGATGTCATTTTCCTAAATAAGGTGTTTGTTACATCTGGGAATGTTCATAACATCTAACTTGAATTTAACAAATTAGTTGAAGAAGATAACAAGCACATGTCAAATGAAGGGTTCTTTTCAAATCAAAGTACAGTTGAAAATAATCTTACCAAAAATTCTTACACCTTTCAACGACAAAAACCAAGTCGAAATTGTTCTCAAAAACCAAAAAGTATCAAAGTGACTGAAAAGCCTGACAAATCAAAACAAGTTTGGGTTTAAAAATATGAAAAAGAAAAAAGATGTTTCTAAGAAATATGAAGTTGTTTCTCAAAATGTCAAACTCAATTCACAAGATTTTAAAGATCAAGTTGACAAAGTTTCAAAAGATAAAAAAATTTCAAAGAGACAAGCTCAAACGAAAATGTTTTGGAATAACATTAAGTCTCAAAAGAAATCAAGTGTTTTTCTTAACAAATCTTTTGAACAACAACAGTCTAAATCTGTTCAGACATCTTTTGAAAAGAAAAAAGTAAATAAGTCAAATCATAATTCCACATCAATGCCTTCGTTTACTAAAAAATCATGAAAAGAATCTTTTGTTATCAAGGAGCATGTTTCAACATCAAATAATTTATTTCCTCAAAAATCCACCTCAAATTCTAATGCTCAAACATCTTTTCATGAGAATTATGTGAAAACCAACCAAACCAAGAATTTTAATAAGTATCCATCAACTCAAAGGTTTTCTTCAAATAATTCTCAACGAAATGTTTTTCTTCAAATGCCCAAAATGAATTTTCATCAAGTTTGTCATCCAAAACAATTCATGAAATCTCAATCTATTTTACAAAGCAATAATGTTAGTTATCAAAATCGTTTTCAAAATCTTTATACTCTACGTGTCTCAACACGAAAACCAACAAGACACTTTGAAAAGTTACAAGTATAACGACGGAAGTTCGAATCATTCAAGCCTGATCCAACTTCTTTTCCAAACCCACCCTCGAAACAACCTGTCAAATCTTCATTTGTTAAAAGAGAAAACAAATGTGAAGAATATCAATCACTGGTTGGAAGGTAAAGGGAAGAAATTTCAATCTTCAAAATTATCACAAGAAGTGATCAAGGAGAAGTATGAGGAGTACTTGAATGACTCATCGAAAGCAAGTTCATCTTAACAAGAGTCGAATATTTTTGTTAAACAATGGAAAGCTCTGCCAACGACATTGGTTGGTGTGAAACAAGCTACGAAGGAAAAGGAAAAAGTCAATGTTGATTTTAAATCAAAGAATACTTATTTTTCTGTGCCTTTGACTAATGAAGTAGACTTAGTTGATAGTCTCAAGTCTAAAGTTTGTACTTGGATTAACGGATCTTTGTTTCAAAAATATTTAAAACTAATAACCAAGGACACAAACAACCTTGGGGACCTAAATTCTTTCATTAATTGCAGATTTTGTGTGACGAGAAATATGATGAACAATGATATATCGATAGTGGTTTCTATCTTCACATGACTGGTAGAATGGAGAATCTTCATGATTTTCAGACTTTAGAGAATGCTGGGGTCGTGAAGTTTGGAAAAAACCAAAAATATCATGTTCGAGGCTATGGAAAATCACAAATCGAAATTTCACAATCAATAGAGTAGCATATGTCGAAGGTCTTCAACATAACTTGATAATTGTTTCGCAACTTGTTGTCGGCACTAGCAATCAAGTGGTGTTTAACGAAGAAGGCAGTATGATTTCGAACATTCAGACAAAGGAAATCTTGCTCGAATCAAAAAGAAAAAGGAATATGTTTACTCTCGACATCAATCCCATTGTTAGGAAACCCTCAGTGTGCTTACTCTCGAAGGCTTCCTCAGATGTTAGTTGGCTTGGCATCGAAGGCTTTGTCATTTGAACTTTTGAAATCTTAACAAATTGGTGGTACAAGATCTAGTAAGAGGTTTACCTATCTTAAAATTTGATAATGATTCTTTGCGTGTAGCTTGCGAACAAGGAAAACAACATACACAATTTCATCAAGTTATCATTGATTTGAAGATTGTCGAACCGTTGATATTTCTTCATATTGACCTATGTGGACCATCTACTATTGAAACTCTCAACAAGAAACGGTACATTTTGGTTATTTTTGCTGATTTTTTTTTATTTACTTGGGTTTATTTTCTCAGGTTAAAATCTTAAGTATCTCAAATAAAGATCGTTATCAAGAAAATGGAAACGAGTTTGAAGAAGAATGTTTGAATGATTAAAAGTAATAACAACTCTGAATTTAAGAACCATTTATTCGTTTTTAACTAAAAAGGGAATTTCGCATAATTTTTCTTCACCTTACACACCTCATCAAAACGATGTTGTTAAAAGGCGAAATCAATCTCTTTGTGAAGCAGCAAGAACAATGCTCATATATGCGAAACTTCCTCAATATCTCTGGGCCGAAGCAGTCTGAACTGCATGTTTTACATAAAATAGATCGTTCATTCATCATAGATTTAACATTACTCCTTATGATATTATCAATAACCAAAAACCTAATGTCAAATTTTTTCATGTTTTTGGTTGCAGGTGTTTCATCATGAATCTCAAGGATAATCTTTCAAATTTTCAGTCCAAAGCTGACAAAGGAATTTTCTTGGGTTATTCTCATAATTCGGTTGCATACCGAGTATTGAATAGACAAACTCAAAAAATTGAAGAGACGTTCAACTTAACTTTTGATGATTATTTTATCAAACAAGTGACAAGTATTTTGAACAAAAACCAATTATTAATGAATCAAAAGATGAATTTGATAGTATTAATTCGTCTGATTTTCGTTATGGTTTAATTTTTGGTGTTTCAAATAGGGTTGTTGATGCAAAACTCACTGCTGCAGATAATCAAATACCTGAATCAACAAAACATTCATATTTTTTGATACTTACTCAGGATGTTGTAGATCAAAATTCATCATCCCATTCTCTTGGAAATAGAGAAGTTATCCCAAATGATCAAGTGGAGGGGGAGAACTTGCATTCGACTTCTCATGATGAGGGGGGCATTCTTTTGAGGGGAAAAATCGAAGAATAGATGATAATGTTGAGGGGGAGCAACATGAAAATGAAATTGTCGAGGGGGAGCTTAATATGTCGAATAATTATCAAGATGAAACTTTTCATGATTTAAATGATAATATTTATGTTGCAGGTTCCGAGACTAAAGAAATGTTCCAAGATGCACTATTAGATTTTGATCCAACATATCCCCCAATGGATAAATGGATTAAAAGCCATCCTAAAGAACAAGTGATAGGTGATTCACATGAAGGAGTGCTGACTAGAGCTCAATTGCGTGCAAAGATTGAGGTACTTAATGTACATCAAGAAATTTTCATGTTCAATGTTTTTATTTCTAAAATTAAACCTAAATCCATTAAAGATGCAATGGAACACTCTGATTAGGTTGTTTCAATGCAATCTGAATTAGTTGAATTTGAAAGAAATAAAGTATGGAGATTAATTCCGAAACCAAAAGATGTTTCCATTGTGGGCTTAAAATGGATTTTTAAAAACAAAACTGATAAAGATGGTAACATAGTGAGAAACAAAGCTAGGCTTGTAGTTAAAGGTTATTCGCAACAATAAGAAATCGATTATGAAGAAACATTCGTACCTGTTCGAATATTTTTAGCCTATGCAACACATAAAAATTTTGATGTTTATAAAATGGATATCAAATATGAGTTTCGCAATGGTGAACTCAAAGAGACTATGTATATGGAACAACCTCCATGTTTCATTAACAAAGAACTTCATGATCATTGTTATATCCTAGATAAAGTTGTTTATGGGTTAAAACAAGCACCACAAGCCTGGTATGCAACTCTGACAAACTTTTTGAAACTTTCGAAATTTAAACAAGGATAAGTTGATCCCACTCTTTTTCAAAATAAAGTTGGGAATCATCTAAGGCTTGTCAAATTCATGTTGATGATATCATTTTTGGCTCTACTGACCCTGACTTGTCTAATGAATTTGAATACTTGTTGAAAAGTAAATTCGAAATGAGTATGATGTGCAAAATCAACAACTTCTTAGGTTTAAACATTCGTCAAAGCAGGGAAGTCATTTTCATAAATCAAGAGAAGTATACACGTAATCTTCTTGAGAAATTTGACATGACGAATAACACCAAGCTTAGAGTACCATTGGCGGTTGGAAAGAAGTTGAGTCCTTCGTTAGATAAACTTGTTGTAGACATCACTTTGTACCAAAGCATGATAGGTTCGTTACTTTACCTTACGGCTAGTCGACCTGATATCATGTTTTCTGTGTGCAATTGTGACAGGTACCAATCAAACCCAAGAAAACCACATCTCACCGCAGTCAAGAATAGTTTTCGATATCTAAAAGGAACCATTTCATTAGGATTATGGTATCCTTTGAAAACAGGGTTCTTTATTCAAGCATTCTCAAATGTCGACTCGGGGGTTGCAATTTAGATCGCAAAAGCACAAGTGGTGGATGCCAATTACTTGATGGAAAGCTTGTGAGCTGGAAATCGAAGAAACAAACCTTTGTTTCGATTTTGACGGCAGAACCCAAATACGTAGCTGCTACAACTTGCACTTCTCAAATCATTTTGATCCAAAGTCAACTGCGTGATTATGCAATCAGTATGAAGAAATTTACATTATATTGCGATTCACAAAGTGCCATACGCATTTTCCACAATCTTGTGCAACATTCGAAAACAAAGCATGTTGCACTTCATTATCATTTCATTAAGGATCACGTGGAGGATGGAAATATTGAAGTTCATTTTGTAAAAACCACTGATCAGCTTGCTGATATTTTTACAAAACCTTTAGATGAAAAATCATTCGTGAAAAGTTTGGCAGGTCTAGGAATGATCGACGGAAATTCAGTTCCTAGATCAAGTTCGAAAGATTAATAAGGCAGACATTGAGTACAACTGTCAAAGTTAACGCTTACTTTTCATAATCAAAGCTTCGATGTGCTTCTCTTTCGGTATAGCGTTTCTCGGTTTGATCAAATCTTCGTTATCTTATTCTTGCGTATTTTTACTTTCAAAAATACCAAAAAGATTTTCATTATTTTTGTTGTTTTTCCAAAAAATTTATAGTTAGGCATTTTTTTCATCATCAAAAATCAAAACCAACAAAAAAAATTTCATTTTTGTTTTTACTTTTCAACTATCAAAAATACCAAGAAGATTTTTCATTATTTTTGTTATTTTCATTTAAGAACTTTAAAATTCAAAAATATTTTTTTAGTCTTTTTAGATGCTCGAATTAGCGAACGTTTGCAGTGGTTCAAGTTGGCTGCTTAAGGGACATGTATATTTTCGAAATTTTGTCCTAGTTAGGATGCCCCTAGAAGCATATTGCAACATGTCGACCCAAGCCTCCAAGATTCAATGGGTATCGAAGCCTTAATGAATTTTTCATTCTTAAAAATCTTCCCAACTAGGTTATATTCCTATTAGTGAATGAGCTACCATACTCTACTCAAATGAGTTTAGAGTTATCTACTTGGTCCATATATTGCAGTGGTACATTCGAATATCTACACCAAACTTTTTCATCATAAAGTTCTTACATGCTCATACACTTCGACATATGTCCAACAAATATCTGATATAAACCAATCAGGATCGAGACATATCAAACTTTGTGTTTATGATCTAACATCATGAGATCGGGATGAAAGTGAAACCCTAATTGTCGAATCAATTTAAGGAATTGACGAGGAACTTTATTCTAGACTTAACAAAACATTTTTTTAAGTACCTGTTTTTGATACTCAAAATCATATTCTTTGCTTTGTAGTAATCTTGATAAAATGTTCGAAACTCACGACATTTGTTACCCAACAGGATTTAGGACTACTTTTGGTTTCAAGAATATGATTTATGTTTGAGTATCATTCTTAACCTTCGTTACTTGATAAAACTTCCAAAGTTTACTTGTCACTAACTACACTGGTCAAACATGTAATTTCGTTTATAAATTGTCACTCATATGTTTTGTAGTGCCTTGTAACAAAATTTTAAGCCATCTTGGAAGCCATAAAAAAGAATCCCTTTGATACTTCTCAACAAGTATTCGATTGTAATTCACCGGAAACCACACAAGCTGTTGATCATCTCTCTTGATGATTAGCGAAGCAATCTTTCCCCATGATTTATCTACTTTTATGTCGAAATCATATTTTCAACGTCATAGATCCAGATTTTTCTTATTTGGCTTCTTATCTTTTTCCTTGACACACTGCACTCAGGGTAATCCTTGAGGTTCTGAGTATTACCAAGTTAGGATGATGATTTTGAAAGTCTAGCATATGACTTCGCTTTTCAACCCAAAAGTGGAAGAGCCTAACCTCCATTCCAAAGGTTTCTAATGGTTCTCATTCTCTTGGGGCGCGTTAACAGGCTGTATGACGCGATGTTTTGTATTCCAATCCGGGTTTCAAGGAAAAGTGATGATCACTTTATCAGGTGTGGCTATATTACCGGTGAACTGGTATGATTTTCAAGGATACATGTCAGCAGTAAATAATGTTTAAACCTCTTCAAATTTAAATTCTTGGTCACCTATATAAAGGTTTTATGGGGTACATTCCAAGTTTACTCTTTCTGAATATCCCCAAATCATAAGAATTCTTTGTCTTCTTCATAGTTCTTCAAACCCTAATCATAGCTTCTCCTAACATCGTTGTTGATCCATCCCAAACTACTGATGACATCTCTTCAAAACCATTGATGAAGATCCAAAGTACCAACTTCTAGGTTCAAAGTGATGTTTTTGTATATCTTGAAGAGTTGCAGATTTTGATAGTTGCTCTTCAAAACTTCATTTTATCAAAGGTGATGTTTGACGCTTTTGTTGTACCGGTTTCATGGCTATCACTTGTTGGATCTACTGTAGTGTACAACAAAACTCTGGATACGGTTACTTTTTCTCTTGTGAATGAGAAGAAATTTCGGTTGTCGAAGAAAAATTTTGCTCAGATTCTTGGAGTCCCCATTACTGTACCTTTCTACAAGGTAATTAAGCAAATTCTTTACATGTTCAATGAAATGGGTTATCAGCCACCACTTACCAAAATTAGTTACTTCAAAAAGTCTGGGTTACCATGCTTATGGAATTTTTCTTTGGTATTTACCTTCGATGTCTAACTGGAAGAACTGTGGTATTAGACAAGGGTAGGTTGGAAGTGTATGCGATGGTTGGAGGATTGTATTATGACCTACAGGTGGATTATGCTACTCATTTATGGAAATAATTTGTTAAAAGTGCTGGTAACACTAATGTTGTTGATGGAATCTTGTGTGCTCGTTACTGGAGCATCATCTTGAAGTTTGCCTATGAAAAGGAAGGGAATGAAGTTTCTCAAGATGAAGAGACTACATCATTTTCACTGTTTCACTTTCCTAAACACAGTTGAGGATGATGTTGAGTTTTTTCCCATGGTTCCTCGCATTCCAAATACGATGCTTCGCAAAATTGATTCGGCTCATCTAGTGCTCATCCAGTATTTTTATCTACTTCAAAGACGAAAAAGAAGAAAGGATCCAAGAAGAATGCTAAGAGTCCTTCGAAACCATTACCTCCCAAATTTGTCAAGAAATCTAAGAAGCACGAACAAAGTGAGCCACCTACAATTGTTGCTAAGAAGTCAACAGTATCTCCATCTGAGACAATTGTTTTAGCATCTAAGTCTTGTGTTTTCAAGAAATTAAAAAAGATGGCTTGCCAATCATCTGCGACTTACAAAAGTAAACCTCAAGTTTCTCGAAAAGGCGTTATTTTTTGAGAAGTCCAAGAACTCATGTCTCCTGCTTCAAAGAAACAACAGGCAGAAGATATGGCCAAACATCTATCAAAAAAGAAGAAGAAGAAACTTCGTAAGTTGGTCATTAACGATGAATCTACAAAAATGAAGTAATTCCAAATTCACATGTGCTTAACTCTCCGCTTACATCGAATGTTGAGACTTCTGCTCCTGTCACAATATCTGTTGTTTCCACAAATGTTTCTACACCATAGCAGATTGTTGTTACTCTACATCAGTTGTCAACTATCAAAACTTTCCAAGATCAAGGTATTTCTGATCTTGTTGTTTCTTCTACCCTCGATACATCTACGATCGACACTTCTACTTCATTGCCTCCATTTATTTCTACTCTTATTGTTACTCACTTGCCCACATTCAAAAATATTCTTAATCAACCCATTAAATTGTTATTTTCTTCCCAATCCACCGATCCACTTACTACTCATGACGAAGAACAAGACCCGAATGATGATGAAGAGAGTGAGTTTGATGGAACTTTTTCTTATATTCAATTTGATCTGGAGGAGGAAAATATTTCGGATAATATGCTACTAACAGGAAAACAGTTCAAAATCCTCAATAAAAAGCTTAATTCACTTTTACAAATTCAAGCTGATGGAGGAGGTAGACATTCGGTATCCGGTTTGGAGGTTGATATGTTGTTAAAACGTTAAGAACAATGTCTTCATAATACCATTCAAAATGTTGATCGCAAAAATGAGAAAAGGGTGAAGGAACAATCATCAAATTTTACTTCTGATCTAAAAGAGTTGAAAGTTGTGGCAAAGGGGAGACATATCTTTTTTATTCAAGATGTCAAGAAAGCTCGTGAAGATGTCAACTTAAAACTTCAAGAACTCAGAGAGGATATGGGAAAAGAGGTTGTAGTTGTACAACAAGATTATGCTTCTCTTCATCAGAAAGTTGATATTATAGATGATGTTGTTACAAATTTTGTTAAATTGTATGAAGCTCTTGGTCTGAAGGTTGAGCGGATGGCTATGGATGAACTTAAAAGTTTTTCGAATATCAATCAATTATTATTTTAGTTGAAAGGGTAGGTGCTCAAAACGAGTTTGGTGTCATCTTCATTGATAACTCCGTAGCTTCTTACATGAAACTTTTCTTTTCTCGAATCCACGATTCAAAAGGAGTTAGATCCTTTGTCAAAATTGCTTACTATTCTGCCAACGGATGCCCCACATGTTTCAATAGGGGTGCAAGGGGGAGAGAGGATTGGTATTGGCAAGGGTTCTTTGTTCGGAACTGGTGGTAGTTCTTCGAAGACAGATGATGACGATGCGATAGTAGTGGGAAAAGTTTCTTCAACTCAAATTCCTGTTTTTTGAGTATTTGCTTCAACAATTTCGACATCCACAACAACTACAAGGCCTATAACAAAAGGGATTGTTATTGGTTGTTAAGTTTATGGGGGATCAAGTTCAAAACCACCACCTGCCACAAAAAAATTACAGAATAAAGGGAAGGGTGTCATACAAGAATCATTGGATGAGGAGAAGAAAGTTGCCATTGAAATAGAGATGGAGAAGCAAAGGCAGATTCAAAGCATACTTCGAATCAGAGAAAGTGATCCTCCTGTGATGAATAAAGGTGATTCTACTAAGTATTTTAACTATGAATACATAGAATCCACGGTTCTATCTGGTCAGATACATTCATTTAGCAAGATTCCTAAAAAGAGTTATGATATTGATAGCACTAATATCAATCAGTTAGATTTTCATATAAATCTAATGATGTTTCGTGTTGAGCAATTTGAGATTTCAAATAAGTTCATGGCCAAGGAGGAGTACAAATGATTGAAGTGTCGATTCCATGCAGTGTTGGGAAAGAATGAAGATTTAGTCTGGTCTTTAGTGAAAATTGTTCGACTTCTAAACGTTACCAAGGATGTTTTATTCGAAGGAATGTTACATAATTACAGATATGTTGCAGTATGGGCGAACAATATGGTTTTTGACTTTTCAATTGTTGATTTCCCTTTAATAAACCTATATGATCATTTAATTGTTGCGAAGATCTTAAAGTCAATTGATTATTCGAAGATGCAATAAATTAACAAGGAATATTTCATTATAGGTTTCAAACTCTTGATGACATTCATTGATGGTTACTATGGAGCCCTGGCCATAACTGATATTGATCTGGCTACAACATTGGGAAAGAAAGTGACTATTCCCAAATCGATGATCAAAAATTAGTCTTTTCTTAAAGATTACGAAGATGGAGAGATTTTCTTGAAGCCCTTTGGGATTATATTCGTGGGAAAGCATAAGAATGGTACATCGAAAAAGTTTTTGTTTCAAGTAAACGAAATTGAAAGATTCACTTCTTCGCATTACACAAATTTGCTGATTTGAATGAACAATTGTGAAAAGAATAGTGGCCATGAGAAAGCTGAATTTCAGAAGATTGTTAGCTGGTACTTTGAGATAAGCAGAGTGTTACACCAAGCTGCTTAACATTTTATAACATGATTTCGACACAACTTACAAAGGGGAAGATTGTTAGGGTCGAAGTATGTTGTAAGGTGTCAAAGGTTGTTTTATATTCGATGGTGATGTAATGTTATTTACAAAGGCAAAGTTATTTCAAAGCTGTAATGTTTTAGTCCTTCGTATTTTTTTTGTGTTGTCTACTTTTCTTATAAATAGGATAGGATACATAAGATAGACAGAACTTTTGGGAAGAACACTTTTGTTTGTAATCTTTTGTATCGTGAAAGCATAATAGAGCTAAAACAAGATTATATTTACTTTGTGTGTGCTTGGTCCATTTCAATTCTGATTTCATTTCATTACTTGATTAACAAACCTCTTCATTTTAACTACACTCGTTTTCTCTGTAACACTACCTCCCATTCCTCTGTAAGACCACCGCCCATTCCTCTGTGAGACCACCACCCATTCCTCCTTTTTCTCTAAAAATCCACCGACCACCACACTTTTGCAACCCCGACCACCATTTCCACCTACCACCACCGCCAACCACTACTTTCATCCATAATAATCATGTTTTGTTTTCAAATTCATCTTCAAGGTATCAAATTCTTTGGAGGTTAACGAAAATCTAGAACAACCAGACTTCGGTACCCCAATTTTAGAATGTAATACAACTCCAAAATTGTTGCAAAATCTGAATCTTCTCTCAATTTTTGTCATCTTTCGACTCTCTTTCGGGTATCAAAAAGGTAAGCCTTTTTTTATCAATTTCTTAAGAATCGTTTGAAAGGAACTCGACCTGGGGCTGATTGATTTTGGATCCTTCTCCTTTATGCATCCCTATCATTCTTCGGTAAGCTACCTTTCTGCGTTTTCTTTTTATTTGCATCTGTATCGTTAATCTTGTTCTTTTCAATCTCTTCTGCAACCTTGGTAAGTGAAATTATCTTTCTTGTTGGTATCAGTTATGATTACTTGTTATCTCTAGGTTATCTGCGTCCAATGTTAGGGTTACTCCACCCGACCAACTTCTATAATCTATGGTTTTTTTGTGAATCTTGTATTGAAATTACACTACATTGCCAAGATTTAGGTTTTCGTTGACTTTTGGTCTGGATCGTGGCGGTGTTCTAGAATTCAAATTGATTTAGGTTCTTTTTGGAAAATTAACACTTATTTTGTCTGGTTTCTTACTACTGTAGTTCAACTCTAGTGTTGGTTTTTAGTATCAAATTATATCCGATCTTTAGGACATTGATGGAAGCAAGAGTCATATTATTATCTTCTAGGGTTTGATTGCTCTTCTAATATGGAGTTTTTTTTATATAGGAAACAAATTTCTTTTGCCACCTCCTTCACACATAAGTGGTTACATTCTCGTGTGCACTTGATGAACTGTAGAAGACTGGGAATCTCTGGGTGGATATTTTTTGCCATTGGACCAGGGAAGACTGGGAAGCTCGGATTCCTTAAGAAGTGTGTTAAGTTGTTCAATACTTGTAGTTCTAATCGAGCTTCAACAATTGATGAAATGGCATATTCGGATTCCTTAAGAAGCGTGTTAAGTCATAGTATGTTTTGATCTATTTGATTACTGTGATTTATCTTAGTGTTTATTTTTTTGGGGGGGTTTCAATAGTTTAGATTACACATGTACTATATTCAAATTGATGTGATAGTAGTAGCAAGTGTGCAACACAACTATTCTACAACAAACTTTCTGATATGCGAAATTTCAATGGATCTAATATGTATTTGTTTTCATTTCAGATTTTACAAGCTTTTCCAAGGGATTTTCCATACTTGAGTTTAGCTCCTCCTGCAACTCCAAGAATAAGGTTGTTTTTATAAAATGTAATTCGTTTAGAGTGGATTAGCAATATATTATGTTAGAATATATATAGTTGTATTAAAATTTATAACATAATCTGTAAGAATATGTATGAATATACATTTAGGTGTCCATGAGTAAACAACGATCTTGTTATTTTTCAACTAATGGTTCAAAGATGTTATCTTTCTTCAAGAAATTCATTTAATCAAAATAAATATTCTATTAGAAAATATGTGTTCTTCCATTATTGTAAAATATTATTTTAACAGAATGTCATTCTGACAGAATAAAATCATGTATAATTAAAAATTATGTTAGAATCAAAATTGAATTAATTAAAAGAATCAGAATATTAAATCAAGACAATTAATTATCCCCAAAAATCTGGAATTTCCTTTTTCTAAATTGGTATCAATTGACTAAAATACCATTATAGTGAAATTAGATAGTATATCTCAGTTATTTTTAATTCAATAATATTTGTTAATGACTTTTTTAAAATATCTAAAATGAATAGTCCACAATCAATCCTATATCTACACAATAAATAATTAGAATAGAATAAATTAAGCCTATTATATATATATATATATATATATATATATATATATATATATATATATATATATATATATATATATATATTTGCCAATGATAATGACCATTTTGACAAACGTTAACAAGTTTAATAACTTTTTATGTTATAAAACAGGTGAAATTATGAATGAACAAAACTAAAAATTAAGTTACCACATTTGACTTTAACCCTTACAAAAAATAATGCTAATCTTCTCACTATAATATACACAAATATTCACTTAGGTGTGTATTATATTCTTACAGATAAAATTGCAAAAAAGGTAATGTGGTTTTCATTTTACGTAGCTAAGGTTCAAAACATTAAAATTTATAGATTTGATCATTTTTAACAAGTTTTATTCTGGTTTTGATTTTTCTTCTGTAAACTTTAATAGTTTGGCTGTTAATTTTTTTAAAATAACTATTTTATCTTTAGAGACCAACTCTATAACCAAACTACAAGGATCATTTCTCCATATCTTTTTTTTTTTAGTTTTATTGAATCATTATATATATTAATAAATATTATTTTTAATATATACTATTTATATATTATAAATAGTGTCTTATTTGATTATGAATTTCTTTTAATTAATTTTTTTAATTTCTTTGTTATCAGATATTTTGGTTGGATAATCATATATGAATAAATATTATTTTTAATACATAATATTTATATATTAATAAAATTATTATATTGGATTATTAATTTATTTTAGTTAATTTTATTTATTGGAGTAATTCTTTTTTATTGGATTATTGTAAATATTGTTTTTATTTTATAATATTTATATCCTAATAAATATTTCATTATCAGATTATTAATTTCTTTTAGTTAATTTTTTAATTCTTTTTTTTTGGAGTAATTCTTTTTTATTGGAATTTCACTTTTAATTTGTTATTTTCTTTATATAATAAATATTATTTATTATATTATTAATTTATTTTAATTTTATAATATTAATTATTTTTAACTTTATTATTCTACCACAAAGTTATCGGAATACGCAAAAGTGCCCCCTCTCATCAACGAAACAAAAAAGGAAGATTCCACAAAGACCTAATTCATTGCCAAACACCTTCATCGGAGGTTCGACGTAAATCATAGTAACTTTTCCACCTAACGTCACCCGTAGCCACTTGCAACAACCTTTTCACAACCCGCTGGAATCATCCATATCCCACATAATGTGGAACAAACTCCTATTAACATAAAAATGGTGGTGGTGATCGGGTGATTGTAGTGGTGTTATCGCAGATGATACCGACATCCTCGTAGTTTCATCGGAGGTCGAACAGAAATCCATCAACATTTTCCAACCAATAATGACGATGGTTACTTGCGATAACACAATTACCATCCCCCGATCTTCATAATTACTATTAATGTTTATAAAATTTTATTGCGCATTGTATGGGATATGGAAATTTCAACGGATTGTGAAGAGGTTGCCGAAGGTGGGTACCGGTGATGTTAGGTGGAAAATTTTAGTAGGGTTTACGTTGGACATCTGAAGAAGGTGTTTGGCAATGATCCTAGCGATTTTCGTTAATGAGAGGCGACACTTTTGCGTATTCCGACAACTTTATGGTGGAACGAATAGAATTAAAAAGATGGACCAAAACTACAACAAAACTTGTTGAAAATGATCAAATTTATGAATAAGATTATTTATGTTATATTTCATTTCTATATGGTCGAATGATCAAGTCAGAAAAAAGATTGAAATGAGTCATTAATAGCCCAAAAAAAACCAAGGGTAATTTGGTAAAGACCCGAACCGACCCATTACCCAAGCCAGCCATTTTTTTCTTTTTTAAGGTGGCATTCATTTTTAGTTTCTCGATTTACTCACCATGATATTTAAAAAAAATCATTAAATAAATAGGGTAGTACATAAAAGAGTAATGAGTAGTAGGCACTTGAATGTTGTTCATAATAGCAAAGCCAGAGAAGGATTGAATTCCTGAGAGGGTCCTTTTTGATGGAGTTTGGTTGGCACTTAAAAATGGATCCCTTAATGGTGTTTAAATGCATGCATTTGAATCTTGAATGTGGGGAGGTTGAGAGATCAATTTATGTTTCATGAATGAAGCCACATATGAATTCATGGCATTTCACCTTCCCAAATTCTTTGTATAAGAATGGATTGTCCTACCATTCTTACCCTTTAACACATTTTTATTTTCATAAAGACTAGAAAAAATAATGTTCAAAAAGGTGAAATATATCCAACTTATTTTTAGATATATGTATCCCAAACATAGATGGTGAGGCTAAAAAAACGGATGAAATTGAGAATACAGTGACACACATTAACTGATTCCAACACATTGACGCATGAATAGCAAATAGTTTTGATATTGTAAGGTCAATATAGGCAAAATATGATTTAAAAGCTTAGGTTTGATTCATATATTATTACTATTTTTCTTTCATTTTTGTCTTTCTTTGATTTCGTAGGTTTCGGTTCAGGATGGCCTATATACCCGCACTCGTGTTTTCTTTATTTTGATCTGAATTGTCTATTGCATGTTCATGTTTTGTGGGTGTACAACAAATAAGATATATTATTAGGTGCATAAGTTTAAAAAAAATTATACTAATAATGCTATGCGTTTCGTAAACAAAGCCACATATATGGGTTTTTTTGAAGCTTAAACGTGTGACTCGTGTGTCTATATATATATATATATATATATATATATATATATATATATATATATATATATATATATATATATATATATATATATATATATATATATATATATATATATATATATATATATATATGGAAAAGTGAATATACCCTTAAGGGTATATAAGCTTAGGTACCCAAACTCACCATAATACGTCATTTTATTTGATATATTTATTATAATGTTCTTCAACTTCAATCCTTAACTTGATTTACTTTCAAGATTTTTAAATTTTCATTATTATTTTCCTATTACATCACATCTTTTTAACGCCCATCAATTAGGTTATATATATTATAGTTGAAAATGAAAATTATGTAAGAGAAAAATAAATGTGAAATTTATAAAAATCTTTGAATGAAATCAAGTTAGAATTTGAATTATAAGAACATTAGACAATTACAATGTATATATATGATACAAAACGACATACTATGGTGAGTTTGGGTACCTAAGCTTATATACCCTTAACGGTATATTCACTTTCCCCATATATATATATATATATATATATATATATATATATATATATATATATATATATATATATATATATATATATATGTTCAGGTTCATTTGAGATCATGCTAATATTGTGAGACCGTGATATCAAATCTAAAAATAGTTTTAAAATGCAAAATAAAAGGAAAAATCAAAATATTCTTTTTTTAACTATTATTTTCGGAACTTTATTTAACTAAAAACAAAATAAAATAAAATAAATTACCGTTTTTTTAATACGTGAAATATTCTAATAAAATATTACATTGTACATATTCTAATATGATTTTTAGAATGTTTAAAATATTCTACTAGATTTGCAAGATATGTAAAATATTCTAAATATTCTACTAAAATATGTAAAAATGTATTTTTTTTGTATTTTTTATATTTTTTTGGAAAATATATATTCCGAAAATAATATTGGAAAAAAATTTTCAAAAATTTTCAATTATTTTTCATTTTAAAAGTGTTTTTGTTTTATCTTAAATGAGTGGCTAGGATTGCGTTTCACGGTCTCACAAAATTAGCCAGTCTGATATGAACCTAACCCTATATATATATATATATATATATATATATATATATATATATATATATATATATATATATAGGGTTGAGATCAGTTGATAACTTAAAGTTTCCCGAGAACCCAAAAATTAAAAGTGAAGCGTTGGATCAAAAGTAATTCGTTAAAAACATGATCGTCATCTTACCAATCTCATTTAATGTTTAATTTTTGTGTTATTTAATATATTAATATAAATGTCTAAAAATCTCATTTAATGTTTAAAAACTGCATTTTTTTTCAAAAGAAACTACATTTTTTTTTTCAAAAAAAAACTATATTTTTTTAAACAACTGCATTTTTTCTAGAAATAAAACTATATTTTTTTTCAAAAAAATAGCATTTGTTTCGGACAAACTACATTTTTTTCAAAAAAAAATTATAAAAAAGTGCAATTTTTTTCAAAACTGCATTTTTTTAATAAAAAAACCAACGTTTTAGATGAATATATGCATATTTTTTCAAATGCATGTATGCATATTTCCTATATTATAATATCCGTAAATAATTATAGAAAATCTTATATTTATTAATCAATCTATAAACATAATACAAATATTTTATTCGATACAAAATAAATTATAAAAACTACAAAGATTCATATTATTATCATTTCTTCATATCAAGATTTCCATATTTTCTTCGATTTATCACTTTTCACATCTTCAATATTTCAACAACTTCTTCAAAACCTACAAGAAAATTAAAAAAAAATTGATTAATGCAAGAACACTCAGAAAAATACACAAGTATATATCATGTAAGATTCACATGTGATTATATCATATAAGATTCAAATGTGATTATATAATATGATATTCACATGTGATTGTATCTTTTAAAATTCAAATGTGACATTTACAAGAAAACTAAAAAAAAATTAACAAAGACCACTCACACAAATGCATGTGTGCATATTGACGTAATTTATATGTGATTCACTGGTGATTTACATGTGAATCACATGTAATTCATATGTTATTCGCTTGTCATTTACATATGAATCACATGTAATTGATATGTGATTCACTTGTGATTTACATGTGATTAATTTGTGAATTACATGTAATTTATATGTGAATCATATATGAATTACATGTGATTTACATGTGAATCAAATGTAATTCATATGTGAATTAGATATTATATACATGTAAATCACATGTAATTCATATGTGATTTACATGTGAATCACATGTAATTCATATGTGATTTAAATGTGAATCATAAGTAAGTCATATGTGAATTACATGTAATTCATATGTGAATTACATGTAATTCATGAATCACTTGTGATTTACATGTGAATCACACGTAATTTATATGTGAATTACATGTTATTTACATGTGAATCACACGTAACTCATATTTGAAACAATTGTTGCTTTTGGAAGTGAATAGCAAATGAAAATTTAGTTAAATGCTAATGGGTTTTGTACATAAGAACATTCCTATGTGCGCATACAAACCCTAATGCTTGGATCTAGGTTTCTCTAATTAAACATGCATTGAATCCAAGACTCCTAATGGCTAATTAGGTATAAGAACAATACAAAACCAGAGTTAGAAGCATACCTTGAAACACTTGTTTGATCTTCTTGTTCTTGGAGCTTTAGAGTCACAATTGTCACTCCTCTAATGGTTTACAAACACCAACTAGCAGAGAGAATGATTTGAGAGAGAGGAGAGAGGAGGAAATCGGCCAGGGTATCCTTGCTGTAGAGGAGGTGCCGATTTCCCTATCCCAAGGGGTCTATTTATACTTGTAAGGCTCCTAGCGTTTCACCCTTTAACCCTAATTGGATAACTTAGACTCTAAGTAATCCTAATCCTTACCAAAGATAAGCCATGGACGATTTTAGGCTTATCCTAGCCCTAGAAATCGTCCACCCTCTCTCCAATAAGGATTTACAGCCTAAAGTGTAACTATCAAACAATCGACAGTTTATACCCTCTTCTTTAATTAATCTCTTTAAGTCACCAAATTAATACTAATTAATCTATGACTTATATTAATCAAATAAAAATATTATTATTCATTATATTATTCTCATAATATATTAATCATATCTATTCTCTCATAATAAACATCCTACCAAGTTGCTATGGTGAAGGAAACCCAAAAGGACCATGTACAATCGGGTCAAATACTTGCCTAATATAGTTGCAGCCTTAGACACTATTCCAACAGTCTCCCACTTTGATAAGCCTAGTAACTATATGCACAAGTATAATCCGATTTGCAATCGTAGCTCTCAAAAACGTTGTCAAACTCTGATATAATCAATCTTGTCCTTTAGATAAGGGATCGTATAGTCCTCTGTTAGATATCATGCTGACAATTCTATGGAATGATTAGTCTAGCATTTGGTTTCTCGATCTCTGATTTATTTGACATAGAACTTAATCGAACACAACAATTCAGTTCTGACCGGGCCCGGCACATAAGTCAAATCAAATCATCTAGCGGCCGAGATATCACTTTTTCCTTCTTAGGATAAAAGTTACAGATAAACTTCGACTTATATGCATTTACTTATTCATTAACCAACTATACACAACAATGTGTTTTATAACATTGAGTTACCAATGTGGTTTCGCATTATCAATGTACAATCAATTAGCAAATAACAAACCATATATCTAGGTCTTAAGACTATATGATATTATCGTCTTGCGATCACCCTTTTTATCACATTCCATAAGGTGATTCCAACAAGTGTGGGTTTGTTCCAATGCTCAAAACCAATTCATAAGCAGTCATGAACGTTGCAGCAATCTTTTGCTATGTCTAAAACCATTTAGACAATCTACACACCTATTCACGACAATCTTCATTCATATCTACTTCCGACATATGAACGATTGTGGACAATTTGAACAATTCGATTATTCTTAATAAACTCAATTATTCTGAAAGTCAAAACATGCAAAGTGAAACAATAGTTAAACAATTAACATAAGACAATAACATTACTTATAAATAAAACTCCTTTATTTAATCATCAAATGTTAATTACATTTATCTATTAAACGTTTCTAATACTATCTAATCTATGCTAATATCATCCTTCAGCCCAATACTCCTAGAATGCTGCAAATGCTTAACCCTACTCAGTCCCTTCGTAAGCGGATCTGTTGGGTTATCTTCTGTTGATATCCTCTTCACTACGAGTTGTCCTTCTTCTACATGATGTCTAATAATGTGATATTTTCTGTCGATATGTCGTGATCTACCATGATCTCTTGGTTCCTTGGTCAAGGCAACCGCTCCTTCATTATCACAGAAAATCTCCATAGGCTCCTTTATGGCAGGTACAACTCCAAGATCACCAATGAAGTTCTTCAGCCATATTGCCTCCTTCGACGCTTCGCTCGCTGCAATGTACTTTGATTTGCACGTTGAATCAGCTATGGTTTCCTGCTTGGAACTTTTCCAAGTTACTGCTCCTCCATTCAGGGTAAAGACCCAGCCCGACTGCGAACGGTAGTTGTCCCTGTCGATCTGAAAGCTGGCGTCACTATACCCTCGCACCTTCAAGTCATCACTCCCTCCGAGGACTAAGAACCATTCCTTCGTCCTCCGAAGGTACTTAAGGATATTCTTCACCGCAATCCAATGGGATCTGCCAGGGTTCCCTTGATATCTACTAACCATGCTCAAAGCAAAGGCTACATCAGGGCGAGTACAAGTCATAGCGTACATGATTGAGCCAACTGCAGAAGCGTATGGAACTCGTCTCATTTCATCTATCTCGGATTCAGTACTCGGACTTTGAGTCTTACTCAAATTGGCATTGCTTTGTATCGGTAATTCTCCCTTCTTTGAGTTTTCCATACTAAAACGTTTTAGTACCTTCTATAAGTAAGTGTTCTAACTAAGTCCTATTAGTCTCTTACTTCTTTCTCTTACTATCCTTATTCCCAAAATATAGGAAGCCTCTCCGAGGTCTTTCATAGCGAAGCACATCCCGAGCCAGGACTTAACCTCCTGCAGAGTCGGGACGTCGTTTCCTATGAGTAATATGTCATCGACATATAGAACGAGGAAGCTTACTACACTCCCACTGGATTTGACATATACACACGATTCATATTCGCTTCGTACAAATCCAAACTCTTTGACTTTCTAATCGAAGCAAAGATTCCATCTGCGAGACACTTGCTTAAGTCCATAAATGGACTTCTCATGCTTACACACTGTATTCGGATGCTTCGGATCCACAAACCCCTCTGGCTGAGCCATGTAAACATCCTCAGCCAACTTCCCGTTAAGGAAAGCGGTCTTGACATCCATTTGCCAAATCTCATAATCATGAAATGCGGCAATAGCTAGCATCACTCTAATAGATTTTATCTCCGCAACTGGTGAGAAGGTCTCTTCATAGTCAACTCCGGGAGTTTGAGTAAAGCCCTTCGCAACCAATCGCGCTTTATACATGTGTACCTTTCCATCCACGTCGGTCTTCTTCTTGAACATCCATTTTCACCCAACGGTCTTACGTCCAGGCACATTATCAACCAAATTCCAAACTTGGTTATCATACATGGATTGGATCTCGCTATCCATTGCCTCTTTCCATTTCGCAGACTCCGGGCCTGCCATGGCTTCCTTATAGCTATTAGGTTCATCAAGGTTTATTAGTGTACTATCACTAATGTACGTGTCCCCTACGGTAGTAATATGAAAACCATACAACCGGGGTTGAACTCTAACTCTTTCGGAACGTCTAAGAGGTAATGATACGTCAATTGGTTCAACCGGAGTTTCCTCCTTGGGTTGAGCGCCAGCGGTAGAGGTTCCTTCATCTATCGACTCTTGAATCTCTTCAAGATCGATTTGCTTTCCACTGTCTCCTTGGCCTATGAGTTCTCGCTCTCGTAAAACTCCTCTCCTTGCAACAAAGACAACATTGTCCTTTGGTCTATAGAAGACATATCCAAAAGATTTTTGTAGGTAGCCGATGAAAATACATCACTCACTACGAGGTTCAAGCTTGTCGTGAGTATCTCGTCATACAAAAGTCTCGCAACCCCAAACCTTGATATGTGCTAACGAAGGAGCTTTCCCCGTCGACATCTCGTGAGGTGTTTTGGCAACCTTCTTAGTAGGGACTCGGTTAAGGATATGGGCGGCAGTCTCTAAGGCATACCCCCAAAAAGAGATAGATAGCGAAGCACGACCCATCATAGAGCGAACCATGTCCAACAAGGTTCGATTACGCCTTTCTGCCACAACATTCAGTTGTGGTGTCCTAGGTGGCGTTAATTGTGAAACTATTCCACACTCCTTGAGATAATCGTGGAATTCAAGACTTAGGTACTCTCCTCCTCGATCGGATCGAAGCATCTTGATCTTCCTGCCCAATTGATTCTCCACTTCATTTTTGAACTCTTTGAACTTTTCAAAAGTTTATGACTTTTGCTTGATTAAGTAGATATACCCATATCTACTATAGTCATCGGTAAAAGTCACGTAGAAGCGGTTTTCATCCTTCGTGGTAGATCTAAACGATCCACACACATCGGTATGTATGAGGTCCAATAGACCCTCACCCCTTTCGCACGTACCAGCGAAGGGTGACTTAGTCATGTTTCCAAGTAAACAAGATTCGCATGTGTCATCTTCCCTAAGGTCGAATAACTCCAACACTCCATCCTTTTAGAGTTGGGCTATGCATTTCTTGTTGACATGTCCAAGACGACAATGCCATAAGGATGCCTTATCCATACTATTGGAAGAATCCATGCATAAAACATCATTTCCTAAGTTATCAACAATCATAACAGTTTCATAAATTCCATTCCATGGTATAGCTTCAAAGTAAAAGATACCATTCAAATAAGCTAAAATAGAACCATTCTCATTATTAAAATAAAATCTAAAACCTTGTCTAAACAAACCATGAAATGAAATGATGTTTCTAGCCATTTCTGGCGAATAGCAACAATTGATTAAATCTAAAGACAAACCATTCCTAAGCACTAAAGAATACACTCCAATCTTGGTCACAGGCGACGATCTTCTATTCCCTATGATTAGATTTATTCTTCCATGCTCCACGTCTCTATTTCTTCTTAGTCCCTGCACATTAGAACAAATGTGATAACCACAACCGGTATCAAGAACCCAAGAAATATCATGAGATGAATCGTTATAATTAATTGTGTATATACCTGTGAAAGATGGCTTGATCTTTCCTTCCTTGATGGCTTGCAGGTACTCTGGGCAGCTTCTCTTCCAATGTCCTATCTTGTGGCAATGGTGGCACTCTGCCTCCTTCGGGTTAGGGCATGGCTTAGCGGGATCAACTTTGGTCCCACTAGAAGAGGCACCATCTCGGGCTTTAACCTTGAGATAGTTCTTAGACGAAGCCTTCCTCTTCTTCCCCTTTCCTTGTCCAATTGCCAAGACAGGAGCGGCGGGGGGGATTGGGAGTTGGTGCAACAGACTTGTCCTTGAAGTTGCTCTCAGTGACCCTCAAGAGACCTTGGAGTTTGCTTAGGGTGACCTCTTCTTTGTTCATGTGATAGGTCATCCTAAATTGATTGTAACTTGGAGGCAGAGAGTAAAGCACCATGTTGATCGCCAAGTCTTCCCCAAAGTCAACGTTTAACTTGCAAAGGCGGTCGACATACCTTTGCATCTTTTGCAGGTGCACAGTAAGAGACTCTCCATGACTCATCTTAGCGGAAATCATGTTAGTGAAAATCTCATAACGCTCTTGTCTCGCGTTTTGATGGTATCTCTCCAATAAGTCTTGGTGCATTTCGTACGGATACATGTCCTCGTAGGACTTTTGGAATTCAGTGTTCATAGTTGCGATTATGATGCAATGTACCTTCGTAGCATCATGCTCGTGAGTTTCAAAAGCGGTCATTTCGGTGGGAGTAGCGATTTCGGGGTTGATTTTCTTGAGCTTCTCATCGAGAACATACTCCTTATCCTCATAGCGAGCAACCGTGCGAATGTATCTTATCCATTCGCTAAAGTTCGTTCCATCAAAGGTGACCTTTTGACAAAGGCTCATCAAAATGAATGAACTAGCAGTAGCGTTGTTAGCGTTCGACATCTACAATAGAAAGGACAAAGATTGATTAGAATGTGAATCCCTAATTATCATCCAATAAGAAAAATTAGGGCTAGGATCCAACAACAATATTTACACATTAGAAAAGGGATGCCGTAATCTAATATGCAAACAATTTTGAAGGTAAGTGAATGACTATTCACTAATTCTCCACCATGAAAAACATAACTTTAAGTCCTAAATGTATTGAGAATTCCTAGGTTCGGATGAGATTCATTGAAACTTTTCAATGGCATGTTTAAATCTCGATATGCCCCTCTTGTTTGTGACTGGGATACCGAGGATCACAAAGCGGGTGTGAATTATCATGCAAATTCACATGGTGCCTTCATTGTAACGATCACCTATTCGATGTGCCGGTAAACCACACACGCTCCACTAACTTCTTAGCAAGGTGCAAAGTGTAATTTCATGGGATTGCATCAATTCACTTTTCCCAAAGTAACTAAGATTGGGAAATTTTAAGAAAACATGTAGTTACTTTGTATTTCTTATTATACTTTTAATGAGAGGATGAGGTTGCCCTATCCTACCCGTTCGACTAACAACCCTCCACCGATCAAGCAAGCGGTGGGTGTGAGTGTACACCCATTAAGCGCCATTTTATAGGCCACAACCTTATACCCACCTTATAGATCGGCTTCGTGAATGAGGCCTACTAACGGTAAGACTAGCATTTAAGTTATACATATATAGATATTAATCTTGTAATATTATATTAGTATAGGGTTGGATTTTAAACTTGTAAAAAATTCTAGGGTTTGAAATTTAAATTGTCTAAATTAAACTTTTAATCACAAAACATAAATTTCAAAACTTAAGGGCAAGTTTTAAACATTTAAAACATAAAGGATCAAATAACAAATAATTCAAATTAACCATTAATCACATAATTATTCATATTTGATTTATTTATGATTTCTTGAAAAACAATTTACCAATTTAATCAAAATAATTAATAATTATCATATAACGAAATTAAATAATTGATAAATATCTTCAATTAGTATAAAAATATAGTCATATATATCATAAAATCGGATTTGGGTTGATCTAATATGATAAATGTAAGTTTCCATAAGATAAATATGAAGAAATCCCGATTTTGGCTCTTCCTGACGCTCGGACTCGCCGAGTACCCAAACTGGACTCGCCGAGTCAGGCCAACTCATCGAGTCCACTATGGGACTCGCCGAGTCCATGACTCAGAACTACAAAAATTGAATTTTGAAGTTAACATTCAAACAATCAAGCATCAATTTAATAGAAACCAATCTAGGCTCTGATACCACTGATGGGTTTTGTACATAAGAACATTCCTATGTGCGCATACAAACCCTAATTCTTGGATCTAGGTTTCTCTAATTAAACATGCATTGAATCCAAGACTCCTAATGGCTAATTAGGTATAAGAACAATACAAACCCATCAGTGGTATCAGAGCCTAGATTGGTTTCTATTGTATTGATGCATTGTAGAGCTGAAAATCATTTTTTGGCCTTCTGTTCGACCTGACTAGGCGAGTCACTACCTGGACTCGGCGAGTCAGCCCTACTCGGCGAGTTCCAGAGTGTGACTCGGCGAGTCGGAGCGTCAGACAGAGGGATTTTCAGATTTTATAGTTGTTTTGCTTAAAGATAATTACCATATTTGTTTTAAACCTATAAAATACGAATTTTATTGTTTCTTAATGAATATACTTTCCAAAAGACAAGATAATTACCAATTGATTAGATAATAACTTCCTTATATGATAAAGATTGAATTATTTGTATTAATTGGGTAACTTATTTTGCAAGAAATTGAAATTAGGTCAAATATAGATAATGATGAAATTAATTGTTTAATCTATATTATTTGTTATTTGATCCTTGTGTTATGAAAAGTTTCATTTATTCCCCTTTAGGTTTTATAGTTTAAATTTGAACTTAAAAGTTTTTTTTTTTTTTTTTGAAATTTAAATAGTTAAAACCCAAATGTTTTGAATAGTTTCAAAACTTGCCCTCAAGTTTTGGAATTTAAATTATGATTAAAAGTTTAATTTTGATGTATATTCAAATTCTAAACCCTAATGTTTTGAAATGTTTGAAAACTTATCCTCAAGTTTTTGAATTTAAATGTTGATTAAAAGTTAATTTAGAAATGTTAAATTCTTAAACCCTGGTATTGTTTTGAAAGGCTCAAATCACACCCTTATGGTTTTATTAACTAATTAAGGTGTATAATTAAAAGAGGTTTAATAAATCCATAAAAGTTTTGGTTTATAATTTAATTGAATTAAAAGTATAATTATTAAATTTTACCACCTAGTATTTTAAAAGTGTAAAATACACCCTATACTATATATAACATTAAAAGTCTAACATTATATATATGTATGAGTAAAAGTCAGTCTTATCGTTAGTAGGCCTCATTCACGAAGCTGATCTATAAGGGGTGTTTAAGGAAATTGCCTATAAAATGGCGATTGAATGGGTATCCAGTCTTACCGACCGCACTCTTGACTAGTGGAGGGTTGTTAGCCGAATGGGTAGGATAGGACAAAACCTTCCATTATAAGTATAATGAAGTACAAAAGTAACTAAATGTTTTACAAATTCCCAATCTTAGTTACTTAGGCAAAAATGAATTGATGCAATTCCATGAAATTACACTTTGTGCCCTTGCGAAAGTTAGTGGAGCGTGTGTGGTTTACCGGCACACTAAATGGTTCTAAGCAAAGGTAGCAAAGGGTGACTCAATGTTTGTCATAGTTCGGTGGAGCGTGTGTGGTTTGCCGCCACATCGAATAAGTGATCGTAACATGTGAGGGCACCATGTAAGTTTGCATGGTTATTCACACCCGCTTTGTGATCCTCGGCATCCCAGTCACAAACAAGAGGGGCATATCAAGATTTAAACATGCCATTGAAATGTTCAATGAATCTCAAAGGATCTAGGAGTTTTCATAGATATAAAACTTAAATTATTTTTCGTTTTTCATGGTGGAAATTAGTGAATCGTCATTCACTTACCTTCAAATATTCTGCAACTAGATTACGGCATCCCTTTTCTAGGTGGTAGCGTATTGTGTTGGGTCTTAGCCTTAATATCTCATTTGGGTGATTTATTAAGGACTCAATCAATCAACTAACTTGAATTTATTTTTCTCCCGTTTTGTAGATGTCATAGTTCGACAACTATGGTGTTCCCAAATCCCGTGGAACAAGCATTCCACATGCAGATGATATTCCACGATTCGATCGAGGAACAAGAAATCATACTTCACTTCCTCCTCCTCCTCCCATTGTTCTCCCTAACCCACAAGATCGAAGAATTGAAAGGTTCATTGTCATTAAAGCCCTATTGGAAATGAAACATGAAGATGGTAAACCCGTGTGTACCCATGTTCTAGGAATGAAATCACACATTGATAGGTTGAGATGTTGGGTCTGTCATTCTCGGATAAGTTGGCTGTGAACTGGGTTATGCAGTCACTTCCCGAATCATATAATGAGTTCAAAAGAAAGTATTATATGATGGATCATGACGAAAGCCTCATTGACCTAACTTACTATTCACTAATTCTCCACCATGAAAAACATAACTTTAAGTCCTAAATGTATTGAGAATTCCTAGGTTCGGATGAGATTCATTGAAACTTTTCAATGGCATGTTTAAATCTCGATATGCCCCTCTTGTTTGTGACTGGGATACCGAGGATCACAAAGCGGGTGTGAATTATCATGCAAATTCACATGGTGCCTTCATTGTAACGATCACCTATTCGATGTGCCGGTAAACCACACACGCTCCACTAACTTCTTAGCAAGGTGCAAAGTGTAATTTCATGGGATTGCATCAATTCACTTTTCCCAAAGTAACTAAGATTGGGAAATTTTAAGAAAACATGTAGTTACTTTGTATTTCTTATTATACTTTTAATGAGAGGATGAGGTTGCCCTATCCTACCCGTTCGACTAACAACCCTCCACCGATCAAGCAAGCGGTGGGTGTGAGTGTACACCCATTAAGCGCCATTTTATAGGCCACAACCTTATACCCACCTTATAGACCGGCTTCGTGAATGAGGCCTACTAACGGTAAGACTAGCATTTAAGTTATACATATATAGATATTAATCTTGTAATATTATATTAGTATAGGGTTGGATTTTAAACTTGTAAAAAATTCTAGGGTTTGAAATTTAAATTGTCTAAATTAAACTTTTAATCACAAAACATAAATTTCAAAACTTAAGGGCAAGTTTTAAACATTTAAAACATAAAGGATCAAATAACAAATAATTCAAATTAACCATTAATCACATAATTATTCATATTTGATTTATTTATGATTTCTTGAAAAACAATTTACCAATTTAATCAAAATAATTAATAATTATCATATAACGAAATTAAATAATTGATAAATATCTTCAATTAGTATAAAAATATAGTCATATATATCATAAAATCGGATTTGGGTTGATCTAATATGATAAATGTAAGTTTCCATAAGATAAATATGAAGAAATCCCGATTTTGGCTCTTCCTGACGCTCGGACTCGCCGAGTACCCAAACTGGACTCGCCGAGTCAGGCCAACTCGTCGAGTCCACTATGGGACTCGCCGAGTCCATGACTCAGAACTACAAAAATTGAATTTTGAAGTTAACATTCAAACAATCAAGCATCAATTTAATAGAAACCAATCTAGGCTCTGATACCACTGATGGGTTTTGTACATAAGAACATTCCTATGTGCGCATACAAACCCTAATTCTTGGATCTAGGTTTCTCTAATTAAACATGCATTGAATCCAAGACTCCTAATGGCTAATTAGGTATAAGAACAATACAAAACCAGAGTTAGAAGCATACCTTGAAACACTTGTTTGATCTTCTTGTTCTTGGAGCTTTAGAGTCACAATTATCAATCATCTAATGGTTTACAAACACCAACTAGAAGAGAGAATGATTTGAGAGAGAGGAGAGATGAGGAAATCGGCCAGGGTATCCTTGCTGTAGAGGAGGTGCCGATTTCCCTATCCCAAGGGGTCTATTTATACTTGTAAGGCTCCTAGCGTTTCACCCTTAAACCCTAATTGGATAACTTAGACTCTAAGTAATCCTAATCCTTACCAAAGATAAGCCATGGATGATTTTAGGCTTATCCTAGCCCTAGAAATCATCCACCCTCTCTCCAATAAGGATTTACAGCCTAAAGTGTAACTATCAAACAATTGACAGTTTATACCCTCTTATTTAATTAATCTCTTTAAGTCACCAAATTAATACTAATTAATCTATGACTTATATTAATCAAATAACAATATTATTATTCATTATATTATTCTCATAATATATTAATAATATCTATTCTCTCATAATAAATCATCCTACCAAGTTGCTATGGTGAAGGCAACACAAAAGGACCATGCACAATCGGGTCAAATACTTGCCTAATATAGTTGCAGCCTTAGACACTATTCCAACAAAATATGCACATTTTGTGGAGCTTTTATGATGATGATGATAAAATGTGAATGAATAAAGGGTGAGGGGTTGTAGGTTTGAGAGATGCAAATGGTTACAAAATGATGAAGGTGTATATAAAGACTATGTTTATTGAAGAAGAATAGTTGTAAGACAAATCCATTGTAATAGAATACCTTTAAGCTTCCTTTATAACATAATTTAACTCTAAGTCTCTAGAGTTATTTACTATTACATTTTTACGCTTTTCACATTATCCCAATGACTAATCACTTACATATGTCCGACTAATTAACACATATTTCTACTTTACTCGTTTTAGATAAATATGACTTGAGTTTATAAATTCAATCTTATATGTCTTGTGATACAATACATACTTTGAAACCAGTGATGTTAGCAACTTCACTTGTAGCATACTACCGCTAGAAAAAAATATAAGATTCATATAGACAAAACCGCAAAATTGGTCCTTGTGGTTTGCAAAAAACTTTGGATAGGGTCCAAAAAGTTTTCAACTTGCATGGAAGGTCCAAAATGAAGAAATTTCTATGATTTTATTCCAAAAAAGTTTAAAAAGACGGTAATACCCTTTTATTTTCTTCTTTGTTTATTTTATAATTATTCTAATAGTATTTTAACATAAAATAAAAGAAGAAAATAACAATTATCCCCCTTCTCTCTCTCTCCACCGTAAAGAATACTTATCCTTCTTCTTCATTGTAAATGTATCACTATTGTATCTTATAAACCCAACAACAATGGGTAAAGTGAGGAAATTCACCGTGATCTGATTCCCATGCCACCGTCCCTCTGCCTCGTATCTTACAACTCTAGTTTTATACTACCCTTGTCGATTTGCTTTTGAGGTTACATCTACGATCTGATAACCCCATAGTGACCTTTCTATTGTGATTTTTGGACAGCCCTCTATGTTGACAAAAATGCATTCAAAAGGATTGGATGCAGTTATTCTCGAAGCTCACAAGAATCAATAAACAAATACCATTCATCGACACAAAGAATTTCAGATAAAAATTTGGACATTTATATTTGTAACATCGCGAATGCCAAATAAAAAAAATTATTGGTAAAATCTTCAAAATTGGTCCATTAACAAAGATTCTGATAAAAAGCATATGAGCTAGTGAATAGGATTTTAACGCTGAAAACTGCATCAAAAATGAAAAACCATACCAAGTATCTCTTTTATACACGAATGAAGACCCAAGACTCATCAAATTTCAATGAAATTTCCATCTCCATCCTTCTTCTTCTTCGTAGGTTTCCAGGTAAACAACAACCACCATTATCTCTAAGAGACCAATCAGGATGAAGATAAACAACCCAAATATTGTGAAGCGACCATCAGGCTGAGTTCTTTTATGATCAGACAACTACCAAAAGTAGGGATCATGATGAGATGTGATTCCTACTAAGGTTTCATCCCTATCGTTTCCATACCCTCTGGTTACAAGATTCGTGCTTGAGAGGACTAGAAGTATAAAAATGGTGTGGAGATAGAGAGAGAGATAAAGGGAAGGGCATCAGTGGGGGTAGAGTGGATAGGCGCTTTTTTTCTCTTTTTATTTGAATAAAGTATTTAAAATAATTTAAAGAAGAATACAAAAAAGATATGAAATGGGTAAAATTGTCATTTCAAGTTTACCAAGGACTAAAACCAAAGAAAATTCTTGATTTTGGACATTCTATGCAGGTTAAAAACTTTTTGGATCCTATCCAAAAAATTTTGTAAACCATAGGGACCAACTTTGTAGTTTTGTCATTCATATATTACCTACATATATTTTGGTGAAGCTTATCTTGGAGATCAATGAAGCTGTTATTTCTTGCCTCACTGAAAGTTATGCCTCTCAAAACAGCACAAACAACATACAGACATATCTATGATGTCTGTAACATGAGAACAATATAATTTATACAAATATAAAAGCAAAGAGTTGTTGTGCTTTAAACATTCATAGCATAGATAAATACCTCTAGTTTTACATGCATTTTAAGCATAGCTTGCTCACTGATATCAGCAAGAGTGTAATTCGATACTGAATCAAGACCTAGAAAAATGCAAAGGGACCGCACGAATAGTGATTTTATTGAAAAGGATTCATCAAAAAATTGAACATGAAAGAAGAGCAAGTAATGAAAACTATGATGCAATTGTTATAAGGAATTATCATTTCCCATCACAACTGCAGTAAATAGTGAAATAATACATCTGAAGACCAGGTACGCCTATGGCTTCAAAATCATCATGGAGGAGGAACCGATTATGGTATGTGAGATTGGCAAGTGAGGATTCGAAGGAGGAAAATTAACGTGGAGGAGGCATGTATCGGCAAAGGTACTGTCAAATAGATCCACGATGACGATTCAACAAAGTAGTTCAAAAAATAAAAATTACATTGATCATTCATTGATTTTTCAACGATGCATCTCCGCTCATAAGTGATTCCATCGGATGCCACTTTTTCCTATTTTTAAGTAAACACCATCACTCATCGATTCTGCTAAAGCATATTCATTATCGTCGGCCAATCTTTGTCGATTTTAGGAATCCGACTAATCGGAAACATGTATTTGGTCAAGAAAATGTCATCGACGATCTGGAAATTATCGGATATGGATAGTCGGAGGCGAGATGGTCGAAGCGGGATGAAAGGGTGAGAAAGAGAGAGGGAGAGAGAGAGAGGGAGAGAGAAACGAGATGAAGGGAGAGTATAAGGATGATCGACCAAATTATCTTCTCCCTAAAATGTCCTTTGATTCAATTTAATAAGCTACCCCCATTCTATTTTTTTCCAATTATTTACAACAATGCCACAAATCATCTTGGCAATCTATTATTTGTTGGATTAGTGTCTAAGTCCATAACTATTTTGGTATGTACTTGATCCGATGGTGCATGGTCCTTTTGGGTTGCCTTCACCAAAGCAACTTGATAGGATGAATTATGGAGAGAAAGGATTAAATATGATTTATTAATATATTATGGGAATAATATATTAAAGAAGAAATCATATTGTTTAATTAATATTAGTCAAGAATTAGTAAGAATTAAGTTTGTGACTAAAAGAGATTAATTAAACTTAAAGGACTGGAATTGTAATTATAAGATAATTCCAATTGGGCTATGGTTTGCCTTATATTATAAGGTTGGACGAATTCTATGGGGAAACCCATTAGAAATCGTCCAAGGCCTTTAAGAAAAGGAGTCCATGGGTTGCTTAGGGCTTAAGCATCCAAATTAGGATTTCCTTGTTAGATAACCCTAATAGCCTCAATATTTAAAGAGTCCTTATGCCTCAAAAACGTGGACAATCAAGCATCAATTTAATAGAAACCAATCTAGGCTCTGATACCACTGATGGGTTTTGTACATAAGAACATTCCTATGTGCGCATACAAACCCTAATTCTTGGATCTAGGTTTCTCTAATTAAACATGCATTGAATCCAAGACTCCTAATGGCTAATTAGGTATAAGAACAATACAAACCCATCAGTGGTATCAGAGCCTAGATTGGTTTCTATTGTATTGATGCATTGTAGAGCTGAAAATCATTTTTTGGCCTTCTGTTCGACCTGACTAGGCGAGTCACTACCTGGACTCGGCGAGTCAGCCCTACTCAGCGAGTTCCAGAGTGTGACTCGGCGAGTCGGAGCGTCAGACAGAGGGATTTTCAGATTTTATAGTTGTTTTGCTTAAAGATAATTACCATATTTGTTTTAAACCTATAAAATACGAATTTTATTGTTTCTTAATGAATATACTTTCCAAAAGACAAGATAATTACCAATTGATTAGATAATAACTTCCTTATATGATAAAGATTGAATTATTTGTATTAATTGGGTAACTTATTTTGCAAGAAATTGAAATTAGGTCAAATATAGATAATGATGAAATTAATTGTTTAATCTATATTATTTGTTATTTGATCCTTGTGTTATGAAAAGTTTCATTTATTCCCCTTTAGGTTTTATAGTTTAAATTTGAACTTAAAAGTTTTTTTTTTTTTTTTTTTGAAATTTAAATAGTTAAAACCCAAATGTTTTGAATAGTTTCAAAACTTGCCCTCAAGTTTTGGAATTTAAATTATGATTAAAAGTTTAATTTTGATGTATATTCAAATTCTAAACCCTAATGTTTTGAAATGTTTGAAAACTTATCCTCAAGTTTTTGAATTTAAATGTTGATTAAAAGTTAATTTAGAAATGTTAAATTCTTAAACCCTGGTATTGTTTTGAAAGGCTCAAATCACACCCTTATGGTTTTATTAACTAATTAAGGTGTATAATTAAAAGAGGTTTAATAAATCCATAAAAGTTTTGGTTTATAATTTAATTGAATTAAAAGTATAATTATTAAATTTTACCACCTAGTATTTTAAAAGTGTAAAATACACCTTATACTATATATAACATTAAAAGTCTAACATTATATATATGTATGAGTAAAAGTCAGTCTTATCGTTAGTAGGCCTCATTCACGAAGCTGATCTATAAGGGGTGTTTAAGGAAATTGCCTATAAAATGGCGATTGAATGGGTATCCAGTCTTACCGACCGCACTCTTGACTAGTGGAGGGTTGTTAGCCGAATGGGTAGGATAGGACAAAACCTTCCATTATAAGTATAATGAAGTACAAAAGTAACTAAATGTTTTACAAATTCCCAATCTTAGTTACTTAGGCAAAAATGAATTGATGCAATTCCATGAAATTACACTTTGTGCCCTTGCGAAAGTTAGTGGAGCGTGTGTGGTTTACCGGCACACTAAATGGTTCTAAGCAAAGGTAGCAAAGGGTGACTCAATGTTTGTCATAGTTCGGTGGAGCGTGTGTGGTTTGCCGCCACATCGAATAAGTGATCGTAACATGTGAGGGCACCATGTAAGTTTGCATGGTTATTCACACCCGCTTTGTGATCCTCGGCATCCCAGTCACAAACAAGAGGGGCATATCAAGATTTAAACATGCCATTGAAATGTTCAATGAATCTCAAAGGATCTAGGAGTTTTCATAGATATAAAACTTAAATTATTTTTCGTTTTTCATGGTGGAAATTAGTGAATCGTCATTCACTTACCTTCAAATATTCTGCAACTAGATTACGGCATCCCTTTTCTAGGTGGTAGCGTATTGTGTTGGGTCTTAGCCTTAATATCTCATTTGGGTGATTTATTAAGGACTCAATCAATCAACTAACTTGAATTTATTTTTCTCCCGTTTTGTAGATGTCATAGTTCGACAACTATGGTGTTCCCAAATCCCGTGGAACAAGCATTCCACATGCAGATGATATTCCACGATTCGATCGAGGAACAAGAAATCATACTTCACTTCCTCCTCCTCCTCCCATTGTTCTCCCTAACCCACAAGATCGAAGAATTGAAAGGTTCATTGTCATTAAAGCCCTATTGGAAATGAAACATGAAGATGGTAAACCCGTGTGTACCCATGTTCTAGGAATGAAATCACACATTGATAGGTTGAGATGTTGGGTCTGTCATTCTCGGATAAGTTGGCTGTGAACTGGGTTATGCAGTCACTTCCCGAATCATATAATGAGTTCAAAAGAAAGTATTATATGATGGATCATGACGAAAGCCTCATTGACCTAACTTACATGCTCATTGCTGCTGAATAAGAAATGATTTCGCAAAGCAATGGAGCGTATTTGTTGGGAAAGTCAACCAACCATGCTTCCGAGGACGTTCTAGGAGAACCGACCTGCGTTTGCTGCCAAGAGAAAGGGCGTTGGATACAAGTCTACCCTATTTACCTAAGAGACCTAACAGATGGGAGAGTCAAAACGTATGGCTCTACTTTAGGTAAAATCCATTGACTAACTCTTTTAAGCTCCTATTCTAGATTCTTAATACATAATGTGATAAGATTACAATTGATGTTTTCCAGGATCGAAGAAAGGAGAGGAAGCTTAAGGGAAGAAGTGAGAAGAATCTAACCGTGAAGAAATGGATTTTTATCGCATTACTTGAAGATTAGATTCTTGAGCTACTACTTAGAGTTAGAATTAGGGATATTTATTACATAGTTTTTCAATTGATTTTGCATTGTAAGGACAAATGTTTTTTGCTGCTTTTATAAATAAAATAAATTTTGTTTGACGTATTTATTTATTTATTTCCTTGCAATGAAATCGTTATGAAAAAAATGATGTTCGTATATTTACAACAAATGGATATGATTCTTAATTATGTTGTTTGTGGAAATGTCGAGAAATTACCAAATAGGGAAAGTTTCTCATCGTCCAAGTTTCTATTGGATAGAGATTTGGAATCGTACAACAAGAATTGTATGATGAATGAATAAACTTTCACATTTGGAAATTAGACTAATTCGTTGACAAAGTGTCAAGTGAAGGACTAGGAGATCGAGTACACAAGGTTATGTGTTGATCAAGTCCACCACAAGAGTAACAAAGATATTCGTAATGATTTACTAAAAGGTTAGCAAATATGATTAAACTTATAAGATTAAGTGTAATATTGAATTGATTGTAAAAGTTTAAATCAATAAGTAGAACGAATAAGAAGAATTAAGTAGGCAGAAAGATAAAAGTTTCTCCATTCTAAGAAGAAGGGAGAGTACCTTTTACGCTTTATGATAGGTCTTAATGATTAAGAACCATATCTCAATTGATCCTCTAAGTAAGTCTTAGTACAATTGTATGTCTAAGAAGAGGAATCAAGAATTGGAGAAATGGTTAGATCAAGAAGTCAATCACACTTCGTTCCAAAAAAAGTCTTAAAGTTAATATTGTGACATTGAGTAATAAGTATTAAGAAGGTTTATAACATTCATCAAATGAGGAAAGTTGTGATTTCTTGGATAAGACAAAGACCAACTAGGACCTATTTATGAAATGCTTTGATAAAAACTACACTAACTCTAGAATATTTGGTTGTCAAGAAATGTTTATTGACAAGAGAATCTTATATGTCAAGGAGTCAGTGGGAGTCTTAATTGACTTGAAAGGTTTCAAGAACAAATCAAAATAAACCTTATCTAACATCACTAGCACACGACTTGAGGTTTATAACCTATCGTGTTGACGTTATTGTGTTTCTGTGCCATTCCAGTTGAGTTAATTATGCATGTGAGTTCTATGAGTTCTCATTTGAATGCATAAGAGGCAAGGACATGAATCAATGAAAAGTACATTGACAGGAAAGGGTGAGATGCTTAACTGCTTGGAAGACATGGTGGGCAGCCGTGTTACCATAAGGCAAGAAATCAAGATTGAGAATGTTCGGTCCATATGAGTTTGAATTTGTCGCAAACTTTGGTTTTGAAAAATTCACATGGATAGGAACACACACATACACCATTAAATCTAAGTGTCATAAGATTCCCTCCTTCATGAAAATGACTGTGAGGAAATGCTTTCACTAAGAGAGATTTTAAGATAGCAATTGCAAAAATTGTATTCTCGAATTCGATTATGGTTATGGTATCCCTTTCCATGATTCGAATTGTGAGATTTGGCAATTATTCTTAATTGTTTAGACAGACATATGAGCTATCTTAGACAAAGGTGTATGAGATTAAGAAGCCTTGATAAAAGATTATCACAGCATTAAGTATTAGAAACATGAACTTAAGAAATTCAATAGGTATTGTTTTTCTGAAAGTTAAGTTGTTTCTGAATACATGTCAAAGATAGTGGGAGCATAAGTGTTATGTTTATAATAATCATCATGATATTGGGAGCATAAATGTTATGATTGTATGATTATTAAGGCAAGTATTTCAAGTTAGAAATATTAATTATAGAAAACAAGAGTCATACTTTGCAAAGTTGTAAGGGTTGAATAATTGTTTTGCTATAATTAAGGGAGAGAATATTATGCTTCATTTCAAAACTAAAGGCTTAGGTTGTGGAATGTTAATAAATTTAGTCAAGGATACATAGTGTGTTCTTAAATTTCGATTATGATTACGACATTCATCTTCATAACTCGAATTGTGAGAACGTAGCACGTAAAATATTATGGTAGAAGATTAATAAACTATCAAATCTTCATGTAAGACATTATGAATCGTGTCCCATACGCTTAGGGTATAGGATCGATTGTAAATGCTATAATATTTAACCATTCTAAAATTTTCAAAATGTCTAGCGCATTTAGAGGGAAAAAGGACAAGAATCGGTTTTAACTGAGATAATTAAACAACTATCAAAGGACAATCCAAAGTTCGTCAAGGATTGGTCGCTTGTGAGTAGTTGGAAGTATAGTATTGGATGGAGTACATCGACATTATTATGAATAGATAAGATTCTATTAAGAATAAGTTGTCATATGGTAAGTATGGAAAGGTTTCCATGTTGGGAGTTAGATATTGAGAATCTATGTCTAGATTAGAAATTTTATGCAAAAGGATGTTCAAAGAAATGTACTTTAAGTGAGAAACATCACATCTAAGGAATTGTATTGTAACAATTTCCGATAGAGAGCTTTGTAATTTCATTGGCAATAGTCATTGTGACTTTAGTGCAGTGACATTATAAAAGGATCATTGCATAAAAATGTTAGAATCTAACATATTCTATAAGTAGCAAGAATTTGATATTCTGTCACTTATGAAAAAGGATTTGGAGTTGTGAAATGAGTATAATTGGAAATGTGTTAATTTGATCTATTTCACAAAGTAAGAACCATAGGTAAACATTGTGTGCATGCTGAGAGCATGAGACAAGTGTTGTAATTCAAGTAGGAAGTTAATTACCCGAAGCAACAAATAATGAGTAATCAATATGGTGATGAATAAAAGGTGTTTTATTTATACTCAAGGGTTTGAGGCCATATGAGATTCGTATTATTCTTGTGTTTCACGTTGCATGTTTTGACTTCCTGAATAATTTAATTGGTTGAGAATAGTCAAATTATTCAAACGGGCCATAGTCGTTCATATGTTGGAAGTAGGTATGAATGAAGACTATCGTGAATTAGTGTGTGGATTGTATAAAGAGTATTAGACATAAGCAAATGTTTGCTACAACGTTTATGAGTGTTTATGAATATGATTTGAGCATTGGATTAAACCCACACTCACTTGGATCACTTCATGGATTTTATCACAAGTGATTGGTGAGATGATAACATCTTATATTCTTGAAACCGAGATGTGTGAGTTGTATCTTACAAATCGGTTGCACATTGATGATATATAAACGCACCAGTAACTTGGTGTCATAAAACATATTGTTGTGTGTGATTTGGTGAGTGAGTGAAAGTGAGCATTGAATCAAAGTTTATCCGTTCCTTTTATCCAAAGTAGGATAAAAGCGATATCTTTGGGACCCTCGATGATTTAGTGATGACAAACGTAAATGCTCGGCCGTGCTAGGGCTAATTTGATTTGTTCAATTAGTTAGTCTTCATAAATCGGAAGTCGAGAAATAGTACAGAGAGAATGATTAGAAATCATGTCTTATACGATATCTATAATGGAGGAATATATGATCCCTTATCTAAAGGACACGTGTATCTGATAGGATCAGAGTTGACAATGGCTTTTAAAAGCTACGATTGCAGATCAGGATCAGAAGTCATTCGCAGAATAGTTATTAGACTTATCCAAGTGGGAGACTGTTGGATTAGTGTCTAAGTCCATAACTATTTTGGTATGTACTTGACCCGATGGTGCATGGTCCTTTTGGGTTGCCTTCACCAAAGCAACTTGATAGGATGAATTATGGAGAGAAAGGATTAAATATGATTTATTAATATATTATGGGAATAATATATTAAAGGAGAAATCATATTGTTTAATTAATATTAGTCAAGAATTAATAAGAATTAAGTTTGTGACTAAAAGATATTAATTAAACTTAAGGGACTGGAATTGTAATTATAAGATAATTGCAATTGGGCTATGGATTGCCTTATATTATAAGGTTGGACGAATTCTATGGGGAAACCCATTAGAAATCGTCCAAGGCCTTTAAGATAAGGGATCATTACAAAAGGGAATTGTGATTGTTATTGCTATATAACAATCAAGGTAATATCTTAAACCCATTATTATGTTAATGTCGATTATCATATGCTAGAATTAGGGTTTATAGTCTTGGATAAGTTGCATGTACAATAGAGAAACCTAGATCCAAGCATTAGGGTTTGTATGAGCACATATGATGTTCTTATGATCAAAACCCATCATTATTTTCATCCAGCGACTCTTGTTTGGTTCTCGCGTTCTCGGGAATATATGAGTTCTCAAATGACCTTCCTCTCTCTCTTTATATATATATATATATATATATATATATATATATATATATATATATATATGTGTGTGTGTGTGTGTGTGTGAGGTTCACTAAAGAACCATAATTAACAAGCAACCAAGTAGCCAATCGTGAGCGTTAGAAATCATAATGATCAATGGCCAAGGAAATAGATGTAGACTTCTACATTGGACACATACGTACCAGATTATACCAAAAAATCAATCTCCTTACCAAAAACCCCACTTCTTTTTTTAGTTTAATTGTTTTTAGGCCACATTTTTTATCAAAAAAAAAAAAAAAAAAAAAAAACCAATTATAGATTTGTTCTCGATTTTTCGTAATTTTTCCATAGAGATCAATGATGGTATATAAAGAATAAAGTTTTTTTTTTCGAAAAAAACCCACTTCATTTTGTTAGTTTTTTCAATATTTAAGTTTTTTTTATCAAAAAAAAATAATAATAATAATTATACCAAAAATATTAACTTTTTGTACTCTATTAATAAACATCAACACCGATTTAATAATAAATAAATAACCACGAATAGTGTAGATTCACACTGTGAATCTAAACTATAAATATTTCAATTTTTAACATTCACAATGTGAAAAAACTCGAACAGTTCAGATTTACATTGTGAATCTAACTTACTATTATGTACATTGTGAGTCTAAGAAGCTTCACACAGATAATAATAATAATAATAATAAAAAAAACTCGATCATTGTAGATTCACACTATGATTCTAACTGTAAATATTTTAATTTTTAACATTCACAATGTGAAAAAAACTTCGATCAGTTCAGATTCACACTCTAAATTTGACTTATTTTCACTTGTTCATACTTTAATTTAGTATATATTGATACTTTCACTTTTTCACACAATATATATATATATATATATATATATATATATATATATATATATATATATATATATATATATATATATATCACAAATGGTCCCTATTATTTGGGGTAATCTACGAGTTAGGTCCTTAAACTTTTTCTTAACTCGAACAGTCCTTATTAGATCTTTTTATTGTATGTTTAGTCCGACCTAAAAAGACTGTTATTCTCTTATTAACTATTTTAATTAGTTTTTTATTCACAAATTAATAATAAAATTAAAAAATAATAACACTCCCCACCCTTTCCATTTATCTTCATCCGCATGCAATTGACCACCACCATTTTAAACTCCTTCGTTTCCCTCTCTCTTCTATAAATTATTCAAATATGGATTTTTTATTTAATGTTTTTTACTCATTTTTTGAATATAAACAAACAAAATATGATATTATTTGTATATTTATTTTAATTTCTTTTATTCAGCCTTAAGAGGTTTTATTGTTTTTTTTAAATAATAATCTTAATTTTTATGATAAACAACTTAACAACTATCAAAATAATAATTATATTTTAACACCTGTTTGTTAAAAGAATAATCTTAAATAAAATCCACCACTTATTAATACCTATTAAGTATATATTTTCTGAAATAATAAAAAATTCTCTTCGTGTTTATTTTAATAAAAGAAATATGATTCAAATTAAAATACGAGGGGATTTTTTAATATTCCCGACAATATATACTTATTGAGTATTAAAAAGTGGTAGATATTATTTAAGATTATTCTTTTAACAAATAATTGTTAAAATATAGTTGTTATGATTGCATACTAGTGTTTTTTCTTATATTTAAGATTATTCGTTTAAAAAAGTAACAAGAAAACATCCTAAAGCTGAATAAAAAAAAAAGTAAAACATATAAATGAATGATGTAAACGAAAAACACATGAAAAAAATTAAATAATTATATTTAAAATTTGATAGTTATCCGAGATTCTATTTAATTTATTTCTTCGAGCAATATATATATATATATATATATATATATATATATATATATATATATATATATATATATATATATATATATATATATATATATAAAATGTGAACAAACAAAACTTAAAAAAGATATATTAAATTGTTTATTCAATTATAACATCAAAAAATATTAAAAGATTTTTAAACCCTGAAAACAAATATGAATATATAAAGGCAAGAATAAATAACAATACTATATATATATATATATATATATATATATATATATATATATATATATATATAATAATAATAATAATAATAATAATAATAATAAAATGTTAAATAAATATGGAAAAGAAAAAAGAAGAATAAGTTAGTATTTTTATATGAAACAATGACGGAAAATGTAATATTTATAAATTATAGGGATGTAATCTATTAACTTTTAAACTTAGGGACTAAAACTAAGAATCAGACCAAAACTCAAGGATCATTTCTGTAATTTATTCTAAAAAAACATGAAAATAATTTTGAAAAATGGACATTTATAAGCGTTTCATTAGTATATACAATCATTACATTAAATTTCAATTAAGTTTACTGTCAATTGTTTTGAATTGGTGGTTTTGAATTTTTTTTCGGGTATCTTTAAAATCCCCATATATATATATATATATATATATATATATATATATATATATATATATATATATATATATATATATATATATATATATATATATATATATAGAGAGAGAGAGAGAGAGAGAGAGAGAGAAAGAGAGAGAAATGATCAATTCGGAACTCAAAGTTTCCCGAGAACCCGAAAATTAAAGGTGGATCGTTAGATCAAAATCTTGAATGACTTAGATTGATCATGTTGTGACATTCTCATTTTCACGGCCAGAAAATACCGATTTTGTTTATGCTTTATAAAAAGCAGAGTAACTCTTTAAATAAAAATGTTGCGGAATTTGTTCCCAGTAAAACGTAATAAATACGTTATCAAAGCATTTCGAAGAAAAATATTTTTATTCATTTTAAAATATTTGGGATGCCATCGTCAATAAGGAAACATAAACACAACTTATATTGATTATCACTAGTGATTTATATCTCGTTAATCTCTTAGTGTAATGTGACTTCATATCAACACCTATGATATAAATAAAATAAGTGGGTCAGGTTGGGAAACCTGGTGAGTACATAGGGTTTTCAATCCACAATAAATAAGTTTATTAACTTTATCAAACCAAACAAACCCAATTATCCATTCTCGTTATCCTCAGATTACGTCCCTAAACACTTATCATAAGGGACCTAGACAAAGGATCAACATCAGGATGGACACTATTGCCAAGGGGATTCCTTAGCAATAAATGTCCTATAGGCAACCATGTGGGGGATGGAGTACACCTGGTGAGCACACAGTTTAGATAAACACATACATGTTGCGAGCCCCCTAGCGTTGCACTGAACTGTCTAGAATAGTCCGTGGTCGTCATCTATACTCCGTTAGACGACTGGATCATCAATAACATCTATATCGAGGCCTCTCATTATTTTATTTGGTCACACAAAAACTATTACATCTACCAATGGTTTACCCAACACATTTTGTAGATATAAAATACATATACAATTTAAATCATTTAAAACGTGTATAAAAATATTTCACCGAACATAGACAACAAGTATTCAGATAATATGCACACATAGCACGTAATTTATATTAATTACTTCATATATATGTGTAAGATGAAAGGTACCATGCACTCACTTGAAAATGTGGTGATTCCGAACTCAGACAGCGCTTCGCTTCTTAAAAATAATTTCCTTCGACGAAACCTACTTTTATTACCACTAGAGTTTAGTATATTATTCGCCGAGACTATTTAATAGTCTAGCTATTATTACTAGTATATAAGCATTAAACAATACTTATATAACCCATAATAATAGCCAAAGTACTTATTATAAGTTCCTAATAACGTTACTATAATTAAATAAAAGCTATATTAAAAATAACGTATGTGTAGCTCACTTACAGTGGATTTTATAGAAAATCGGGATTTGCTTGGAGAACCTTTCCTGAGAAAAAAAAGCTCTTCTTCGCAGAGTCGTCGAGCACTCCGGGGATTCTGTCTCATGCTAGGGAGGTCCCCTAGTCTTTTCGGGGGTTTCGGGGCTAGAGAGAGGTTCTAGAGAGAGAGAGAGAGAGAGAGAGTAAAGAGAAGAAAGAATGAGAAATGTATGAAGAAAATGACGGTGTGATAGGTTCTATTTATAGGGTGAAAAATGGCTGAACTTGGTGCCACATGTCACTGTGTAGTGGCAAGACTTGGGGAGAAAGCAATGGCCAAGATTGTGTCACATCACCCATTTTCGCACCACATACTTCCAACTTCTAAAATCCGTAACTTTCACATACGACCTCCGTTTTTGACGTTCTTTATATCCACGTGTAGGTAAAAATAAGATCTACAACTTTCATTTTAACTCTGTTGGCTATGTCTCGACTGATCTTAAATTTAACAGTACGAAGAGATTATACTATTAAATGTCCGTGTAAAATTCATAACTTCTACATACGGACTCTCTTTTCGTCTGTTTTTTTACCGTTGAGTTTCTATTAATGAGATATTCAATTCACATTTAGGTCGAGTAGGCCAAAAACCGCTCGATCTAAAATTCGAGTTTCGGGTTGTGCACTGCTAAGCCAAATCTTAGAAAATTCATAACTTCCTCATACGAAGTCAGATTCAAGCGTTCTTTTTTTTTTTGTGGGTTCTCGGTTTAACGTATACTACAAATTTTGTTTAGATTTATAAGGCTTAAAATTACTCCATCATAAATTCACTATTTACGTCTCCCGGTGTCATGCCGGTTTTGCTGTAAAACTTCGTCGAACCATAACTTCTTCATTATAACTCAGATTTCAACGTTCTTTATATGTATGGAATCCTTGAGACGTATTCTACAACTTGGTTAACATTATTCATTCTAAATAATTTTTTGTAAAAACTTCATTTTCGACCCCTATTATCTCTAAGTTGACTAGCCCGGATCTACGAGCGTTACAATTATCTCCACCTTAGGATGATTACGTCCCAGAATCATCAACGAAACAGGGCTCACACGATGATGCCATATGTTATCTCTTCATCCTAAGTAATAACCGTAACTTTTATATTTCTTTGAATGAGTTTCCAACTCCAAGACTTCCTGACTGCAGGTGATGCCCGATCTTGGACCTGCTCTCTATCTCATGTTAGACTTCCAATCATGTTCTTCATGTAAAGATCTTGATCTTTATTCGAGACTCCTTTTTAAAAAAACTTGAGATAAGTTTCTTACTTGAGATAAGTTTCTTACTTCGGCAACAGACCATAGATCCAAACAAATAATAGCATATAAGGCATAAGACATTTAGCACATAAAACATTCTAGGCATATTTCCTAAAATAAACTAGTGCTTGTGTTTAAAATATAGCAGACACTCATCTCACAATCATCGCTTAGCATTCTAAGTTTAAGTCTAGAAATTTCCAACAATCCTAGTTCGCTTAAACTAATGCTCTGATACCAACTGTGACATCCCCATTTTCACGCCAGAAAAGACCGATTTTGTTTATGCTTTATAAAAATCAGAGTACCTCTTTTAATAAAAAATCAGAGTACCTCTTTTAATAAAAACATTGCAAAATTTGTTCCCAGTAAAACATGATAAATACGTTATCAAAGCATTTCTAAAGAAAAGTATTTTTAATCATTTTAAAACATTTAGGATGTCATCTTCAATACCGAAACATAAACATAAACAGAACTTACATTCATTATCACTAGTGATTTATATCTCCTTAATCTCTCAGTGTAATGTGACTTTATATCAACACCTGTGATATAAATAAACTGAGTGGGTCAGGTTGGGAAACTTGGTGAGTACATAGGGTTTTCAACCGACAATAAATAAGTTTATTAACTTTATCAAACCAAACAAACCTGATTACCCATTCCCGTTATCCTCACATTACGTCCCTAAACACTTATCATAAGGGACCTAGACTAAAGACCAACATCAGGATGGACACTACTGCCAAGGGGATTCCTTAGTAATAAATTTCCTATAGGCAACCATGTGGGGGATGAAGTACACCTGGTGAGCACACAGTTCAGATAAACACCTACAGGTTGCGAGCATGCTAGCATTCCACTGGATTGTCTAGAATAGTCCGTGGTCATCATCTATACTCCGCTAGATGACTGGATCATAAAGAACATCTATATCGATGCCTCTCATTATTTTATTTGGTCACACAACAACTATTACATCTACCCATGTTTTACCCAACACATTTTGTAGATATAAAATACATATACAATTTAAATCATTTAAAACGTGTATAAAAATATTTCACCAAGTATAAATAGCAAGTATTCAGAAATTACGCACACATAGCACATAATTTATATTAAATACTTCATATCTATGTGTAAGATGAAAGGGACCATGCACTCACTTGAAAATGTGGCGATTCCGAACTCAGACAGCGCTTCGCTTCTTAAAAATAATTTCCTTCGATGAAACCTAGTTTTATTACCACTAGAGTTTAGTATATTATTCGCCGAGACTAATTAATAGTCTAGGTATTATTACTAGTATATAAGCGTTAAACAATACTTATATAACCCATAATGATAGCCAAAGTACTTATTATAAGTTCCTAATAACGTTACTATAATTAAATAAAAGCTATATTAAAAATAGTGTAGGCGTAGCTCACTTAAAGCGGGTTTTATAGAAAATCGGGCTTTGCTTAGAGCAGCGTTCCCAAGCAGAAAAGTTCTTCTTCTCGTAGTCGTAGAGCACTCTGGGGATTCCGCCTCATGATAGGGAGGTTCCCTAGGTTTTTCGGGGGGTTTCGGGGCTAGATAGAGGTTCTAGAGAGAGAGAGAGAGAGAGAGAGAGAGAGAGAGAGAGAGTAAAGAGAAGAAAGAATGGGAAAGGTGTGGAGAAAATGAGGATGGGAGAGGTTCTATTTATAGGGTTAAAAATAGTTGAACTTGGTGCCACATGTCACCATCTAGTGGCAAGACTTGGGGAGAAAGCAATGGCCAAGATTGTGCCACATCACCCATTTTCGCACATCACACTTTCGACTTCTAAAATACGTAACTTTGACATACTACCTCCGTTTTTGACGTTCTTTATATCCACGTGTAGGTAAAAATAAGGTCTGTAACTTTCATTTTGACTCCGTCAGCTAATTCTCGACCAATATTAAATTTAATAGTATGAGCAGATTATACTGTTAAATGTCCGCGTAAAATTCATAACTTCTACATATAGAGTATGTTTTTGTCTGTCTTTTTACCGTTGAGTTCCTATTAATGAGATCTTCAATTCTCATTTAGGTCGGGTAGGCCAAAAACCTCTCGATCTAAAATTCGAGTTTCGGGTTGTGCACTACTAAGTCAAATCTTAGAAAATTCATAACTTCCTCATACGAAGTCAGATTTGTGCGTTCTTTTTTTGTATGTTCTCGTTTAACGTATACTACAAATTTTGTTTAGATTTCTAAGGCTAAAAAGTACTCTATCAATTCACTATTTACGTCTCCTGGTGTTGTGCCAGTTTTGCCGTAAAACTTCGACATACCATAACTTCTTCGTTATAACTCAGATTTCAATGTTCTTTATATGTACGGAACGCTTGAGACGTATTCTACAAATTGGTTAAGATTATTAATTCTAAATAATCTTTTGTCAAAAATTCATTTTCGACACCTATTATCTCTAAATTGACTAGCCCGGATCAACGGACGTTACACATGGCGTAATTGTAATTATCACTTGTTTCGATGGTATCTTAGACATTTGATAAGTATTTAAAAGATCAAATTAGGAATTAAAAATATCAATCATAATAATCAATTTAACAAATTAAGAAAAAACCCACACACACAAACACGAGTTTCTCACTCTCTCTCCCATCTCTCAGGTTCTTCACGACTGCATCATCCGCCTCCTTCCGATGAATATCTCTCCATGCAATCTTTCCACCAAGGATACCGCCACATTGAGGATCAAATTCGACGCACAGACTAAGGATCGATGATCTACTCCATCTACCGCCTTCCTCTTCCTTCCATCCTCCGTCTCTACCTGTTCTTACAAACAACAACGACTACCAATCGCCGATACTTTGTATGGCATATCAACAACGTCAAATCCACGATCCAAGAGATCTACTTCATTTATTTTTATGTTTGATTGCAACAATAAATCGTCGAATCACATTTGTGGTTCATCGATCACCTCTATCTGGCAAGGATCTTATACCACCAATGCCTTCTTTTCCAATTGCATCTCCAACCGCCACAAACTACAAAAACACTGTCACATATGGCTCCAACCTCCACATTTCCCACCTATGTATCGATTATTAAGTAAGAATCATCTAACACTTCATGATTGAATCTGTTTTCATGACCTCGATCTGTTACATTGAATGTTGCTAATCTGATTTACTTCAGTTTAATTTTATTCTTCAAATGTAGTTTGACGTAGAAACTCTTTGAATCAAAACCACTAATTTTCGTGAGAGTGGAGATCTCCTTGTTTTGCTCATCACATGTTCGATGAAATGCCTCAGAGGGTTTTGGGTTCTTTTGAGCTTAGAAGAAGTGACATCATATGGAGATCATTCTTTTGCAAAAATTGGAATACATCAAATTTTATTTGCTCTAACTTGCATTCTCTTTTTCACTTTATCGATTATTATTTTCATCATATATTACAACAGTCTAGTTCCAAATGTTTTTGTGCCCTAAAATTCAACGAGCTCTTACAATATTTTCACTGTTTTTAATGCTTTGGTGCAGACCCCCTTACCTTGAACCAATGTTTCTTGTTCATATCAACTGGTTCTTTATCCCACTTCTTCTTAGATCACCTATTTAAGGTAATATTTCTCTTCAGGTTTACATAATAGAGGCAAAATAATAAGAGTTATTAGTTTGGATGTGATTCCTATATTTACATGTGATTCAAATGTAAATCACATGTGATTCACATGTAGATCATATGTGATTCACATGTATATATCATGTGATTCACATATTAATATAATCTAAATCATATGCGAATGATATATGATTCACATTTAATCACAAGTGAATTACATATGAATTATGTAAATATGAACACATTCATATGTTAATCGCATGAACATCACATGTTATTCACATATTAATCACATTTGAGTCATATGTAAATCACATTTGATTCACATATAATTCACATGTAAATCAAATGTGATTCACATGTAAATCATATGTGATTCAAATGTAAACACATATGATTCACATGTAAATCACATGTGATTCATATGTGAATCACATGCGATTCACATGTGAATCACATTTACATATGATGTCATATGTAAATGTGATTCATATGGGAATCATATGTGATTCATATGTGAATCGCATGTGATTCATATGTTAATCAAATGAAATTCACATATGTATTTTTTTGAGCGTTTTTGCATCAATCGTTTTTTTTAATTTTCTTGTAGATTTGGAAAAAATTGTGGTGAATATTGAAGAGGTGAAAAATGATAAATTGAAGAAAATAAGGAAATATTGACACGAAGACATGTAAACGATTTGAAATTTGTAGAATTTCTTATTTTTTATATTTTACATTGTATCGAATAAAATACTTCTACTGTTATGTTTATATATTAATTAATAAAAATTAGAGTTTTTGTGATTTACTTACGAATATTATAGTATAAGAAATATATACATGCATTTTAGAAAAATATGCATATATACACCTAAAAATTTACTTTTAAAAAAATGCAATTTTTTTTTTAATTACAGTTTTATTTTTAAATGCAGTTTTTTTTAAATGTAACTTTTTTTTAAAAAAACTTGTAGTTTTTTTTTTTTTTTTTTGAAAAAATGACGTTTTTCTTTTTTGAAAATGCAGTTTTTTGTTTTAAAGTGTAGATTTTGTTTAAAAAAATATAGTTTTCTTTAAAAAATTGGAGTTTTTTTGAAAAGAAAAATTAAGTCTTTTTTTTTTTTAATTATAGATTTTTTTTCGAAAAAATTGCAGTTTAAAAATAATTTGTTTTTCAATTTTTTTTTTCTAAAATTCATGTTTTCTATAAAAATTAAAAAATTTGTATTTGCTTTTAAAAAAACGAAAAATACTATATTTTAAAAAATCTAAAACTTTGATTTATGATGTAAATTTTTAGACCTTTATAATAATATATTAAATAACACAAAAAATTAAATATTAAATAAGATTGGTAAAATGACGATCATGTAGTTAATGAATTACTTTTTATCCAACGCTCCACTTTTAGTTATCGGGTTCTCGGATAACTTTGAGATCTCAACGGATATCACCCCTATATATATATATATATATATATATATATATATATATATATATATATATATATATATATATATATATATATATATATATTCACATAATTTAGTGAAGAAAATTTGAATCCTCTAAAAAAATTGGAATTGAAAAGAGTTAGAATCTTAAGTAATTTGAATCATTGACGTGTTTGATCCGCTCAAACTAAAACAAAATCTAAAATGTTAATAATATTGATGATTTTAGTGTCATCAATCATTTTAGTATATAATCAGGACTAAACTGACACATGCAAAAAAAAAATTGGCTACAACCCAAGATTAGAAGTACGGAGTGTGCACTCAGATAAGTTAAAGTGACATTGAGAACACGTGGGTCTAAGGGAAACCAGTGGTAGTACGGAGGGCAACATAAGTCTACTAGAAATAAACATGTCTTTTCCCTTCCGAAATTAACCAAAGACAAATTGCAAATTTTGCCCTGTGCCATGTCAAAAATTGGGACTTTGGTCCGAAAAGTTTTAGAGTTGCACCACCAGTCCAAAAATTTATTTTGTTGCGAGTTTGATTTGTTGATTTTTTTTTTATAATAATGGATTTGCCCTTGGTATTTCGTTTTTGTCATGTTTTAATTTTTTGTTTTAAACTAAAAAAAAGGCAAAAAGAAACACTTATCCCTATACCACCTACTCACCCCTTACCTAAGACCTTTTACCCTCTTCCACTTAATCTATTCACATTACTGGCACACAATCGACGAAAATCCAGGAACAACGCTTGAGTCGTCACCTTCTTTGGAGATCTAGAACACAGTCAGAGATTTGGAACACCACTCGAGCAGTCATCACCGTTAGAGTTCTACAACGTTGGCTTCATCTTTCTCTTTCTCCGATGATGCTGACGATGCTCGTCGGATAACTCTTTCTCTCTCTTCTACTCTTCGAACATCGACCGGTAGGACCAATTTTAGATTTGGAATCCCCTAATCGAGCATTCCTATGTGGTCAACGTACAATGTTGTCTGTAAAAAACCCCAATCCACCCGCCGCCACTGCCATAAAACCCCAATCGACTAACCTTATGTTTTTCATCAGCAACATAAAACCCCAAGGGTGTTCAACGTTACCTTTATCAGAGTTGAAGATCTTGTTTTAAGTGCTAACGAAGCAATAGATCTCGCATTGTCTTCTTCGCCGAAAAATCGAGGGTTTTCCAAGAGGTTCAAACTTTGGTCGGAGTTAACGATCCGATGGTATTTGGTTGGAGTTAAAGATATACTTGTATTGATTGGTGTGGTGCTTGCGTTCATATCTCTGGTCGTCAACGGTGGAGGTAGCGTCCGTATCTCTAATCAATGATTGTGGTGGCAGCGTTCATATCTCCGATCAGTGGTGGGTAGTGGTGGTGGTATTGCTCTTTTTGAAAATCATGTAGAAAATAGATATTTTAGAAAAAAGGGAGAGACACGAAAGGGGGGAGAGATGGGTGAGGGTTGTTTTTTACTTATGTTTTGTCTTAATTGTTGTGATAAAAATAAAATGAAAAAGAAAAGTAAAAGGTCAAATCCGTCATTTGAAATATACTCAAAAAGTTTTGGACCAAACTCAAAATAATTTTTTTATTTTGGACTACTGATGCAACCTCAAAACATTTTGAACCAAAGCCCACAGAGACCAAATTTGCAAATTTGTCTTTACTAAATTAAACTAACATGGTCTATATTGATGGCGTCAGTTATCGTAGACACACACACGATTTATCATATAACATTACTCTATCAAAATATTATCTATAAGAACATAGAACAAAAGCAAGGTATTTTATGTTTTGGTCTTAGATTTTTCCTATGATCCAAATTCTATTTTTCTTGGAATAACTCAACTTTCAATTTGTATAACCCAAGTAATATGGTCGAATTAATGATTCTAAATGTATTTCTAACATGATGCACAATATTATCCAAATTTTATCGATATTTTGTATCTTTTTTTAAGAGCGATAATTTTTATAAAACTATCTGAAAGCTAAGAAAAAAGATTACATGGACATAATAAAAAAAAACCTCCCCAATTAGTCTTAAACTTCCTACTTCTACTATTAACCCATAAAAGACTGGGTGACACTTTTATCAAAAAGCTCACGCTGAAAAAAAGAGTAAGAGTTGAAAATCAAGGAGTTTCAAAAACACCATAAAACCCACCAACAAGTAAAAAACACGCCTCCAAATAGTATTTAACCGTTGAAGTAAAGTTCAACGCTAAAAGCCAATCAGACCAACCTTGAAGCGAAAAAGTGATAGGAAAAGGAGCATCCCACCTGCAACATATCAAACCGATAAGATCTTGGGATATCAATCACTAGAAAAACAAATGAACCGAATTATATGTCCCGCCATCACACACCGGACACATGACAAAATAAATATAAAAACCCTATAACGAAAGGTTCCAACATAAAGGTAATTTGTCAAGAACCAAGCACCAAATGAATACATTCACCTTGATGGAAACAAGCTTATTCCAACGGGACTGACAAGAAATCAACGGAAGCAAAATGCTATCAATGTGAGATCTATAAAAAGGCACTAAAAAGTACCCCGAACCCTACAAGGACCAACACCATCTGTCTGAAATAGGAGAGAGCAGTACATTATGGAGCAATAAAAACAAAACCTCCAACTGAGCCAACTCGACCCTGACCCTTGTGGGACGTCGAAAAGAAGACTCCCAACCATCCTGTTAGAACTTAGCGAGAACTGTAATATCCTACTCATTTTCCAAGGCGAATAATCATGGAAATCGGGTTCTTAACAGAGTCTGGTCTAACCAAAACTCACTGCAAAACAATGTACACACACCATTGCCAATACGTCCTTTACAAAAACCAACCATATTCAAACCTTTCCCAATCAAGTCATGCAAAGTGCTCAAAATAGAAAAACAAATAACAACCAAAAGACTTGGAAACCAACAATAGAGGCTAATTCTACAATATCCATTAATCGATTTTATAACCATAGCCTATAACGCCTTAGGATTAACAAGAAATCTCCAAACCATGTAAACAAAAGAGCACAGTTTAGCGAAAAAAGACTACTAACATCTAGACCACAAACTTCCTTTTTAGCCATGACCTATTTCCAATGTACCCAAGTCATCTTTCTCTCTTCTAAATCTTCCCCTGAAAACAAATTATTATGCATTGACTTAATTTGCGACAAGATGATAGCTGGAGCCCTAAAAATCAACATGAAGTTAGTCGGCAACTCTCCTAAGACCTACTTCAAAAACGTAAGCCTACCTCCCATAGAAAGCGTCCTCGCCTTTCAATTGGAAAGTTTAGAAGTAACTTTATGAATAGTACCAGACCAACCAACAATACGAAACATACTTTCACCAACACTGACCCCTAAATAAGAAAAAGGAAATTGCATAAATGCACAACCGATACCCGCTGCTCCCTCTATGTTCATTAGGAATATCAATCCCCAAAAGCTTTCTATTATGAAGATTTATCTTCAAATCAGAAGCTAAATGGAAACATCGAAAAATAGGTTGAAAGTCAACCAATCACTAATAATCATAAAGTATCTATGTAAAACATATGAGAAAGAGAGATTGAATTAGATCCTCTTTCCTAATAGTAATATCGGTAAACAAATTATACAACATATCATTATGAGAAAGAGGGTCACCCTGCCTCAAACCTCTATAAAACTAAAACTCCATGGTGGCTGACCCAGTCACCAACATAGAACCCATAGAAGAATAAAGACATCTCTGAATCCAAACCCTCCATGTAGAGCCAAAATTGAAACTTTCTAGCACATCATTAATAAATTCCCAACACACTGAGTCATAGGCTTTCTCCAAATCGACCTTAAGAATCATAACTGTTTTCTGCACCACCTTACACCATGAAACCACCTCATTAAGAATCATAGGTCCATCTAAGATTTGGTGCCCCTTGATGAAGGTTGACTACTCCATGCTAACCAAATCATTAATCACTGCCTCAAGTCTAATAGCTAAAATCTTGCCAACAATTTTAAATTAGCTGCCAATAAGACTAACAGGAAGGAAATATTTCACCGCCTTAGCGTCATGAACCCTTGGAATAAGGGAAATAAAAAGGTGGATTACTACTAGTGGAGCCTAGATATCCAGAGCTTCGCTAAGCTAAAATACTATGGAATCCCGAAGAAAGACCTCAAAAAATTAGGCTTAGAAGTTGAGAATGTTAGATTTATATGCACAAGAACCATTATTCTATGACATTGCTAATAGCATATGATCCTATAGAGTCACACCTTTATCACGTTGGCATATTTTGTATATTTATTGTTAATATGATTATTAATAAATAATATCAATTCTTTTATTTAATTAGAGAAAATTATTGTTTATGACTATAATAATAAAAGAGAAGACAAACTAGTTATTATATCATACGGTATGATTAAATAAGTCATGTACAAATGTTTTGGACACTTTGGCTAACCATGACTTAGCTAGTTATTTGATCCTTTGTTAACGTAACTTGGAGAAGCATTATTTTTGTCTCTTTTGATGACGATAATGGCTGAAACATTCCAAGACATGGGAGGTCGCTTGTAAAGCTTCCTCCCATGTTCCCCATGTTTTCTTTTAGTAGCTATTACTTTATAGTTAAATAATGACTATGGTTTTACTTTCATAAGGGTATTTAAAGGAGATTTCTTCATGAAAAATCACTAACCTTTGTCTTAGAAAGAAGGCAAAACCATAGGTGGTTTTCTACTCTTCACCTTTTTCTCTTTCAAAAGCTAGTTTAGTTATTAAATCTTCCTTGAGTTGTCTCCTTTAGTGCTTATTTGAGTTAAGCTATTAAAGGCTTAAGACACTCAATAATTCAAGGAACTAACACTCCAAGTACCTTAATCTTGATGGTGGATACTTGTAGAGGAGATCATACTCTTTGATCTTTCTATCTTCATAAACATCCCAAAGCCAAGTAGGTTCAAAGGTTCCAAAGGGTTTCACTCTAAAACACCCTGTGGTTGGCTTTAATAGCATTCTAACCTCTATAAGTGGATCCTAGATGATTTGGTTTTGTTAAAAACGCGTAAAATAAACCTGTTATTTTTAAAGTTTCCGTTATGGTTTTTACGAAAAACTATCTTTTATTTTATATGAAAAGCCATCAAAGAAAGGTGCAGAGACAAATGTGGGCATGAAAGACTGTTTATAGGAAAAAATTGATAAGTCGCGCTGCACAAAGGCCAGGAGTGGGTCGTGCCCCGGCTCTAGTTGGCTGCTCTCCTCTTGACACGTGGCATGATTGCGTTGGTTGGACGTGGACCCCTTCTATAACCGTGTGCCATGCCTCAAGCGTGCGTGAGATTTTCAGATTTTGAAGAATTCATATCTTCTTCATACGATCTCCATATTCGACATTCTTTATATCCACACGTACCTATCGACGAGGTCTACTACATTTGTTTATATTCCATTGGCTAAATCTCACTTTATTTTTAAAGTTATTTTTTTAACAGGTTTTGACTATTAAAGTTCGTATAAAAATTATAAATCTTTTGTACGACCTCCGTTCTCAACTGTCTTTATATCGAAGGACTCCTATTCACAAGATCTTAGATTCTCATTTTGATTTTTTTTGTCTAACACTTAACCAATTTGTATTTCAAATTTTTACCACATTACCGTGCTGAAACTTCAACAAATCCTAACTCCCTCATATGAAGTCAGATTTAGGCGTTCTCTATGTGAACGCTCTAGCTTTTATGATTACTATGAATTATGTTTAGATTACTTATGCTAATAAGCAACCTATCTATGACTCACTTTTTATGACTCATATAGTTGTGTAGGTTAATTGTGAAACTTCAAAGAATTATAACTTCTTCACACAAATTCGAATTTCCGAGTTATTTGTATATACGGAATCCTTGTCACATATACTGTAACTTTGTTTAAGATTATTTATACTAAATAAGCTTTCATTAGAATATCGTTTTATCGCTTATTGAGAAATCTCCTAAAAGACTTATAGTATGTAGTCTACAACGTACAAGACTAGCGATCTCCCTTTTAGAGGGTTCAAATTATAATAATTATCTCTTATTATATCTTAATTTTATAGCATGAAGTTGTGGCCTTACAATTACCTCCACCTTAGCATGATTAAGTTTGGGAATCATCAGCAAAGTAGGGTTGGATAATGATCGCACGAGTGACTTTTTCATCCTAAGCAATAACCGTAACTCCTATGTATTTCCCAATGAGTATCAAATCCTTGGTATTATTAACTGCTAAAGATATTCAAACTTGCATTTGTACTTCATTCTTTGTTGGAACTTCAGTTATAATCTTTGAGTTACAAACTCGATCATCATCGGAGACTTCTTCTCCTTCCTAAAAGGACTCGATCCATGATAATGTCTTTACTTCGACTACCATAACACACCGATGGTCAGGCTTGAATGACCTTCCACCACATGATGCAATGGGTAGACTCAAGTCTTTTTGAGTCACTTTCTAGTACAAAAGATACCTTCCACCATGTTCTAATGTGATATAATAACATCATAGCAGGTATCATTTCTAGATACAAGTTGCTTGTCTTTAACGATGATTGCGATACTTCTGTCGATTACTTTGGTTACATTTTCCTTCAATCTCTTGACTAAAGTCGGACACTACAATGAACATGGCTCTACGAACTGAATACTTTGCAGTTTCTATCTTAGTCGGACTCGATTCGCTATGAACGCTATGGTCGGAATAACATTCATTTTCTTAGTCATCTCCAAAATGAAGGTAATGAAATTGGAAAAATGAACTTGATTACTAGTGCCTTAGTAACCATGTGACTCCTCCTGATCCAAGTATGAGTCCTATGCTTCTAAAAGTATGGGCCCATACTGCCTTCCACTCCTATTCATACTTTACCCATTCATTTTCTCGTAGTCCCCATGTCACGACACATAAGATCACATAGAAACATAACAAATATGAGTGTGTAAATTCAAGCATGTAAATAAAGTTTCTCTAGATTCCACTAGGATTTTTTACTCCTACGATTATCTTATCAATGATTCCACTTCAAAACCCCTTGTACAAATTCTTCCTCATGTAGTGTCTTATCTACAAGGCACACTATACCAGAATTTATTCTACTCCATTTAGCTTAACCACCCTATTATGTTGAAATCAAAATTTCTTATTGTCACACAATGAACAATGTAATATAACTGGGAATTTTTTAATTTCTGAAAAATGATTACAACATTTATTCATACTTCATGCCTCTTACATTAGGCTACACAACCTATTAGTGTCTACATAGGATGAATGCTTTGTGTCTTGAACCTTGGAGAAGCGACTTCCTTCTCTTGTCTTCCTTAAGCATCATCTGCTTTGTCTCTTTCTGCATCCAGGATCATCTAGAATGCCCTCGTGTGTGGCTTTGGAGGTATATTTTCTTTGCAACACCCTTCTTCTTTGGGCAATCATCTTTGAATTTATGGTTTCTCCATATTCAAAACACAACTTATAGTCAGCTATACATTTAGTGACGACTTTTTCCACACCTGTAACTTCTATAAATCATCCAACATGCTTCACCTAACACTTTTCTCACCACCTTGCTTCACCATTATCCCCAAACGTCTTATTGTTGGGGAAAAACTTCGAGAATTTGTTTTTCTTATTGGAGTTCGGGAATCCTTCACTCTTCCTATTCTCGCTAATACCAGTCTTGTCAGCGATTCTTTTCTTGATCATGTTTTCCATAGATCTTGCAGTCCAGATGGTTGGCTCGAAGGTGTGTGCATGTTTAACTAGCACAGAGTACTCCCATGGTAGTCCATTCGCATACCTATCTATTATTTCTAGTTTGTCCGAAACAACACCCAAGGCGAACTCCATTTTGTCAGTGAAAGCATTACTATACTCATTAACGAACATATTTCCCTTTTTTAATGTTAGGAGTTGATTCTCTAACTCCAATATATTTTCTGTAACATCCTATTTTCACAACCAAAAATTTTCATTCAATTTAAGTAAATCTTCCCAATTATAACTCCGTTATGGAGAAAACCCTTTACTCAAAATACATTTATAAAAATGAGAGTACAGTCATGCCTTCGCCTTCCCATGATGACGGATGATACCTGAAATAATAAAAAAATTGGTAAGCATAAAACTTAGTGAGTTTCCCCCAAAATACCCAATATGATAAACATACTAGCATGCATTGGGTCCACTCAACCATCGGGCTGGAATACCCAATGTTTTGGGCCTACTGCCTCAACCTAACCGCTCTTCACCAGCCTCCATGCATACGACGTACAACCGGCCCACACCGGGTATCTTGGCCTACAACACAAAGCAGGACCGCCACAACCCACCAGTACCATATGTCGACATATAAAAAACCAAGGATCAAGTAGGCACATAATACAGACAAATATCAATCACACAACTCACTACCACCTACTAGTCTTCTCATAATATACAATCCTGCTACTAGCTAACCTCCATGAAATGTCTAACCATAAGTAACCAGAGGTGAGATAGCCACCCAAATAGATGCTCCTACTCTAGAGAGACAACCAAACAAGGAAGACGCATGAAATCCTAGATCAGTAGTTGTCAGGCTATCCTACATGACCATAAAAAGTCCCTAGGGAACTCCATTAGATGATAAACAAAAAATACATATAATGTACAGTTCTACCAATTAGTCATATACTATCATATCACTATCCTATAGCTAGGATATAAAATCTAGTGCGCCAGAATTGGTGCCTTCGACCCAAAGTACAGTGAGGCAAAACTCAACTCGATATGCGTGTAGGTCACTATAGTAGAACAAAGAACTCCGCTACCTTAAACTCGCTTTTAATCACATATAGGATAATACCTAAGTCAATACCCGAAAATAGATCATAGTCAATTGCAATAGGGACTATCTCACATGAAATGACAAATAGGGTTCACATAAAATGATGATTAGGGTTAAGTGATGATAATTAACCCATTAAGGATTTAACCCACTTAAGAGCATCATCAATTAACATTTGACCTAAACAATATCAGGATGTAATAATAATCCAAGGAATAGTCTAGATATACGCCTTGATCATTGTGTCCAAAATAGGGCTTCACGTTTCTAGGGTTTCCCTCATAAAATCATAACTAGGGTTAGTGTTTCACACTAACCCTTTAGGGACTTAATTCATTAACTCGAATACTACATTAAGTTAATCGTGGGGTATTATCGAGTACAATTTAAAGTCCTATTAACAGGTCAACGTGGGTCCCGACAAAACTCCAAAACTACGGTTTTTTTACATTAGGGTTTCAAGTCCTTGTTAGGTCGTCGAATGACTGTACCAACATTCTAAGAGTACTTTGGAAGAACTAATAGAATGTATATGAGACATATAGTTTAGAATAAAATCTTCATGTAAAGAGATACATAAGATCCTAATTTCTAAACAAATGTATATAATTATGAATTATAATTGTATTATGACTTCATCGAGGGATAAAGAGTCAGTTTAGTTAGAATGAGGTCCAACCACAACAAAATGGCACAATAGAATACCAACTAAGAATACACTGCTTTATAAGTTGAAATCTAATATGATTGGATGAATGAGTTCATTGAAAAACTATGTTGATTTATTCCATTCAAGAATCACATAGAAATCTTTGTGACTTCAAGAGTACACTTAATCGAGCTAATAGACTCTATATCACGAAATAACACCAATTATATACTCCAAGATATTTAACTATACCTAGAATAAAGTCAAATACGGAGATGATAGTATTCACATAATTCACACAAATTAAGTTTAGTCGAACCCATTAATAAAGTTCTTCTTTTAAACAAACTATAATGGCCACACTTCATCTATATGACTTTATTATTCTAGAATTGGGATTTTGATTTGGTTATTGGAACATTGTAACAACAACTATTATATAATGTTTTGATATATTGGGATCAGATCATAACATAATTACTAGTTGTGTTCTATATTAACATGTTTAATCCATCAATAATCTTATTATTCAAAAAGTTCATAGTCGGTTATAATTATGGGCACAATTATGAAATAAGACTAATATGAATTGGATTGATTGACTTTCACTAGATGAAGGTAGGCAATGGGTTGTAACCAAGTTTCATAGGTAGTTGTTAGAGAACTGGTATTGAACTGACCCGCATCAAGATCATCTCATGGATCACTATTGTGAATGATACTTGATTAAAAGGTACTATATTTGTATCCTGGACACCTGAGATACATAGTGGGACTTAAGTGTAGGGACTATTGTACTTAGATATGGTCAAACACTGGTCCTTAATCGGGCAGTTATAAAAATTATTTCTAGGTATTGTATGAACTATATAAGAGGCTTATGTAGTCAAGATGGGATTTGTTCCTCTTATGTGTTGAGACTTAGACATCTAATACACCTACCACAAGTTGAACATCATATTAGATTGATTGTGATTTGTATCTCATGTTTAACATGATGTCTGTGGCAAAAGGATAACTGATAAACTTACCTTATACACCAACTGTAGCGTGGAGCTTTTTGGGAATTGGGCATTGATAGAATGGCACAAAGTCGTATATTAATGGGGGTTGTGAAATGTTGCTAGATGTTCACCACTATCTATATCAATCTAATATGAATCTTACGTAAGTATGAGATTGAAATATCTAGTATTCTCAAGAATCATATTAAAGTGATATTGCTAACTAACATATGATACTAAAAGGGTCACACTAACAACAACTTGATATAATTGATTATTTATTCGAAATTGATTTATTAAAGATTTAATAATCTCTTATCAATAAATTGGAAATTATTTATTTCTAGGAAATAATAATTTTCATTAGCAAATAACGTTATATATATAATTCATATGGTATGAATGAATAAGTCATGCAAAACATTTTGGAAATGATAAATTCTTTTGTCTTTTACCAAAAAATTAAAGTTTATATTTTATAAACTTGGTTTATAAAATATAAAAGGATTTTGTCTTCTTTTGCCTTTATAATAATCAAAATTTGGCTAGACAAAAGAGAGTATGGGCTCTTATTTGTTTAAAAAAAAGAACACTCCTCTAAAAAGACAAGCATGGGCAATATGATTAAAATAAGGTGTCATGGATTTTTGATTAATTAATTCAAAAGAAAGGCATGGCTTGAAGCATAGGGAACACATAGGCTTTAGGGGTCTGGCTCTTAAAGTGTTAAGAACTTATGGACCAAATATTTTCTATATAAAGTGAGGATTTCATATCTCTGTCACTACTCATGAAAAAAAATCCATAACTATGTAGGTATGTTCTTGGCACGACGAGACAAGGATGATAGTAAATCAGAAGAGAAGTCTTGTCATAAGGGGAAGGACACGTACTTTCCTGCATCTTGATACTATGGGGTACCGCGTCCTGGTGGCCAAAGTAGGATGATATAAGGGAAAGGAAAAGTGGATTAGTCAAAGGCAGTCAATGGTCTAAGATCTGGCACCCTGTTGCGGTGAGTATTACACCGAGGCATAGTTTCACAGTGCATGAAACATATTTAAATTTGTTTAAGTAGCATTCTCTATATTTTCCTTACAAAATCGATGGTGAGCCAAGATGAAGCAATTTTGTTGCCAAAATGGTGCTAAAGCAAGCTAGAGAGTAAGCATGACAAGCATGAACATCCTTATCCTCTTGAGGTAAAGATTTCCCCTTTGATTAAGCTTTGAGATTTAAATGGTGAAATTGATAGATTAGTTAGAATGGTTGAATTGATCACCCTATAGCTTCTCCATGATGTTATTAAGAGTGTTTAGAAGCATTGAACAAGCTTTGCAAGTGATTTTCAAGGTGAATTATGTAGCTTTGAAAGATTCTATGAGAACGAAATCATGACGTAATTGTAATATTAAATGATCACAAGATGTAAAAAAGATATGGATTTGATTAGAGAGTAAGTAGCTTGATTACTATTGTTGAACATAAGAACCTCCCAAATATACTCTCGTTCTCTCTCTATATCTCTCTAACTACCCTTATATAGGAGTCACAAGGAAGTCGGTTAGGATACGACCAATGAGGTCATGACACCTAAGCTAAGACAAGGTGTCAAAATAAATTGACTAAAGTTGTGAAGCCTAAAAAAATAACTATGAATTGAAAATATAAGAAAATAAACATTCATTTCGTATAAAAAAACATTAATATGTAAAATGTAACATTGCAAAACTTTTCGTATACAGACTAAACAGAACTATTACAATATGTGAGACCTAACAATCTCCTCCTTTGTGTTGAGTTGCGAAAGATGTCTTCATCTTGCTTCTTCAAAAACTTTAGGAATAATTCCAATAAGTATTATTTAAACTGTTATCCACCATCGAAGCATATCTGAAACACACTTGATGCATTCTTTAGAGTTCAACCTGTAGATCTCAGCTTTTGTAAGAATCCTAGTCAGTGTAGCAGATTTGTAATCGTATTTATCTTGAAGAAAAAAACATGCAGTTCTTTATAGTGTGACCTTCATGAAATATGATTGAAGTAAAAAACTAAATAAAAATCAAGTAATTGAATTCCTATGAGTGAGTTACGATATTCTAAAACTAGGACAAAATAAAAAAGCATGTTGAAACAGAAAAAATGCAGCATTGATATGTTGTCTTCCAGAGTTTTGAATATGATTCAATATTTAACCGAAATATGATTTTTTTACAATCTAAAATGAATTAAAAACACTAAATTACATGTTGAAAAAAATTTAGTTACGGTATTTTAAAAATCGGGACAGAATAAAAAAAACATGTTGAAACATAAAAAAAAAACGCACACACTATTGATATGTTGTCTTCTGGGGTTTATATGATCCAATATTTTACTAAACTATGTTTTTTATAGTCTCAAATTAAGTAAACCACTAAATTATATTATGGGAAAAAAATCAGAAATTATGATGTCATATGAGTGAGTTATAGAAATTTAAGATTCGATTCTAGTTTTTTAACCAGTTTTTTGTGTAACCGAACCGATTTTACAATAGGAACTGGCTTTGGTATAAGTAGAGAACCACTAACCGAAGCATTTTATTAAATTCGGTTCCAAGTTATTTCCATTTCCAATGGTTCTAATTCTCATCCCTATACCCTTATATAGGACACACAAGGAAGTCGATTAGGACATGACCAATGAGGTCAAGACATCTAATCTATGACAACATGTCAAAACAAATTGACTAAAGTTGCAAAGCTTAGATAAATAACTACAAAATCAAAATATAAGAAACTAAACATCCATTTTTTATAAAAACATGAAGACATAAAATGTAACATTGCAAAACCTTTCGCATATTGAATCAATACAACCATTACAATATGCAAGACCTAACAATCTCCCCCTTTGTGTTGAGTTGCAACAATTGTCTTCATCTTGCTTCTTCAAAAACTTCAGGAATAATTCTAATAACTACTTTCAAACTATTATCCACCAACGAAGCATATCTGAAACACATTTATGTTTACTTTAGAGGTCAACTTGCAGATCTCAACTTTTGGAAGAATCCCGGTCAGTGTAGCGGATTTGAAATAGTCTTTGTCTTGAAGAAAAAACATGCAGTTCTTCACAGTGCGACCTTCATGAACTTTATACACAATTCCCCAAGGGTCTTTTTGAATGAACCCATCTGTATTTCTTCAAAATTATCTGGTTGACCACAAGGTTTGACACTTTTATTTTTTTTCAAAGTAGCAACCACTTCTACATCTATATAGCATAGCTTCATAATAAAAACATAATATCATTCGTTTTAAATGTTGAAGCTGAAATGAATATTTTAAATCTTCCTTCTAAAAAATATTGAACAATACAAATCGATCATGGGCATTCATTTTAGAAGAAGATCAACAAATGAGAAAACAAATTTTTCATTGTTTATTCCTCTCAACACAGTGAACTCGTAGTATGCATAACCATCCACCTTCGCTTCTTCATGCTTCTTAACAACAACAATCTTCTTGAGACTCCAAACATCATACTGTGGCTTTGAATACGTGACATAAAAGTTGAAAAGTTTCTTATTCACATTTCTATTTGATAACATAACTCTAATTGTGTTCTAAAAACAGTTGTATAAGAATGCTCTCGCAGTTATTGGAAAATCCAATTAACAATCACTCTTATTTCCAATTACAAAAGCGGATATTGGATTAAACCTTTCAATGGTTTTTTATAGCATCATTCTAACTTCTTTTAGCATTCCATTGTGGCCATAGAGCTTTCAGAGTAGCTTCTATAACTTCTTTCTCTCTCTTTCCAGCCTCTTATCTATCAAATTCAATTTGAAGTTGCTTTAACCATTCTGTTTCTTCACGATTCTTCAATTGAGTTTCTTTATCATTTGGATCAAATTATTCTTGTCTAACAATCCTCACAAAGCTAGTCTGAAAAATAACTTTAGGAATTCTAGGTGTTATCTCTTCCAAGCGCCTCTTTAAAGATCTTTCAACAATCACAATCATTGGAGCATTAGGCTTATTCACTATGCTAGAAGTAACATATGGACTGTTGATCTTTACCTGAACACCGTCTTCCCCTTATTGAAAAGTAGCATCACTACTCGTAATACATTCATAAACATGTAATAACGAGAGGATAGGTTGTAGCTTAGCATCAAGCAATTGTAACATATAGTTTACGTGAGGAAGATGTTTTTGTTTAAAAATAAGAACCAAATGTTAATTGATTTCAAAGTCCTAAACTTGAAGAAGCAATAATTCCTTATCATTCTTCCCAAAATCAAGTTTCATTTTTTGAAACTCTAACTAGAGAAATTTAATCTTGTTTTCCTTGTCTGTAATAATATCCTCCATTATAACCTCAGAATCATAATGACGATCAAGAGTATTTATAGATTTTGTAATCATGCTATGTTAGGCGGCATAATCAGATAAAATTAAAGTTTTAATAACTTGAACTTCAGAAATAACAATATCCACTTTAGACATTGCTTTATTAGCTTTTGAAAGTCCAGCATCAAACTTCACATTTATATCTGTAACCAGTTTTTCTTGAGCTCAAGCAACCTTTTGCTCTTAAAAAGAATTGTTTTCAAATTGTTTCATTAACAATCATCAAAATTTGAAAATTTGTTGGTGAAAACAAACGAGTTTTGCAAACCAACATACTCAAATTTATGTTCATGAGCTTATAATCCCTATGTATGATAGGACAATATGTAGTAGCTTCAACAATATAACTTTCATCATCAAGAAGAGATGGGTCCAACACAGGTTTAGTAAAATCATGAAAAGTATCAGTACCCTTTGCTTCATCATCATCATTGAATGGGAATTCATCATCACCCCTTATATTATTGCATCATTTTGAACTGGAGAAGACTAAATCGGTTCAGAAGTTGGAATATCAGAGGATGGTGGTATATCAATGGTAATTGGATGCTGGGAAGTAAATAGTAAAGTAGTAGAATTTGTAAAGATTGGATTTTGAATTGGTATTGTAGGTTGAGTGGATGAAATTGGTGGAACAACCCGTGATTGTGATTGCAAAATATTTAGTAATTATTCATTGATGATATTTTGAAAAATATCATTTTCAGTTTCAACTATGAAAGAAGATGTATTTGTGGATGAAATAGTAGATTCCTTAGGAATCTACAAAGTATCAAGCCTTGTAGGTGGATTAGGCATCAATTTTGTGGTAGGTTTTGTTGGGTTTTAGCCATAAGAACTTTCCTATGTGCGCATGCAAAACCCTATTGCTTGGATCTAGGCTTTCTAATAAACATGCTTTTGAATCCAAGACTTCTAATGGCTAATTAAGTTAAACAACAACATTAAAACAGATCTAGAATCATACCTTTGAGTTCCTTGTTGATCTTCTTGTCTTGGAGCTTCTAGAGTCACAATTGTCACTCCTCTAATGGCTTACAAACACCAATAGCAAGCAAGATGATTTTAGGAGAGAGGAGAGGGGATGGAATTCGACCAGAGGTTCCTTACTTTAGGTTCTAAAAGGTTGTACACGAATTCCACATCCCAAGGGCCTATTTATACCTTTAGACTCCTTAAGGGTTTCACCCTAAACCCTAATTGGATAATCTTCTCTTAAGGCTATCTAAATCCATTCCATAGATATCCTTATGGACGATTTTGAGCTATCCTAAAGCTCTTAGAATCCGTCCAAAGTCCATCCTAATGGATTTATAGTCTAAAGTCTAACTATCAAACAATTGACAGTTTATACCCTCTTATTTAATTAATCTCTTTAAGTCACCAAATTAATACCAATTAATTTATGACTTATATTAATCAAATAGCTAAATATTATTCCTTATAATATTTACTCTCTCTTAATAAATCATCCTTCAAGTTGCTATGGTGAAGGCAACCCAAAAGGACCATGCACCACCGAATATAGTTATAGCCTTAGACACTATTCCAACAGTCTCCCACTTGGATAAGTCTAGTAACTATACAAGTATAATACGGTTTGCAATTGTAGCTCTCAAAGACGCTGTCAACTCTGATCTAATCAATCTTGTCCTTTAGATAAGGGATCGTACAGTCCTCTGTTAGATATCATGCTGACAATCCTATGGAATGGTTAGTCTAGCATTTAGATTTCTCGATCTTCGATTCATTTGACATAGAACTTAATCGAACACATCAATTCAGTTCTGACCGGGCCCGACACATAAGTCAAATCAAATCATCGAGTGGCCAAGATATCTCTTCTATCCTCTTAGGATAAAATTTACAGATAAACTTCGACTTATATGCATTTACTTATTCATTAACCAACTATACACAACAATGCGTTTTATAACATCAAGTTACTGATGCGTTTTCGCATTATCAATGCACAATCAATTAACAAATAATAAACCATATATCTAGGTTTTAAGACCATATGATATTATCGTCTTGCGATCACCTTTTATATCGTATTCCATAAGGTGATTCCAGCAAGCGCGGGTTTATTCCAATGCTCAAAACCAGTTCATAAGCACTCATGAACGTTGCAGCAACCCTTGCTATGTCTAACACCATTTAGACATTCTACACACCAATTCATGACAATCTTCATTCATATCTACTCCCAACATATGAACGATTGTGGACCATTTGAATAATTCGATTATTCCTAATAAACTCAATTATTCTGGAAGTCAAAACATGCAAAGTGAAACAATAGTTAAAACAACTAACATGTGATAGTAACTTTACTCATAAATAAAACTTCTTTATTTAATCATCAAATGTTAATTACATTTATCTATTATACGTTTCTAATACTATCTAATCTATGCTAATATCATCCTTCAGCCCAATACTCCTAGCATGCTGTAAGTGCTTAACCCTACTCAGTCCCTTTGTAAGCGGATCTGTTGGGTTATCTTCTGATGATATCCTCTTCACTACGAGTTGCCCTTCTTCTACACGATGTCTAATGAAGTGATATTTTCTGTCGATATGTCGAGATCTACCATGATCCCTCGGTTCCTTGGTCAAGGCAACCGCACCTTCGTTATCACAGAAAATCTCCATGGGCTCCTTTATGGCCGGCACAACTCCAAGATCACCGATGAAGTTCTTTAGCCATATTGCCTCCTTCGACGCTTCGCTCGCTGCGATGTACTCTGATTCGCACGTTGAATCAGCTACGGTTTCCTGCTTGGAACTTTTCCATGTCACTGCTCCTCCATTTAGGGTAAAGACCCAGCCCGACTGCGAACGATAGTTGTCCCTGTCGGTTTGAAAGCTGGCGTCACTATACCCTCGCACCTTCAAGTCATCACTCCCTCCAAGGACTAAGAACCATTCTTTCGTCCTCCGAAGGTACTTAAGGATGTTATTCACCGCAATCCAATGTGCTTTGCCAGGGTTCCCTTGATATCTGCTAACCATGCTCAAAGCGAAGGCTACATCAGGGCGAGTACAAGTCATAGCGTACATGATTGAGCCAACTGCGGAAGCGTATGGTACTCGGCTCATTTCTGCTATCTCGGCTTCGGTACTCGGACTTTGAGTCTTACTCAACTTGGCATTTCCTTGTATCGGTAGTTCTCCCTTCTTTGAGTTTTCCATACTAAAACGTTTTAGTACCTTCTCCAAGTAAGTATTCTGACTAAGTCCAATTAGTCTCTTACTTCTTTCTCTTACTATCCTTATTCCCAAAATGTAAGAAGCCTCTCCGAGGTCCTTCATAGCGAAGCACTTCCCGAGCCAGGACTTAACCTCCTGCAGAGTCGGGATGTCGTTTCCTATGAGTAATATGTCATCGACATATAGAACGAGGAAGCTTACTACACTCCCACTGGCTTTGACATATACACAAGATTCGTCTTCGCTTCGTACAAATCCAAACTCTTTGACTTTCTCATCGAAGCAAAGATTCCATCTGCGAGACGCTTGCTTAAGTCCATAAATGGACTTCTCAAGCTTACACACTCTATTCGGATGCTTTGGATCCACAAACCCCTCTGGCTGAGCCATGTAAACATCCTCAGCCAACTTTCCATTAAGGAAAGCGGTCTTGACATCCATTTGCCAAATCTCATAATCATGAAATGCGGCAATCGCTAGCATCACTCTAATAGATTTAATCTTCGCAACTGGTGAGAAGGTCTCATCATAGTCAACTCCGGGAGTTTGAGTAAAGCCCTTCGCAACCAATCGCGCTTTATACGTGTGTATGTTCCCATCCACGTCGGTCTTCTTCTTGAAGATCCACTTGCACCCTACGGTCTTACGTTCGGGCACGTAATCAACCAAATTCCAAACTTGGTTATCGTACATGGATTGGATCTCGCTATCCATCGCCTCTTTCCATTTCGTAGATTCCGGGCCTGCCATGGCTTCCTTATAGCTATTAGGTTCATCAAGATTTACTAGTGTACCATCACTAATATACGTGTCCCCTTCGGTAGTAATATGAAAATCATAAAACTGGGGATGAACTCTAACTATATCGGAACGTCTAAGAGGTAAGGATTCGTCAATCGGTTCAACCGGAGTTTCCTCCTCGGGTTGAAAGCCAGCGGTAGAGGTTCCTTCATCTATCGACTCTTGAATCTCTTCAAGTTCGATTTGCCTCCCACTATCTCCTTGGCTTATGAGTTCTTGCTCTCGGAAAACTCCTCTCCTCGCAACAAAGATAACATTATCTTTCGGTCTATAGAAGAGATATCCAAAGGAAGTTTGCGGGTAGCCGATGAAAATACATCGCTCACTTCGAGGTTCAAGCTTGTCGTGAGTATCTCGTCTTACGAAAGCCTCGCAACCCCAAACCTTGATATGTGCCAACGAGGGAGCTTTCCCCGTCCACATATCGTGAGGTGTTTTGGCAACCTTCTTGGTAGGGACTCGGTTAAGGATATGGGCGGCAGTCTCTAAGGCATACCCCCAAAAGAAGATGGGTAGTGAAGCACGACTCATCATAGAGCGAACCATATCCAATAAGGTTCGATTACGCCTTTCTGCCACACCATTCAATTGTGGTGTCCTAGGAGGCGTCAATTGCGAAACTATTCCACACTCCTTGAGATAATCGTGGAATTCAAGACTTAGGTACTCTCCTCCTCGATCGGATCGAAGCATCTTGATTTTCCTGCCCAATTGATTCTCCACTTCATTCTTGAACTCTTTGAACTTTTCAAAGGTTTCTGACTTTTGCTTGATTAAATAGATATACCCATATCTACTATAATCATCGGTAAAGGTCACATAGAAGCAGTTCCCATCCTTCGTGGTTGATCTAAAAGGTCCACATACATCGGTATGTATTAGGTCTAATAGTCCCTCACCCCTTTCACAAGTACTCGTGAAGGGTGATTTAGTCATCTTTCCAAGTAAACAAGACTCGCATGTGTCATCTTCCCTAAGGTCGAATGACTCCAACACTCCATCCTTTTGGAGTTGGGCTATGCGTTTCTTGTTGACACGTCCAAGATGACAATGCCACAAGGATGCTTTATCCATACTAGTGGAAGAATCAATATTCAAAACATCATTTCCTAAGTTATCAACAATCATAACAGTTTCATATATTCCATTACATGGTATAGCTTCAAAGTAAAAGACACCATTTAGATAAGCCAAAATAGAACCATTCTCATTATTAAGAGAAAATCTAAAACCTTGTCTATATAAACCATGAAATGAAATGATGTTTCTAGCCATTTCTGGCGAATAGCAACAATTGTTCAAATCTAAAACTAAACTATTCTTAAGCACCAAAGAATACACTCCAATCTTGGTCACAGGCGACGATCTTCTGTTCCCCATGATTAGATTGATCCTTCCTTGCTCCACATCCCTACTTCTTCTTAGTCCCTGCACATTAGAACAAATGTGATAACCACAACCGGTGTCAAGAACCCAAGAAATAGCATGATTAGAATCGTTAGATTTTATTGCATATATACCTGCGAAAGATGGCTTGATCTTTCCTTCCTTGATGGCTTGCAGGTAATCCGGGCAGCTTCTCTTCCAATGTCCTATCTTGTGGCAGTGGTGGCACTCTGCCTCCTTCGGGTTAGAGAAGGGCTTAGAGGGATCAACTTTGGTCCCACTAGAGGAGGAACCATCTCGGGCTTTCACCTTTCGATAGCTATTTGAAGAAGCTTTCCTCTTCTTTCCCTTCCCTTGACCAATAGCCAAGACAGGAGCAGCAGACGGATTGGGAGTTGGTGCAACAGACTTGTCCTTGAAATTGCTCTCAGCAACCCTCAAGAGACCTTGGAGTTTACTTAGAGTGACCTCCTCTTTGTTCATGTGGTAGGTCATCCTAAATTGATTATACATTGGAGGCAAAGAGTGAAGCACCATGTCGATCGCCAAGTCTTCGCCGAAGTCAACATTTAACTTGCGAAGGCGGTCGACATACCTTTGCATCTTTTGCAAGTGCACGGTAAGAGATTCTCCATGACCCATCTTAGTGGAAATCATGTTAGTGAAGATCTCGTAACGCTCTTGTCTCGCGTTTTGGTGGTACCTCTCCAACAAGTCTTGATGCATCTCGTATGGATACATGTCCTCGTAGGACTTTTGGAACTCGGAGTTCATGGTGGCGATCATGATGCAATGTACTTTCGTCGCATCTCGCTCATGGGTTTCAAAAGCGGTGATTTCGGCGGGAGTAGCAATTTCTGGGTTGATTTTCTCGAGCTTCTCGTCGAGGACATACTCTTTATCCTCATAGCGAGCAATGGTGCGAATGTATCTTATCCATTCGCCAAAGTTCGTTCCATCGAAGGTGACCTTTTGGCAAAGGCTCATCAACGTGAAAGAACTAGCAGCAGCGTTGTTTGCGTTTGACATCTATAGAAAGGACAAAGATAGATTAGAACAAGAATCCCTAATTATCACCCAATAAGAAAAATTAGGGCTAGGATCCAACAATAACATTTACATACTAGAAAAGGGATGCCGTAATCCAACATGCAAATAAATTGAAGGTAAGTGAATGACGATTCACTAATTCTCCATCACAAAACTTAAACTTTTAGTCCTAAGTGTTTTTGAGAATTCCTAGGTTCGGATGAGATTCATTGAACTATTCAATGGCATGTTTAAATCTCGATATGCCCCTCTTGTTTGTGACTGGGATGCCGAGGATCACAAAGCGGGTGTGAATTACCATGCAAATTTACATGGTGCCTTCATTGTTACGATCACCTATTCGATGTGCCGGTAAACCACACACGCTCCATCAAACTATGATAAACAATGAATCACCCTTTGCCACCTTCGCTTAGAACCAATTAGTGTGCCGGTAAACAACACACGCTCCACTAACATCTTAGCAAGGTGCAAAGTGTAATTTCATGGGATTGCATCAATTCACTTTTCCTAAAGTAACTAAGATTGGGAAATTTAAAAAGAAAGTTTAGTTACTTCGTATTTCTTATTATACTTTTAATGAGAGGATGAGGTTGCCCTATCCTACCCGTTCGGCTAACGACCCTCCACCAATCAAGCAAGCGGTGGGTGTGAGTGTACACCCATTAAGCGCCATTTTATAGGCCGCAACCTTATACCCACCTTATAGATCGGCTTCGTGAATGAGGCCTACTAGCGATAAGACTAGCATTTAGTTATACATATATATATTATTCTAATAATATCATATAAGTATAGGGTTGCATTTTAAACTTTTCAAAATCTAGGGTTTGAAATTTAAGTTGTCTAAATTAAAGCTTTTAATCACAAATATAAATTTCAAAACTATAGGGTAGGTTTTAAACATTTAAAAACATGGAGGATCAAATAACAAATAATTCCAATTAACAATTTAATATTCCAATTATCTTTATTTGATTTATCTTGATTTCTTTGAAGATAATTACCAAAAATAATTAATTATTATCATATAAGGAAATTAAATATTTTATAAGATGATAAATATCTTTAATTAGATCAAGATAACAGTCATATTTATAAAAAAATTGGATTTACATTGATCTAATATGATTAAGGTAAGTTTCCATAAGATAATTATGAAAAAATCCCGAATCTGGCCATTCCTGACGCTTGGACTCGCCGAGTGCACAAGGGGACTCGACGAGTCAGGCCTACTCGATGAGTCCACCTTGGAACTCGACGAGTTAGTGACTCAAAACCCAAAAAATCGAATTTTTTTGCAGGTTTGTTTCAGTTATTCAAGCAACAATTTAAAGAAAACCAATCTAGACTCTGATACCACTGTTGGGTTTTAGCCATAAGAACTTTCCTATGTGCGCATGCAAAACCCTATTGCTTGGATCTAGGCTTTCTAATAAACATGCTTTTGAATCCAAAACTTCTAATGGCTAATTAAGTTAAACAACAACATTAAAACAGATCTAGAATCATACCTTTGAGTTCCTTGTTGATCTTCTTGTCTTGGAGCTTCTAGAGTCACAATTGTCACTCCTCTAATGGCTTACAAACACCAATAGCAAGCAAGATGATTTTAGGAGAGAGGAGAGGGGATGGAATTCGACCAGAGGTTCCTTACTTTAGGTTCTAAAAGGTTGTACACGAATTCCACATCCCAAGGGCCTATTTATACCTTTAGACTCCTTAAGGGTTTCACCCTAAACCCTAATTGGATAATCTTCTCTTAAGGCTATCTAAATCCATTCCATAGATATCCTTATGGACGATTTTGAGCTATCCTAAAGCTCTTAGAATCCGTCCAAAGTCCATCCTAATGGATTTATAGTCTAAAGTCTAACTATCAAACAATTGACAGTTTATACCCTCTTATTTAATTAATCTCTTTAAGTCACCAAATTAATACCAATTAATTTATGACTTATATTAATCAAATAGCTAAATATTATTCCTTATAATATTTACTCTCTCTTAATAAATCATCCTTCAAGTTGCTATGGTGAAGGCAACCCAAAAGGACCATGCACCACCGAATATAGTTATAGCCTTAGACACTATTCCAACAGGTTTCTCTATTGTCTTTAGGGGATCTAAAGATCTTGTAGTATCCTCAATGTGAGAATCATCATTCATACGCACATACCCCACTGTATTTTAATCATCATCCACACTAATAACTAAAGCCTTAGATTTGTTGTTTAATTTACTATGAGGCTTTGGCCTTGCAGAACATATTCATCCACCACTTTTGTTTTCTTCTTAACCCTTTCCCTTCATTATATATTTCTGATATGACCTTATTTAACTATTATGTATTTTAGGTCATTGTCTAAATATATTTGATTAAAAAGGTGTGTGTGTGTGTATGTGCGTATATATATATATATATATATATATATATATATATATATATATATATGATACTTAATATTCTTTAAAATGTTCAATTATAATTAAAATCAGAGTTGGGATGCAAAAGAAGGAGAACAGAGCTGAAAAGATGCAAAAATGATATTGATGGATAGCTTGACCCATCACCACTGTTTTGCCCATATCTAATGACGCATAACTTCGATGGATGAGATTCAAGATGTTCTGAAAATTAGACAAAATTTTGGACGACTTTATTGTTTATGCCAAATACGGATTCCCAATTCCGACGTTGTGGCAAAGCCATTTCCATGGCATATTGAATCAAAAAATCCGTGAATATTTTTGGAATTGAACTCCCATAGTGTGGAAAATCTTTTTCCATGCTTTGGAGTTGCTAAAACCTATAAATTAATCCAAAAGTTAACCTTAGTGATATATTTTTCATTCCACTTCGACTTGGGGACAAGAAAAATCAGATTTGTTGTTATGAGAGTCTAAAAGGCGATCAAAGGGCCATTAAGCTGATGTGGAGCAATGATATGAAGGATTAGTGAGCCGATTCATGAAGTAAATCATTCATTTTGTTGTTCCAACCAGGATTACCATTATGATTTTCATATGTTTTACTTTTTAATTTCAGGCTTCAAAACCTATCGTATTGTGTTAGACTAGATTAATCATTGAGATTATGGATTAATTTGCTATTCGGATTATTTATTCATATTTAATTTATTATGTTTGCTTGTTAAACATCCTCATGTGTTAAAGTTTCAATCTTTTCTATTTATTACTGAGTATTATTTGTATTAGATTATCATTCTATTTTGATGTGCTTGAATCATATGAATTTATGATCATTAGACTCGTATGTCTAGGATTTTGACCATAAACCTATGGTTAATTGAAAAGTTGGTAAGTTTAATGTGTGAGATTATATGTGATGATCATTCATGTATATAATTGGTAATATGATAATGAATGTCATTTTATAATTCAAGTCTTGCATAATTCGAACTAAACATTGATTTGCATAATTATTTGTTCACTTAATCATTGAGTTATTAGTTATGTTAAAATCAAAGGATTAGTAATTTGACCATGATGCTAGTCATATTAGGAATCATGTGAATAATGAATAAATATCCATTTTACTTGGTAGTTAACCATTATCTTGGGATGAAATCCAGTGTAAACCAAAGTACCCAAAGTGATTTGTTTACATTCAGTTTATCTAGTTTGTTTAGCTGAAGATTTGATAGAGCTTTACTAATAAAAAACCATATTTTTATTGCTTTCATTTATTTAATGTGACCTATAATCAAACATTCTAATATTAATCCACTATAGTTCCCCTTGATTTCGACACCCTTACTTATCAAAACTATACCATACTCAATCTGGTTCACTGTCTGTAAGTGTGGCTTAGATGCGATATACTATGAATTATAAATAAAAAACTAGTGCATTTAAAATACATCAACATTTGGGCGTCTTTGATGGGGAATGGTTTTCAATTAATTTAGTTTATTTGATTATTCGTTAGTTGTTTTTTGCATTTGCATTTTCAGTTTTATTTTTATTTTTTGTGATACATGTCACTTGTTCAGAAGGTTTTGTTGTTATGTGTAGCAATTCGTGATCGTATTCATTGTTTGGTTTATCTTTTTGCATGGGCTTCGAGATTGAAAACAATTAGAGAATTCTTGACTTGTTTTGTCTACTACTTTGATGATTTTTCCAACTCAATCCACCGTAATATATCAAGACGTATCGTGGTAGTTAAGAGCAAGACAAAAGTCTTGGAAATCATGACTATTTGGGTCAATTATTGTTCTACTTGTTAGTTAATTGTGCAAAGAAATCAAAGGAAATAGCCTAAGGGTCCCGAAAGTTTTTGTTTTCACATACCACTTCTTGCATGGAAGGGATTTAATCAACAGTTGTAGCATGATTTCGACAAAGACAAGTGATCGTGATACCCATTTTAGTTATTTTAGTGTGCTTTTATTTTTACTTTTTGTAATATAGCAAGATGTACCTATTGCAGAATTTTTGTCATTCAGGTGCTTTCAATAATTTCAACAATTAGTTTTCCCACTACAAGATGTATTTGGGACATCGGAAGTGATTAAGAATCATACACACAAATACATACATTGAGGTAAGGTGTAACTTGTGAGTTCAAGTTGGATTGTTTTGTGTAATATTAGTGAGCTATGTTTTGATGTGATATATTGAAATTAGTTTTGCTTGAGCACAAGCAAAAGATAAGTGTGAATATTTGATATGACCTTATTTAACTATGTATTTTAGGCCATTATCTTAATATATTTGATTAAAATGTTATATTTTGAGATATATGATACTTAATATTTTTGAAAATGTTCAATTACAGTTAAAATCGAAGCTGAGATGCAGAAGGGGGAGAACAGAGTTATAACAACCCGTTATTTCAAATCAATATATTAGTATATATTAAGTTGTATCTAGTTCTTTTTAAAATAATAAAGAGAAATTTTTAAATACTATTTACATTTACATAATCGACCCTCAAAAATGAAATGTTAAATAAAGCTGTCTGGAATGAATAAAGTGGTAGAAATAGTATCAAGGATTCCAAAAATATAAAGAACTCCCAAATCCGAGTTATAACGAAGGAGTTATGACCAATTGAAGATCCGCGACAAAATCGACAAATGAAATACTTTGCCATGAAGTAAACATATAAAACAAATACGCCCAACATACTCGAGTACGCCCTGCGTACAGCCAGAGTGTCGACACTTCGGATGACGCATGCAGTGATGCATTTCGGAGCTCGTATGCCCCGCGTACAGGCGTACGCCCCGCGTACTCCGAGGCATCAGCCTCCTATAAATAGGAGGCGAGGGGTCCGAGTATTCTTGCTAATTTCTTCTCCTCTTTGTGCCGAAGCTCTGCGTTTTTACCCCCGAAGCCACCCCGAAGCCCCGGTATCATTCCCGAGTCCCGAAGCGAGTCACGAGATCCCGAAGATCCCGAGAAGTGCGGTTTCCGAGCCGAAGCTCTGCCCGTGAGAAGTTCGATTTTTGTAGAGATCTTCCAGATCTGCTGAGGATTACGACTTCTGCAAGCCGTAGTGCTGTCCGGTCATCTTTTGATCAAGTGAGTGTATACTACCTTTCATAAACGCAATAATAATACAAGTATGGTTTGAGTGTATTAAGTATATTGTTGTTTATACGTGTGAGTGTGTAGTTACTTTCTTCTAACGCATAATTATGAAGTATTTTATACGAAATATGTGTTATGTGTATAATTTTGTTGTTATGTGCCTGAATGTATATTCACTTTCTTCTATCTCATGGATCTGATTTGTTTTCTATGAAATACGTGTTATGTGGGTGTGCCTCATCTGTTATGTGGAATATATATTGAATGAAAATGATATACAGGTTTTAAACTATGTATAAAAATGTATATTTTTATCTACTAATATGTTGGGTAGAACATGGGTAGATAGTTGGTGTGTAATAAACAGATGAGAGGCCTCGATGTTGTTGTTGTTGTTGACCTAGTTATTCAGCGGAGTATGGATAACGACCACAAACTCCTTCTAGACAGTCTCATGGAACGCTAGCAGGTTCATAACCTGTAGGTGTTGTGAACGATGTGTTCACCGGTGTACTCTATCCCCCTCATGGTTGCCTTAGGATATCTATTGTTGAGGAAACCCCTTAGCAGTAATGTCCGTCCCGATGAAAATCCTAGATTAGGTCCCTTGAGATAGATGTTGTTTTAGGGACGTAAAGTGAGGATAATGGGAATGTGTAATCGGGATAGTGATTGGTTAGTGAAATTAAATATAATTTATTTATTGTGGGTTGAAAACCCTATATGCTCACCAGGCTCCCAAGCCTGACCCACTCAGTTTTATTTGTATTACAGGAAGTGGCGCAAGGGCGTAAGATGGACAAACCATCAAGTTGTTTTGTTTACAAGTCTGTATATGTATATATTTGTTGAATGACTTGTAATGTTATTATTTATGCTTAATGGTCTGTATCGGAACATGACACCCTGAGTTTTAATTATATAATGAAAATGCATCTCTTGATGAAATGCTTTGATAAATATTATTTTATCATGTTTTGTTTTGGGAACAAATTCCGCAACACTTTTAAATCAAAAGGATTTACTCTGAGATTATCTTAAAAAGCATAAATGAAATCGGTCTTTTCTGGCCGTGATTTTGGGGATGTCACAGTATAGATCTATATGGGACTGACAATCGCGCACCTAAGCTGCTTGCAACAGCTAGGCCGATAGGCCTGGGGTGTCAACTTTCATACCATATTACAACGCCTGAAGAACGTTGTGTTTCAGGTGAGGCTTAGGTCATCATGTATGGTTATGATAACTCACAAATTGGTATTGAATAATAAGTAAACAACTTCATATAGTTTTATAATAATAAAACTATAAAGGGTAAAATCTTGATATTTACAACTTTATGCAAGTAGATATAAATGATACTATTCAAATATAGAGAAACATACTTTTTATAGTTTTATGGGATTTAAAACTATACTATTTTGGAATATAAATACATATACAACAGAAGATTTTCTGGGTGAACATATTTACATTACAAAAAAACAAATGACAGAATATTTTCATTTTAATATTTATGAACTCACCAACTTAATTGTTGATACTATTTTCAAAACTACTTGTGTTTTCAGGACATCGCTAAACAAGTATTGGAAGATTTTGAGGAAGACACAATATATTATTATTATGTTTGTAAATTATACTTTTTGGTGTAAAATGTATAATCATTTGAACACAAATGTAAAGCTTTATTTTATGAATGTAATGAAGTTGTACTTTGATTACTATTGTGCATTGTTATGATACTACACATGACGTCCTCCGCCCTTGAACGTTTTCGTTGTTCCGGTATGGGGGTGTGACAGATTGGTATCAGAGCATTATTTATAGTGAACTAAGTATATCAATTCATAAATGGTAATATCTTTTTATGAATTGATACTACTTGTAAATGGTAATATACTACTTGTAAATGGTAATATTATCAAAATTTCCTTTTTGACAATGTAATATAAACCTATATCTAGGTTGACTTCCTGTATAATATAAAGTATTTTACTCTAGTTAAGAAATTATTACAACTTTTCATAACCATTTCATTTCATGAATCTTATTTACAAATTTATTTTGTTCAAAATTAATTTCAAATGTTGTACTTATCCTTATTTTCTTAAAACAGTATAGATAAAAGATGCCTCCAAGAAAATCCAACAGGAAGAACAATAATCCACCAAATCCTCCACCGACACCACCCCCACAATATGATGTTGCTGTCTTTCAAGCAGTAGTAACCACTGTTGTAGCAACAACAATAACTCTAATCAATGCTAGTGGCAATATTGACACCGAAACTGGTGCCCATCATCCTAATCATGAGGATTATCATAATCATCCAAAGGAATGCTCATACAAGGATTTCACCAATGATAAACCTCGATCCTTTGATGGCACGGGAGGTGTCATTGTTTTAACTCGTTGGTTCGAGAAAATCGAATCAATATTTGAAATTTATGCATGCCCCGAGGCTAAAAAAATGAAATTTGCAGCATGCATTTTTACAGATAGAGGTCTCACTTGGTAGAACAACCAAGTCAAATCCATGACTCTTCAAATAGCTAACAGTATGGGTTGGAAGGATTTAAAAGAATTAATGCTAGCTGAATACTGCCCAAGGGGCAAAATTAAAAAACTAAAACAGTAACTTTGGGGTCTAAAGATGAAAGGCTCCGATATCATTGCTTACACTGCTAGGTTTAATGACTTGGCTCTACTATGTTCCGGGATAGTTGTGACAACCCAAAGTTTATTCCGTTATATTAACCTGTTTCCGCTAACGGAATATGTCATTTTATAAACGTTCCGTTAATTTGGGATCGTCAAATAAATGAATATTTATTTATTTATTTATATTTCGTGGTTATTGTTGTTACAAAATAAATAAAAACTCGTAATTTACCCTTCCATTTAATTGGAAAAAGTTATTTTATTATTACGACCATTTAACCCGGGTAAATAGTTTAAACCTCGATAAGCTTTAGCATTGGGTAGTCGTATACCGGGTGCAACACCCAAGACTTATATATAGGGAGATGAACACTTCATAGAAGCTTTTCACCACTCTACATCCACTCTCTCTCTCTCTAATCTCTCTCCTTAGCTCGTTTTCGACTCAAAACCACAAATTTCCGACTCCAAAACGTAAGATCTTCTACCCTAACTTGTTCTAGACATTAATTAGTGTTGTTTTAACCCAAAAATCATCCAAGAAAGCTGATAGAAAGGAGTTTACGGCCTAAGAACCTCCTTAAGCCGTAAACCGCTTAAATGAGGTCAAATGTCCCAAATTTCCTTCCTTTAAGCTTAGAAACTAGTTGGGGATTTAACCTAGGAGTGTTTAAACCATAAAACATCAATTTTTAGGGCATAAAAGAGAGTTTACGGCCCAAGCACATGCTTAGGCCGTAAACACCCTCTAACTATGCAATCATGCCCAAAAACACTTCCAAACCACCCCTAGGCTTAAGATATGGATTAAGGACTTACCATTTATGACTTGGAACATTTAAACACATGCATTTGTAGGGTAAAATAGAGTTCACGGCCCAAGCATGTGCTTAGGTCGTAAACTCCCCTAAATCATGAAAAATGGGAGTCTAAGCCCCCTAAAGAGCCCTATACCCTTACTAGAATTTATTAGAATTAAACCAAAGGCTTAAAAATCAGGGAATGGGGTGTACAAGAGTTTACTACCATAATCCCGAAGGTTTATGGCCGTAAACTCCCAAGGAGTGGCCTTTGGGCCATAAACTCCAAGGGAGTATACTCTTGGACCCCTAAACACCCCTATAGCCTTGCTTAATTCCTTAGAACCAATTCTAGAACCATATGAGACTTGAAAACACTAAAAAACAATCCTCCCATGAGTTTACGGCCGTAAACTCATGGGGGATTTGGCCTCCCAACCGTGAACTCACTTAAGGTGAGTTTTAGGAGAGTAAACTCCAATGTGAGGTCATACACTCCTTCCATACAACTCATTAACCCTCTCGCACTCAACCATAAGACCTGTAATCACACTAGGATGTCTATATGTTTTAATAAGAGTTTAAATCACTAATTACTTGTAAACATATGTATTCATATGTTATTAGGGTCATAAAGGGTGTACAAGTCCTTACTTGACACCAAACGCTCATCCGACACTCACACCCGATCTACTCATTTCAGGTGAGTTCGTACCCCTTAATGAACCTTTTAAATGTTTTTACATGTTTTTTTTTGGGGGGGGGGGGGGGGATACAAGTACATTATTACATGTTTTATGATCAAATTATATGTGATTTACAATCTATCATCAAAAAGGGATTACTCTACAATTTTAGAAACTTATCAGTAAAACCGTTTTAACTAGTTATCAAATGTGTTTTTAAGGTTAAATTATTGTTAAACTATTTCAAAACTATGTTTCAACTACTTTTCTTTTAATAAAAATATATCTACATTAATATATTTATATAAATAAGACTTGAAGGACTTAGGAACGATAGCTGGCCTTATTTCCTGTTCTTGTTTGATGTTGTTTTAGGGTATTGGTTGTCTGTCTGACTGTCGTTGAATTCTTAATTATATCTCATATATATTTGTGACAGATATGAATGTTTTTATCTTATTCATTACTACTGTTGATCGAAAGCAGAAATTCACATACTCTATTTAACTATAATAGGTATAGTTAAGGCTACTACTGGTTACCTCTACTACTACTATACACACCATAAACTGTTAATATTACAAGCTAGTGCAAGTATGAGAGAACACTCTACTTACTATACTAAACGTTTACCATACTAAAGCATAAGGGAATTCACTAATGCAAAGTATATCACACTATCTCTCTATAAGGTACTCTACTGTAGTTACACATGTGACTAGGGCTTCCCGAAAGAGAAGCAACACTATATGTATAGATCTATACGGAACATACACTATTACATCCCGACTGTTAACTACAGTCCGAGCCGACTAGGCCAGTGGTGGCACTACATTACTTCACTACGCATGACTGGGAAGGTCATCAGTACTGTAGTACTTCACAATTGGTCACATGAGAAGTTAAACTTACATTTAAAGAAATACACTAAGACTTAAAGTCTGAACTAAAATCCCGAAGTAATTAAAGATCTACTACAAACTAAAGTTACAACACTACTACTGTTAGCAAGCTTAACTTTTCTTCAGTCGTATTACTTACATGAGATTTATTTCTACACTTTTACAACTGAAGGTTTCAACAACATTACTTTTACACACTAGAAAGATTGACTTACAAATGCACTTTCTGGATAATATAGGATTTTCCAGGGATTTCTACTACTCATAAATACAAATTTCAGTTTTATACTATAAGTTTGCAAACACTTTTATACTACAATGACACTAAACTCTTATGAACTCACCAGCTTTATGCTTATATTCATTTTCAAAATAACTTGTATCCTCAGGTCAAAGATAGACAGGTATAGGGCAGCTTTTGGAAAAAGATGGAGCATATACAAGACTCATCTTTTACTTTTGTTATACTTTTGGTGTCTATTAAACTGTATAGAACACAATTGTAACTATTATCACTATCTATATGAAATGGTTGTTGTTTCTTGTTTTTACTATTATGCAATTGTAATGATACTATACACGACGTCCTCCACCCCAGAACGTATTCCGCCGTTCTCGGTTTTGGGGTGTGATAGATGTCACCTCGGAGAGAGAGAGAATGTGGAACGATATATGGGGATCAACTCCCCCGACTCAGGGGTATGTTTTAGCCGCCAATACTCGTACCTTCGATAGTGCCAAACGTTTGGCATAGACAATAATAAATCATGGATTTATTCAAAATTCCACACCAGTTGTTCCTGAAAATCCCAAAGAAGAAGGTGGTAAAAAGAAATTCTAGAATAAACAAAAGGGGCAGTCATCACATGAACCATCCAAGAAGCAACAAACTGTGGCAGTGCACACTACTATTATTCCAACTACCATTCCTACTCCTACATCTACCACAATTTCTACTACTCCAAAAACCCCGAGTCGATATGCTGGAACATTACCAAAGTGCGATAAATGCAACTTTCATCACACAGGAGTTTGCAAGGAAATGCACTGCCAAATCTGCAACAAGAAAGGGCATACTGCCTGTTTCTGTAGAGTTCCAGCACAACCAATATCTCAAGTCTCTGCCATAGGAGTTAGTCAAGCCTGCTATCAGTGTGGCGAAATCAAGCATTTCAAGAGAAACTGCCCAAAGGAGAAGAATATTGGAGGTATAGGAAGAGTTTTAGCAATCGGCCACGAAGAATCAATGGCAGATCCTATCATGGTGACCGGTATGTGTCTTCTCAACAATTCTTACGCATGCATTAATTTTGATAGTAGTGCGGAGAGAAGTTTTGTGAGCCGTGAATTTAAACACCTATTAAAACAAAATCCCCAATCCGTAAAAGACACATTCACTATAGAGATGGATAATGGCAAGACTGAGAGCACAAACGATATATATATATATATATATATATATATATATATATATATATATATATATATATATATATATATATGGTGTATACTCTCTTTAAACATCTATTCCTTCCAAATAGATCTTATGACCATATCCATAAAAAGCTTTGACTTCATTATCGACATAGACTTGTTAAGTCCTCATCGTGCCGATATTCTATGTTTCGAAAAGGCCATTCGCCTCAACTTACCAAATGATGAGTCTCTTCTTATCTATGGCAATAAACCTAGTACAAATCTTCACATCATTTCTTACATCAAGGCGAAGAAGTATCTTCGCAAAAAATACTATGCCTTCTTAGCTCGCATAGTCGATAAAACACAAGAAGTGAAAACATCAAGGATATTCCTAAAGTCCGTGATTTTCCTGATATATTTCCTGAAGATCTCTCAGGAGTTCCTCCTGAACGCCAATTCGAATTCCGAATTGACTTAATTCTTGGAGCTACCCCCGTAGCTAAATCTTCGTATCGCCTTGCACCTTCGAAGATGCAGGAACTATCCAGTTAATTAAATGAACTTATCAAAAAGGGCTTTATCATACCAAGCTTTTCACCCTAAAGAGCACCAATTTTATTCTTGAAAAAGAAGGATGGATCGTTTCGCATGTGTATAGACTACAGAGAACTAAACAAACTTACCATTAAGAACTGATACCCTTTACCCCGATTGACGACCTCTTTGATCAGCTCCAAGGAGGGAATTTCTTCTCCAAAATTGACCTGATATCGGGATACCATCATCTACGAGTCCAGGAAGCCAACATTCCTAAAACTGCTTTCAGAACTCACTACGTTGATTACGAATTTGTAGTAATGCCCTTTGGTCTAATGAATGCTCCCGCAGTATTCATAGATCTGATGAATCGAGTGTGTCGACCTTACTTTGACAAATTCGTTATAGTATTCACTGATGATATACTAGTCTACTCAAAAAGTAAGGAAGAACACGGCCAAAACTTGCGTCAAGTATTGGAAAACTTAATGTAACGCCCGTAGATCGGGGCTAGTCAATTTAGAGATAATAGGGGTCAAAAATGACTTTTCGACAAAAGATTATTTAGAATAAATAATCTTAGCCAATTTGTAGAATATGTCACAAGGTTTACGTACATATAAAGACCGCCGAAATCCAAGTTATAACGAAGAAGTTATGACCCATCGAAGTTTCGCGACGGAACCGACACGATACCGGGAAGCGTAAATAGTGAATTTACGATAGAGAGAGATTTAGCCATAGCGATCTAAATGAAATTCATAGAATACATTAAACCGAGAGTGTCCATAAAAAGAACGCCCAAATCCGACTTTGTATGAGGAAGTTATGATTTTTCGAAGATTCGGATTAGCGGTGTACAACCCGAAATTCGAATATTAGATCGAGCAGTTTTTAGCCAACACAACCTAAATGAGAATTGAATATCTTGTTATTTGTAGTGTAACAATAAAAAGACAGACGAAAACGGACGTCGGATGAAGAAGTTATGAATTTTTAACTGACCAATCCTATCCCGGCTTGTTAAAAATATAAAATTTAAAATAAATCAAAATTTGCCGACGGAGTCTAAACGAAAGTTGTAGAGTACGTTCCCTCATTCGTGTGGATGTAAAGAACGTCGAAAATGGAGCTTGTATCCGAAAATTATGATTTTTCTAAGTCGGGAGGGTGTTGTGTGTGTTTGGGTGACGTGGCGCAATCACAGCCGTTGCTACCTCCCCAAGGCTAGCCACCAGATGGTGACACGTGGCACATTACGCCCAACGTAATTTTGAGTACACTCAGCGTAACCATTACGCTTAGCATAATTTTTGAGTACGCTCGGTGTACTCGGCGCTGGCAGCCGGTAAATAGAGGCGCAAATCTCCCATTTTCTTCACAACTCTCCACTTCTTTCCTCCCAAATACCCCCACACCTTCAAGGTTTTTCCCTAGCACCTCCAAGGTGTTAGAAGCAAGTCTCAGAGCACCAGGAAGCTCCAAGAGGAGGAGCCTTTCAGCTCGGGAACGCTACTCTAGCAAAGCCCGGTTTTCGATAAAACCCGTTGTAAGTGAGCTACGCCTACGCTATTTTTAATATAGCTACTAATTAAATATAGTAACATTATTAGGACCTTAAAGTAATTATTTGGGCTATTATTATGAGTTATATAGTGTTGTTTAACACTTATATAATAATAATAACAGCTAGACTATTAAATTAGTCCCGGTAAATACTGAACTAAACCCTAGTGGTAATGATACTAGGTTTTGTCGAGGGAAATTGTTTTAAGAGTAACGAAGTGTTGTCCGAGTTCCGAGTCAGCACCGTATCAGGTGAGTGCATAGTTTATGGTACAAAAAGTACGCCTCGAGACAGCTCAAAAACCATGAAGTCAATTATACTACATACGATCTAGAACTGGCAGCAGTTTATGGTACAAAAAGTACAATTTTTACTAATCACAAAAGCATACAACACATTTTTTATCAGAAAGAACTTAATATGAGACAAAGACGATGGGTAGAACTATTAAGTGATTATGAATGTGAAATTCGCTATCACCTGGAAAGGCCAATGTGGTAGCAGATGCCCTTAGTTGAAAAGAATACTCGGGTAGCCAAGTAAAATCTCTAACTATGACCATCCATTCCCACCTAACTACACAGATCAAGGAAGCTCAACTGGAAGCCATGAAACAAGACAACATTAAAGGTGAAGATTTAAGGTGAATGGAAAAGAACTTGGAAATCAAGGATGATAGAATACTTTATGTCATGAATCGAATCTGGACATCGAATTTTGGTGGCTATAGAGATGTTGTCATGAACAAATCTCATAAAACTAGATACTCTGTTCATCTGGGTTCAAACAAGATGTATCTGGACCTAAAGAAACTCTATTGTTGGTTGAACATGAAAGCAGAGATTGCTACCTATGTTGGAAAGTGTCTAACTTGTGTCAAAGTAAAGGTAAAATACAATGGACTTCATAACCAAATTACGAAAGACGACGAGTGGTTATGACACCATTTGGGTTACTGTAGACTGATTAACTAAATCATCCCACTTCCTACCAATAAAAGAAACTGATAAAATGGAGAAGTTAACAAGGACGTACCTTAGAGAGATAGTATGATTGCATGGTGTGTCAATATCTATTATCTCTGACCGAGATAGTAGATTTACCTCCCGGTTTTGGCAATCATTGCAAAAATCCTTGGGACCCAATCTTGACATGAGTACAGCGTATCATCATCAGACCGATGGGCAAAGCGAAAGAACTATACAAATGCTGGAAGACATGTTAAGAGCCTATGTGATAGATTTTGGTAAATCTTGGGACATCTATTTACCACTAGTTGAATTCTTCTACAACAATAGCTATCATACTAGCATCAAAGTTGCACCCTTTGAAGCTCTCTATGGCCGTAAGTGTAGATCCCCTCTGTGTTGGGCTGAAGTGGGTGATACGGAACTAGCCAAGAATCAAGTAACCAACAATACTCTAACTGCTCCCGAGATCATACGAGAAACCACATAAAAGACTACAAATTCAGGAATAGTTGAAAGCTTCTCGTGATAGACAGAAGAGTTGTGCGGATAAGCGACGAAAACCCTTGGAATTCCAAGTTGGTGATCGAGTTCTATTAAAGGTCTCACCATGGAAACGAATGATACGTTTTGGCAAAAGTGGAAAACTAAGTCCAAGGTACATCGAACCATTCGAGATTCTTGCTAGAATTGGTCCAGTTGATTATAAACTCAAATTACCGCAGGAACTCAGTAACATTCATCCCACTTTTCACATCTCAAATCTCAAGAAGTGTCTGTCTGATGAGACTCTTGTAATTCCACTTAATGAAATTGAATTAAACGAGAGTCTACACTTCATAGAAGAACCAGTGGAGGTCCTGGATAGGGAAATAAAAAGAACAAAACAAAGTCGTATACCAATAGTGAAGGTTCACTGAAATTCTAAGCGAGGACCTGAATTCACTTGGGAAAGGGAAGATCAGATGAAACAAAAATATCGACATCTTTTTCCTAGTCCAGGAGTACCACTTTAGAAATAATTCCGGGATAAATTTTCCTCTAACAGGGGGATAATGTAACAACCCGTTAATTCAAATCAATGTAATAGTATAGATTAACTGGTAACTAGTTCTTTTTAAAGTAATAAAGAGAAATTTTTAAATACTATGTACATTTACATAATCGACCCTCAAAAATGAAATGTTAAATAAACTTGTCTGGAATAAATAAAGTGGTAGAAATAGTGTCAAGGATTCCAAAAATATAAAGAACGCCCAAATCCAAGTTATAACGAAGGAGTTATGACCAACCGAAGATCCGCGAAAAAAACCGGCAAAACACTGTTCAGTGTAAAAAATGAATTTTCAATAAAAGGATTTTTAGCCATTACAATCTAAATGAAAGTTCTAGATTATGTTAAATTGAGAACTTTCATAAAAAGAACGTCAAAATCTGACTTCGTATGAGGATGCTATGATTTTCTAAGTTTCAGTATAGCAGTATACAGCTAAAAATTCGAAGAAAAGGTCAAGTGATTTTTAGCCGACATAACCTAAAAGAGAATCGAAGGTCTCGTCAATAGTAGTACAATGGTAAAAAGTATGACGGAAACGAATGTCGGATGAAGAAATGATGAATTTTTAACGTATTTTCCTGTCCCGGTCTGTAAAAAAATAATAATATTAAAAATAAATTCAAAATTAACCAACTAAGTCTAAACAAAAGTCGCAGAGTATAATTTTACCTATGCATGCATATAAAGAACGTCAAAAACGGAGTTCGTATGTGAAACTTATGAATTTTAGAAGTTTTGGCTCAAAAACCGAGAAATACATGAGAACCGGGAATACTCGCATGAACAGTAACCGCCCGACACACGTCACCTCCAGTAGCTAGCCGACACCCCTCGCATTAACAGTACCCACCACACCCCGGATCCGACGTGTGTAGCTCTCTGATTCGACCAAAGTTCGGTCCTCTCCTGATCCGACACGCGCCTCGCACCTGGCTCCTTCCGAACCGAGACTCGCGTCTCCCATCCTTCGCTACCACGTCACTTCTGACTCACCCTTCGGACCGCACCCTCGTAGCCTATATAAAGGCTGGGAGATTTCTCATATTTAAGCTCATTTTCACCGCATTTTCCATTTCTTTTAACCCCTTTCACTTCCATAACCTTACATACAACCCCCAAAGCCCCGGTAGCATATCTAAAACCCTGAACAAGCCTCAAAGCCCCGAGATTTCTGAGAAAAACAACATTCTCCAGTCGAAACTTTGTCCAAATAAAGCTGGTTTTTCTTGAAATAAACTTCTTTCTTGAAGATGAAACACTATCCAAATCACCACTTATCAAGTGAGTTCATACCCTTATATTTTTACTATTTTTATAATGTTTTAAGGGGGAAAATACAAGTAAAATACAAAGATTTCTTGTATGAATAACATAAATTTGATTATTTAGTTTATGATTATTATAAACAAAATATTTTACGGTTTAGGATTTATTACAATAACAAGCAACTAAACTATAATAGGTATAGTTTAGAGAGCATATTCTCTGGTTGCAAGTTTCAAAACATATAAACATAGTATAAACATATAAAACAATCATTTGAAAACAAATGGAATACTTTACCATGATGTAAACATATAAAACACTCATCATAAAACAAATGAAATACTTTACCATGAAGTAAACATATAAAACAATCATCAGAAAACAAATGGAATACTTTACTACATATAAAACTATATTTTATATATAGTTTATGAAACTTATTTATTCGTATAGTTATAATAAAGTAACTTCTTACTATCCTACATATTATCAATATAGGTTTTGTGAGACTTGCTTCAAGTACTTATTTAAGTATAAAACAAAATTCATGAAAATTATAACCAGAGTTTCATGGAGGGAGAGTGTGACACTTGTGTATAGATCTATACGAGACTGACAATCTCATACCTAAGCTGCTTGCAACAGATAAGCCGGCAGGCCTGGGGTGACAAATGTCGTACCATATTACAACGCCTGAAGAACGCCGTGTTTCAGGTGAGGCTTAGGTCATCAAGTATGGTTATGATAACTCACAAATTGGTATTGAATAATAAGTAAACAACTTCATATAGTTTTATAATAATAAAACTATAAAGGGTAATATCTTGATATTTACAACGTTATACAAGTAGATATAAAAGATACTATTCAAATATAAAGAAAACATACTTTTTATAGTTTTATGTGGATTTAAAACTATACTATTTCGGAATACAAATACATATACAATAGAAAATATAGGATTTTCTGGGTGAACATATTTACATTAAAGAAAAACAAATGACAGAATATTTTCATTTCAAACATATGAACTTACCAACTTAATTGTTGATACTATTTTCAAAACTACTTGTGTTTTCAGGACATCGCTAAACAAGTATTGGAAGATTTTGAGGAAGACACAATATATTATTATTATGTTTGTAAATTATACTTTTTGGTGTCAAATATATAATCATTTGAACACAGATGTAAAGCTATATTTTATTAATGTAATGAATGTTGTACTTTGATTACTATTATGCATTGTTATGATACTACGCATGTTGTTCTCCGCCCTTGATCGTTTCTGCCGTTCCGGGTTGGGGGTGTGACAGGAGCTGAAAAGATGCAAAAATGATATTGTTGGACAGCTTGACCCCTCGTCAGTTATTTTGGTCATATCTAATGACTTGTAACCCCGATTGACGAGATTCAAGATGTTCTGAAAATTAGACAAAATTTTGAATGACTTTAAAGTTTGTGACAAATTCGGATTCCAAGTTCCCACGTTGTGGCAAAGATATTTCCACGGCGTGGTGAATCAAAAATAATTGTGAATGTTCTTGAATCCAGATCCCACAGCGTGGCAAGTCTTTTTCCATGTTGTAGCAACGCTAAAACCTATAAATTAAGTTTAAAATTAACCCTAGTGATCTAACTTTCATTCCACTTTGACTAGGGCGACAAGAAAACTCAGAGTTTGACACCCTTGCTTTCATTTATTTAATGTAATCTATAATCAAAAATTATAATATTAATTCATTACCGTTCCCATTATGTTCAACACTCTTCCTTATCAAAATTATATTATGATCGATTAGGTTCACTACATGTAAGGTGTGATTTAGATGTGATAGACTAGGAATTATAAATAAAAAAAAAACTAGTGCCTTAAAAATACACATCAATTCCCAGCATCTAAAATAGCATGTAGAGATGGTGGAATACTCCTTTCAGCAAGCTTTAGGAATTGCTTATATACCTTTAGAAATTCACTGTTAGATCGAACTTTCGCAAGTATAGCATCAAGGTTTGATCCAATATGCGTAAAACAAGCATCGTCATACATAAAAAAAAATGTGCCAACATTCATTTTGGGAATAACTACCATATGAACACCTTCTGGTTGAGAAACGTGGTAGTGATCACAAGCATTCGTGACCACGACATACCAAAATCTAGCAAAAGAAGGTTTAATTCTTCGTATAATCCTTCATCTCTAGCACAAGATTACATATTTATCACATATAATCTTACTATTCCTAACTAATTCCATAAGAATCACAATTAAAACATATACGGCATTATGTTTGTTTACTATGCCAAATTGATAACACCATATATGGTTAACAATCTATAAAACTTTAGAATTTACCATCTTATATACGAACTACAAATACTCACATACATGGTTTATTGTAGAATAAAAAAAATATAAAATTACCACCATAGTTTTCAAGCAGCACATGCAATTTCCAAAATAGAAAAAACAAAATTTTTGCACATAAACAATAAACTCCAACCTATACCTACACCACGAAATACTAAATACACTTAAACTTACCGAAAACTATGCATACTAAACCATACACTAACAATACACATAATATATATATATATATATATATATATATATATATATATATATATATATATATATATATATATATATATATATATATATATATATATATATATATATATATATATATATATATATATATATATATTGTTGGAATAGTGTCTAAGGCTGCAACTATATTAGGCAAGTATTTGATCCGATTGTGCATGATCCTTTTGGGTTGTCTTCACCATAGCAACTTGACAGGATGATTTATTATGAGAGAATAGATATTATTAATATATTATGAGAATAATATAAGGAATAATAATATTGTTATTTGATTAATATAAGTCATAGATTAATTATTATTAATTTGGTGATTTAAAGAGATTAATTAAATAAGAGGGTATAAACTGTCAATTGTTTGATAGTTACACTTTGGGCTGTAAATCCTTAAGGGATGAAGGTTGGACGATTTCTAGGGCTAGGATAAGCCTCAAATTCGTCCAAGGCCTATCTAAGGAAAGGATTATGATTGCTTAGAGTTTAAGTTATCCAATTAGGGTTTAAGGGTGAAACCCTAGGAGCCTTACAAGTATAAATAGACCCTTTGGGATAGGGAAATTGGCACCTCTTCTACAACAAGGAAACCCTGGCCGATTTCCTCCTCTCTCCTCTCTTCTAAATCATTCTCCTTGCTAGTTGGTGTTTGTAAGCCATTAGAGGAGTGACAATTGTGACTTTAAAGCTCCAAGAACAAGAAGATCAAACAAGTGTTTCAAGGTAAGCTTCTAACTCTGGTTTTGTATTGTTCTTATACCTAATTAGTCATTGGAAGTCTTGGATTCAATGCATGTTTAATTAGAGAAACCTAGATCCAAGCATTAGGGTTTGTATGTGCACATAGGAATGTTCATATGGCCAAAACCCATCATATATATATATATATATATATATATATATATATATATATATATATATATATATATATATATATATATATATATATATATATATATATATATATATATTGTAAAACTAATAATTAAAAAAAACGTACATTGCGGAGGGACAACAAAATCATCATCGTCTAAATTCAAGGGATACACTTTTGTATTTCAACTTGAATCCCTTCTCGAATCGTTAACACGGTCTTCGACCTAACATTCTTTGAGAATAAATGAAACCTCTTGTCTATAATAATTATTCTTGTTTGTATTCTCACAAGTCTAATTCTTGTTTATATAGTACTATGAAAATAAATTCTTCATGCTTGATCCTCTATTCTTAAAGATTGTTTGCCATTTGATTTACTGAATGAATTGTCTTAGTTTGTTAGTATTTGCGTATTTAATGGAAAATGGAATCCGTTAACCCCAATAATCTGATGTTCTCTTATTTAATGTAGAAAGTACGTCAGTAACCTTTACAACTTGTTTATTTCTATTAGATGGTATTTTTATTTTTTAATCCAATAATTATTTGTGAGACCCATGTATTATATGGATTAATTTAAAAAAAAAAAAGTTCAATATAAAGTTCAATTTGAGAACTTTGAATTTATAAGAAAATATGAAAAATAATGAATTATTATAATAAAAATGTTTTTTATATTTTAAATTTAAACAAATAATTTAAATAAAGAAAACTCACTAATTAACTTTAACTTTAGGAATTTTAAAATGAAAAGGTAAGTGTATTAAGAAATTGATATCTCTTTATTACTAAATTTATTGCAATTATTATATTAAAATATTATATGGAATTTAATAAAATAAAAAAAACTCATAAATGATATGTAGAAAAAAAAATTAATTCGAAATAACCACAAAATAACATTTGGCAAATTGAATGAGAGTATGACAAATGGCAAAAAAACTTTATTTATTAGAAAGAATATTAATAACTTTCCAAAAATAACTGAAATTATTGCTAGACATTAAACCCTACACACATAATATTTACCATCCACATTATTATTATTATTATTATTATTATTATTATTATATATACATATATATATATATATATATATATATATATATATATATATATATATATATATATATATATAGATAGAGAGAGAGAGAGAGAGGAAAGATCATTTGAGAACTCAAACTTTTCCGACAACCCTGAGAACTAAAAGTGGAACATTGGATCAATATTTTGGACGTATTAGATTATTAGTGGAATACTTTTAAATATACCGAAATTTAATGATATATTAAGTTTTTTGCAAAAGACAACAGGGGTAAATCCACTGTACAAAAAAGTTTAAAGAAAATCAAATTACGTTAATTCAAATATCAATTAGCCTCTCTCTTTATCTTTATCTTTATCTCTCTCTGTCTCTGTCTCTGTCTCTCTCTCCCTGTCTCTCTCTCTCTCTCTCTCTCTCTCTCTCTCTATCTATCTATCTATCTATCTATCTATCTATCTATCTATCTATTTGTATTGTAATCTTCATCCACATCCTTCACGCTCTGTCGAACCCCTCCCTCCACCCTCCATCAACCACCCTATATCCATTGAAGATTCCTGTCATTGAAGATCCTTGATGATTTCTAGACAGAACAACGTGATAATTGCTTCCTTGTTCCTTCTTTGAGTTTGGTGCCTTAATAAATACTCCAACGATCACGTGAAGATTTGTAACAGGTGTGATAATGTTCCGGTTGTCAATTGATGGAGATTAAACCAATGGCGTTAGTGTGGCACCTAGTTCCTGGTACGTAAAAATTTATCTAAGTAATTGTCATTTTAGCCTTGGACTCGGCGAGTTGTAGGTCTGACTCGTCGAGTAGGGACGCGGTCTGGGGGCACGCTTAAGTTGGCGACTAGGTGAGTCCATATCCTGGACTCGACGAGTCATCACTGTTTGATGAACCCCTAATTCCAAGGGTTTGCCCCCTATTTAAGCTAGCTTGTGCGACACAAGCTCTCCCCCCCTTTCACCCTCAGAGCGCCCCACATCAAACCCTAACTCGTTTCTTGTGAAATTGAAGTGATTAGAGTGATTCCTTGAAGTTTTTGGGAGAAGAAGGAGAGTGGAGCAAGAAGAGGAGAAGGAGACCAAATATCTTGGTGCTATTTCAGAGTTCCCTGAGGTATATCTCTACTCTATTCTGTTTGCATGCTTAAAACCCCATTAGAGCACCTTTTGAGCTCTCCTTGAACCTTTTCCAAGCTTGTGCATGAAGTAGAATTCGTAATAGGTTGAGTATTCGCTAGAACCAGTCATGTTTGAGCTCCAGAAGCTCAGATCTATAACCTTTATTGGAGTAAATTGTTGGAATGTTCTAGATCTACCTTCTTAGCCATTATTTCGCCCCTAATCCCCATCCTATGTATTTCTACATGTAAAGTTGGAAACTTTACATGTAAACCAGGCCCTAGGAACCCAGGTCTAGGAATGGCATGAGCTGGATCCAAGCAAAATCGCGTGTATGGTTTTTGCATGTGGCCGACTCGGCGAGTCGTTCATCTGACTCGGCGAGTCAGGTCGCGAGTCCCAGGTTGTTCCCTTTTGTGTCTGCGAGTTGGAGTAGTGAATCATAGGGTATGACTCAGTGAGTTGGAAGCCAGACTCACTCATGAAGTAACTTGGCGAGTCAATGCCATGACTCGGTGAGTTCATGGAAATCTTCTTATCTCAAGAACAACTCGACGAGTTGTTCATACAACTCGGCGAGTCATAGCTTAGAGTTTTTTTCGGATGAAGGCGAACTCGGCGAGTTGTTTATACAACTCGGCGAGTAGGATGAAGGACTATTAGACTTGGGTATAGAGATAGGGACTCGGCGAGTCGGCAAGCCAACTCGGTGAGTCTGGTCAACTGGCAGTTGACTGCGACTTGACTCATGACTTGTTAAGGGTAAATGGGCAATTTACCCTGAGGGCGGTTAGTAGTATTTGACTAAGTGTTTGGTGGGAATTACAACCGGAGGATTTCCGGAGCAGCAGCAGCAGACAGACTATTCCCACACAGATCAGCAGCTACTACGAGGTGAGTTACCATCCAGTAGCGGTGGGTCTACGGCCACAATGTCGGTCCACCAGTAGGAGTTGTATGATGGATGATTTTCTCTGTGATATTCATCTAAGGTTGCTACTACATGTGATATGTTTATGTGCTAGTATGATATGTTGCTGTGTGCTAGTGACAGTAGGGGGAGATAGTCCCCAGATTATCGGTCGATAGGGCCGAAGGGGCGGTCATGCCCAGCCATGCTAGATAGATTACAAGATATATGTGTTATTTGGTAGTAGTAGGGGGTGAAATAGTCCCCAGTATCCGGTCAAGAAGATCGAAGGGGGAGACCAGCACCCAGATATGCTTGTCAGTATCCGGTCGAGAGGACCGAAGGGGAGGCAAGCTCCTAGTTATGCTAGACAGTATCCGGTCGAGAGGACCAAAGGGGTAGGTCAGGCATCCAGATATGCCTGACGATATATGCATATTATATGATTGTATGGTATGTGGTAGGTTGGGGGAACTCACTAAGCTTCGTGCTTACAATTTTCAGTTTTGGTTTCAGGTACCTCTTCTTCGAAGGGGAAGGAGCTGGCGCGGTAGCGGCCCATCACACACACATGCTTTGTTTTCCGCATCATGAGATCTTCCTAGGGATTTGTAATCTGACATTATTATGTTTCATGCAATGTTTTCCAGACATGTGATATCTTACTAAAGTATTATGATCAGTAAACGTTTTAATTTGAATGTTTTGCTAAACTTTTGTTTTCAAAAATGAAATTTTTGGCTTGTATTTTTGGGGTGTTACAAGTTGGTATCAGAGCCCTGGTTTGAGGGTTTCGAACACACCTTCGGGGGTGTTTGAACTCAAATCGAGGGATTAATAGATTTTGGAAAGAGAAAACATTTTCTAAAAGGCTAAGTAAAGGGTTTTAAGAAAGAACAAAGTGTGTGATGTGCGCGACCGGCCGAGCTCAAGTAAGTACTCCCCAATGTAGCCATACAATTTATTTATGTTTATCAGTTTCTGTAGAATACCATGCTAGAATAGGACTAAGGATCTAGGAGTGATACCTTATGTGCTTTAGTATATGAAAGAGTTGCATGCTAGAATTGAGTAGACAGCAGTAGGGTAGCCTGTTTAGGTTATTCATGATAGTATGAGTTTAGCATTTTATGCTAGTTCAGTTTTCTCTACGAGGATAGAGTTGCTTGAGATTGTTTTCCTTATGTCCAAATGTTGCTTGCTTTGTGCTATGTGGGCTTTGAAGTGATGGGAGTTAGCTGTTAGGTGAATACGTTAAAGTCACATGTGATCAGGGTTGAATAATCTCAGAGTGTTGGATTTGACCCTATTGCGTAGCTCTTGTTTGAGTCCTACCCGTTGTAAGGATGAGTCCTTTACTCGAAGGATTATCCGAGCCTCGTCACATGTGATTGTATTCAGGTAATAGCTAATTGGCATCACCAAGAGGCCTTCAGCTGCTGAGGACTAGGTTGGGTGGAGTTAGAGGTTTCCTAGGGTAAGCCTAGGATAAGAGTAGAAGTGATCAGCGGTAGTGGAAGGGACATGGTTGAGTTGAGGCGGTCTTTAGGGAAGGTACGGATAGATGTGGAAGGTAGTATGGGCCCGTACTACTGAAAGCAGAGGATCCGTACCCGAACCGAGGAAGGCTAAGATAAGACCAGGGAACTTGTAGTGGGTGGGATCCCTCCAGGGGTATCAGTATCGCTAACAGTTGTTATTTCTTTGTATTTCAGAATGGTGGTACTATGCCCGAGGCTAGCAGTTGGCAGTACAGGAGAGGGATCGGGTTCGGGATCAGGTTGAGCCAGTAGATAAGGGGCTACGCGAGTTCATCGCGTCAGAGATCACCAGGGGCATCCTTGAGTCGACCCCCATTATCTTCGGGTCGATCAAGGAAGGGATATTGGAGATGATGGAGGATCGCCTCCATGCATTCAGGAGCGACATGGCATCTGGCCAGACAGGACCCCACACATTGTCCTTCAAGGACTTTCGGGGCAGTGGTGCACCGGACTTTCATGGGGCGAAGGACCCCATAGCTACCAGACGATGGATTGTAGACATTGAGTCTGCACAGTTGACTAGCTTCTGCCCTGAGGGGTCGAAGGTGAGATTTGCAGCAGGATGTTTGAGAGATCGAGCTAAGGATTGGTGGGAGTCCGTCGGTGACTCGTTGGGAGCCTCAGCTGTCGAGGCTATGACCTGGTCGGACTTCGTAACCAGGTTCAGGGCAGAGTTTGCGCCAGCTGTCGAGCTTCAGCAGCTGGCCAGGGAGTTCCTAGATATGAGACAGACGACGGAGATTGTGGCGGAGATCGCCGCCAAGTTCTGGTAGAGGGCGTTGATGGTGCCTTAGTACGCGGGGGACGAGGATATGAGGAGGACCCGCTATCATGATAAGCTACTAGCTGATATTCGGGAGCATGTCAGTTTTTCAGCTTGCTCTACCCTGGACTCTGTGATTGCCAGGGAAAGGGAGAGGGAGATAGATCTGGAGCACATCCGGAAGAGGAAGACGGAGGAGGGGCATGTTATGGGGGCTTCGGGGAAGAAGCCCAAGGGATCAGATGCGGGGCCGAAAGGCCAACAGGGATGGGGCCGCTGCAGGAAATGCGGCAAGACGCACGAGGGAGCGTGCTAGTTGGGATCGTCAGGCTGCTACAAGTGCGACAAGTGAGGGAACTTTAGCATGGACTGTACCGCCCCTGCACCTATGATTCAGACATCCGAGTTGTTGTGTTTCCACTACAACCAGAGGGGCCACAAGAAGGCCAATTTCCCCCAGTTGGCATCACCAACGCCAGTTAAGGCGCCAGCTCCAGCTACCCTGCGGATTACAGATGGCCGCCAGGGCAAGGCAGAGGCTCTAGTTGTGAGGAGCCGGGCGTTTTAGCTGACTATAGAAGAGGCACGCGCCGCACCCGATGTGGTGATGGGTATGATTCTTTCCATCTACTTTATTTTATGATGTTATGTTATTGATATGTGCTCTGTGTATATGCATTAGGAGCGTTCCATGTGAACGGTATTTCGGTTCAGGTGTTGTTCGACTTGGGTGCCACCCGTTCATTTGTTTTTCTTGCGCTTAGCAAGAGGTTTACTGAGTCCTCAGGCATGTTGGATTGCCCTTTAGAGGTAGAGATTACCGATGATCGATCAGTGCGAGCATCAGCAGTGTTCAGGGATTGTGTTTTGAGGTTATTTGAGGAGCGCTATTTAGTGGATTTGGTTCCCATACCGTTGCGGGGGAACAAGGTGATTCTAGGCATGTATTGGTTGAGCCCTAATGGGACGGTGATAGATTGCGAACAGTAGCTAGTGCGGGTCAGGACCCCAAGCGGGGGAGAGTTGGTGATCCACGACGAGAGGCCACAACGTGGACCTATAGTATGTTCAACAGCGAGAGCTAGGCGTTACCTTCAGCAGGGATGCGCGGGGTATGTCGCGTATGTCATGGATACCCGGGAGACGGGTAAGGCGACGGTGAGCGAGGTTCCAGTGGTGCGAGACTACGCTGATGTGTTCCTGGAGGAGCTTCCTAAAACGTCAGGTGGAGTTCAGGATCGATCTAGTTCCTGGTGCGTCTCCAATAGCCAAGGCACCCTATCGGTTGGCTCCTCCCGAGATGTAGGAGTTGTCTACGCAGCTGCAGGAGCTGCTGGACAAGGGGTTTATTCGACCGAGCAGTTCACCCTGGGGAACCCTGATCCTATTTGTGAGGAAGAAGGACGGGTCGCATCGGATGTGTATAGATTATCGGGAGTTGAATAAGGTAACGGTGAAGAACCTTTACCCGCTCCCGAGGATTGATGACCTCTTCAATCAGTTGCAGGGAGCATCTTGGTTTTCCAAGATCGATTTGCGTTCAGGCTTTCATCAGATGAGGGTTAGAGAGGTGGATATTCAGAAGACCGCGTTTGGGACGCGTTATGGTCATTATGAGTTCGTGGTGATGCCGTTTGGGCTCACCAATGCTCCTGCCGCGTTCATGGACCTCATGAACCGCGTGTGTAGGCCGATGTTGGATCGGTCTGTGATAGTTTTCATTGATGACATCTTAGTTTATTCCAAGACTCAGGAGGAGCACGATGAGCATCTGAGAGAGGTTTTGGAGACCCTGAGGAGGGAGAGCTTGTATGACAAGTTCTCCAAATGTGAGTTTTGGTTGCGCGAGGTGCAGTTTCTTGGGCACCTCGTCAACCAGAACGGGATTTCAATAGACTCGGCCAAGGTGGAGGCCGTGATGAGGTGGGAGGTTCCGAAGTCTCCATCTAAGATTCGGAGTTTCCTAGGATTAGCAGGCTACTATCGGAGGTTCATTCGGGATTTCTCCAAGATAGTCGTATCCCTGACACGGTTGACTAGGAAAGTCGTGGTCTTTTGATGGGGGCCTGAGCAGCAGGCAGCATTCGAGACTCTGAGGCAGAGATTGTGCGAGGCACCGATCCTAACCCTTCCCGAGGGCGTGGAGGATTTTGTGGTAAATTGCGATGCATCGATCTCAGGCTTAGGCGTAGTGTTGATGCAGAGGGGGCATGTCATTGCTTATGCCTCGAGGCAGTTGAAACCTCACGAGGTGAACTACCCGGCGCATGATTTGGAGTTGGGGGCGGTGGTCTTCACCCTCAAGATATGGCAGCATTACCTCTACGGGGTTCGATGTACCATCTACACGGACCACAAGATTTTGAGGTACCTCATGGATCAGCCGAATCTGAACATGAGACAGTGTCAGTGGTTGGACGTTGTGAAGTATTATGATTGCAAGATCCTTTACCACCTGGGGAAGGCCAATGTGGTTGCTGATGCGCTTAGCCGCAAGGCGGCACCGATCAGGGATGTTTGCATGAGGATGACTATGGTGACTCCCCTATTGGAGCAGATTCGGGAGGCTCAACAGGAGGCTATGAAGGAGGTGCATCGGAAGAGTGATCGAATAGTGGGGCAAGTCACCTCCTTCGACTATGATAGCCGAGGGTTATTCACACTACACCGTAGGGTGTGGGTGTCGTATCATGGAGGCGTGCGCCAGATCTTGATGGAGGAGGCACACAAATCCCGATTCTCTATTCATCCAGGGGCGACGAAGATGCATCGGGATCTTCGCCTGGACTATTGGTGGCCCTACATGAAGCAGGATGTGGCATGGTACGTCGAGCGGTGCTTGACCTGCAGGAAGGTCAAGGCCGAGCATCAGAGACCGCACGGCAAGATGCAGCCGTTAGATATCCCGTTGTGGAAATGGGAGGATATTACGATGGATTTTATCACAAAGCTTCCACGAACAGTGCGAGGAGTAGATTCGATTTGGGTCATCGTGGATCGGTTGACCAAGAGCGCCCATTTTATTCCGATTCCGGAGAGTATCTCAGCCGAAAAGTTAGCCGATATCTATATCAAGGAGATAGTGGCGCGGTACGGGGTGCCAGTGTCAGTGATATCAGATCGAGATGTGCGGTTCACTTCCAGGTTTTGGAAGAGGTTTCATGATGAGTTGGGCACTCGTCTGCATTTTAGCACCGCTTTTCGCCCGCAAACGGATGGTCAGAGTGAGTGGACCATCCAAACTTTGGAGGATATGTTGCGGGCGTGCGTATTAGATTTCGGTGGTAGCTAGGATACCTATCTTCCATTGGCTGAGTTCTCGTACAACAACAGCTACCACGCGAGTATTGACTGTCCCCCATTCGAGATGTTGTACGGTCGGAGGTGCAGGACCCCAATATGCTTGGGTGAAGTTGGCCAGAGGGTCATGGGGAGCACCGAGGTGGTGCTCAAGACGTCTGAGAGAATCCAGCAGGTTTGGAGCAGGCTCCAGACTGCGTAGAGTCAAGAGAAAAGTTACGCCGACAAGCGTCGATCAGACCTGGAATTCCAGGTCGGGGATATGGTTCTTAGACATGCACACAAAAACCGGATTGGGCTTTAGGATCCGATCCGATCCGAAAACCGGATTTGGTCAAAACCGGTTTTGACCGAACCGGATCGGATTGAACCGGCCACCGGTTTGAAACCGGATCGAGACTTCGAATACGAATCGGATTTGACCACCGGATCGAGAACCGGATTTTGAAGGAACCGGATCCAAAACCGGTTTGAAACCGGTTTTTTTGTTACCGTTAAAAAACGGGAATTTTCAAATTTTTTTTTTTTTTTTTTTTTTTTAAAAAAAACTAGCCGTTGGAACTTAAAAAAAACGGCTACTTTGACTTTTTTTGACTTTTTGGCACTTCTAAACACCTATATATACCTTTCATTTGCTACATTTCAATTTTACACAAAAAATTTACTACTTATTCTCATAATACTCAAAAAAATGAGCTCGAGAAATTCAACCGCGGGTCAAGATTCGGATGCAACGGTGGTTAAAATCATACCAACCACTCGGAGTAAAGAAGTGTGGGAACATTACGATTTGTGTTTGTTGTCGAACGGGAAGGAAAAAGCGAGATGCAAGAAGTGCGGAATGTTTTTGGGAAAAGATGGCAATAGCACGTTAAGGAGTCATACAACAAAAACTTGTCCGGCTGTAAAAGGTCAAAGCGATCCAAGTCAACCAAATATTACTCCCGACGGGTCGATCTTCATTTACAACAATGATGACCTTCGTGAAAGCTTTTGCAAGTTCGTGATTCAAGAGGGCTATCCTTTCAACCACTTCGACAACCCACGATTAACAAGGATTTTGCGGGAAAAAATGCAACCGCAATACCGGCAAGTAAGTCGCACTTCTCTTAGACGTGATGCTTTAAAGTATTGGGATATAGCCAAAAAAGATATGCAATTGGGATTTTTAAATATAAAAACCGGTGTTTCTTTAACCTGTGACGTTTGGTCCTCCGCCGGTAGTTGTCCCAAAAGCTATCTTTGTGTCACGGCACATTGGATAGATCCCTCTACTTGGGTAATGAACAAACGAGTTATTGCTTTTGAACTTTTTGCGCATCCTCACACGGGGGCAAGATTATTTGCAATTTTAGTAAGCGTTATAGAGACTTATAATTTACGCGACAAAATCTTCTCTATTTCGTTTGACAATGCAAGTAACAATACCGCAGCGGCAAAAAGATTAATTGCAAAATATAAACCTATTTTGGATGGCTCGTTTTTTCATACTAGATGTGTTTGTCACATTATTAATCTTGCGGTACAAGATGGTTTAAAAATGATAGATTCGACGATTGAAAAATTCAAAACTGTGTTAACTAGAGTTTTTGGAAGACATAAAGCTACAATGGAAAAATATCGAAAGTTTGCCATTTCCATTAACGTAACTCCATATAGTCCTCATTGGGATTGTGACACTAGATGGAGTTCAACATGCATGATGTTTGAAAGTTTGACACGTCAAAGAATCGCTTTGCAATTATTTTACGACACAATTTCAAAAGGAAAAAACCCGGTTTCGGATTATGATTGGGATTTGATGGAAGAGTTTGTGGAAATGTTAAAAGTTTTTAAACAATCAACCACTTTTCTATCGGGTGTGTATTACCCTACAAGTCCGTTGTTACTAAATGAATTATGGTTGATGTCCGCACAATTGGAACGTTTTGAACAAAGAAGTGAAATATTTGTTTTGGTTACGAGACCAATGAGACAAAAACTAGTCAAATATTTCAAAGAAATGCCACCACTTTTTACTTGCGCCGCAGCATTAAACCCATGTATCAATGTTACGGGTGTAGAGGCTTTGATTACCAAAATTGCTATGTCTTTAAATTTGCACAAAGATAACTCAAACTACATCCGTAACCAAATAAACATTTTTAATGATACTTTTACTAATTTGTTTGACATTTACGCTACAAAATATGGCAATATGTCAAACACTTTTGCAAGTGTAACCGACTCTACTAGCGGTGCATCGGGTAGTGGTGGGGGTCGAACGGATTTTCATATCGACCTCTATAACTACCTTTTGGAGGAGCAAAACAAAAGAGCACGCACATTAACGCCTAGTAGCGAACTTGGAATTTATATGGGTTCAAACTTTTTAAAATTCATGAGTGCACCACAATTTAAAATTTTGGATCTTTTGGCTTGGTGGAGAGAAAAGGAAGCACAATTTCCTATTCTCTCCGTCATGGCCCGTGATTTACTAACCGTCCAAGCTTCTACGGTAGCTTCGGAATCCGCTTTTTCTTTTAGTGGAAGAGTTTTATCAAAGTTGAGGACGAATCTTACCCCGGTTGCGGTAGAGGTTTGCGTTTGCTTGAAGGATTACTTGGATTCTGTGGAACGTATACAACACTTGGCATCACTAGAAGGCCCACTATCACAAAATGTTGAACCGGAGATCATGGATGAAGAATATGCACAAGGCTTATCAACACCTCCGGAAGACGAAGACGATGACGATGAAGTCGAAGATGAAGACGGGGATGAAGAATATGGCATTGATGAGACCCCTAGTTACATGCGTGGCGGTTGAAGAATAATTAAAGGAAGGCGACACGAAGTGGAAGACCACAAAAACTATTTCCATTTGGCTAGATGTTATAACGCCACTTTATTATTATTATTATTATTATTTAACTAGTTTAAAAACTCTTTCTAATTCGACGTTTGATGTATGTTTTAACTATTTTAATGTACCCATGTTGCATTTTGTGTTATATTTGAAGTCCAAAAAATGTGTATTTAAAAAAAAAAAAAAAAAAAAAAAAAGAAAATCGGATCGGATTTCGGATCGGATCGGATCCGGATCGGATTAAACCGAATCGGATGGGGGGCTCGGAAAACCGGTCAAATCCGGTCAAAACCGGTTTGAAACCGGTTCGGATTTAATGCCGAATCGGATTGGGTGTGTCGTCATCAAACCGGATCGGATTCGGATCCGGATCGGATCGGATCGGATCGGGTCTTTGTGCATGTCTAATTGGGATGAAGCCTTTGGCCATGTAGAGCATATCTCGTATCACTTTGGTATTGGCTTTGTGCCTTTGGTCATATAGAGAATGACTCGTATCACTTTGGTATTGGTAGAATGAAAGGTATGGTTGAAAGCTTGTATATTCTAGCAAAATGATAATTCAAAATTGTATTTTCTATACCACTTGGGCTGAAGTCTTATTGATATATATCATGTTGAAAATTTTTGTATTTCATTGATTGTAAATCTTTAAATCAGATCATTTGGTTATATGGAAAGCCTGTCATATGATACTCATGTACCTTTGTTGTTTTTTGTCCCTCTTTGTTTCTATCATATATATATATATATATATATATATATATATATATATATATATATACACACACACACACACACACATATATATATATATATATATATATATATATATGGCATAGCGTTATATTTTAACTGTTATTGAATTCACTAAGTGTCACTCGCTTATCTTTCTTAGTGTTTAATTATTGCAGGTGATAAGCATCATTATAGTTATGTACTATTAGAAGATGTAGAATAGTTAATATTATAACTTTTGTATTATGTGTATACATTCCTGGGAAGTTATGTAGTATATAAAACTTTGTAGAAATCTTAATAGTTGGTTTGTATCCAGACTTTTGTATATTATATTATGAATATGCTAGTAGCATGTTTGGAGTAATAATATTGTAAAACAGTTTTGACATCCATCTGCTAAATTTCATAGTCATGAAATGCAGCTATGGCTATCAATATTCTAATAGATTTTATCTTAGCCACTGGCGAGAAGGTCTCATCATAGTCAATCCCTGGGGTTTGAGTGAAGCTTTTATAACTAGTCATGCTTTGAATGTGTGTACATTACCATCCATGTCGTTCTTCTTCTTGCAGATCCATTTGCAACCAATTGTCTTCCGACCAGGTTATTGATCAACCAAATTCCAAACATGGTTGTCATACATGGACTTGATCTTGTTGTCCATTGCCTCTTTCTATTTGGCTGCCTTAGGGCATGCCATTGCTTCTTTATAGTTAGTTGGTTCATCCAAAATTACCAGTGTACTATCACTAATAAATGTATCACCGTCTATAGTTATATGGAAACTATAGAACTCAGGTGGCATGCTAACTTTACAAGGGCAATGAAGAGGTAATGAATTGCCAACTGGTTCAAATAGAATCTCTTCCTATGGTTGAACCCTAGTGTCTTCAAAGGTTCCTTCAATGTTTAACTCTTGAATCTCTTCAAGGTCATTGGTACTCTCACTGCCCTTTTACATATGATCTCTCTCTCAGGAAAGACTCCTCTTCGTGCTATAAAGAATACATTCTTGCTAGGTCTACAGAACAAATATCCAAAGGAATTATGTGGGTAGCCGATGAAAATATATTGCTTACTTTGAGGTTTAAGCTTGTCGTGGGTTTCTCGTCTAACGAAAAAATTAACAACCCCAAACCTTGATATGTGCTAATGAGGGAACTTTCCCTGTCCACATCTCGTGATGTGTTTTGGCAACATTATTAGTTGGTACAATATTAAGAATATGGGAAGCAGTCTCTAAGGCATACCCCCAAAATGATATTGGAAGAGAAACTTGAATCATCATGGAACGAACCATGTCCAACAAGGTTCGATTGCGACTCTCAGCCACACCATTAAGTTGTGGTGTCCTAGGATGGGTCAATTGTTAAACTATTCTACATTCCTTGAGGTAGACATGGAACTCGATAATAAGATACTCTCCGCCTCTATCTGATTGGAGCATCTTTATCTATAACAACCCGTTATTTTTCCACTCAATAAAAGTCAAATCCGTTAAATAAAATTTTGGCTTTTACTCATGTTGTTAAGTTCATAATGGTTAGAAAATAAATTAAATTATATAAATGATGTTTATATAAGTTTTCAGAATGAAATACAAACAAAAACCAAGGTTTTCCTCAGAACCGAAAACCCTCACACCCTTTTCGGCCAAAAACCTCCGGACCGAGAACTGATCTCGTCCGAAAACCCATTCTCAGCTGAGAACTCTCTTTTCGACTGAGAACCCAACTGTATATAAGTTTTTCCTTTGAAAACTTGATCATTTCTCACTCATTTCACTCGAAAACACTCTCATTTTACTCCCAAGGATCATCTAAGAACAATCATATCTTCAAGTGGAAACCTTCAAATCTTCATGTTTCCACCAAGAACACCAAGAACAACCTTCATATCTTCAAGTGACCAAAAACAACCCAGAACCGAGAACCAGTGTTCGGCCGAAAACTAGTTCTGACCGAAAACTCATTGGACCGAGAACTTGATTCTCGGTTGAACTTTGACCGAAAATCCTCCCCTTTCACTTCAAACGATTCTCGGTAATTACTCTCAACACAAAACAAGTGTGTCCTAACACTTTAATTAATGGTTTCACTAATTTAAATACAATTATGTGTTTAAATATTATTAGGATACTGTTAATTCCGCGTACTTCAACTCGAGGGTCATTTTCCTAGTCTTGCTGTTCCGCTCGTACACATAAACAACTATGATTTCATACCCCTACATTTTAACTGATTTTAATGCTTTCAGGGGGAATACAAGTAAAACACAACGACTTTTGTGTTTTTATACAAATGATTTCAAACAGATTAAAAACTTTTGCAATTGATACAAATCGAGTAATCATTACATTTTATAAAAATATTCAGATATTTTTAACCCTTTTGTAACATGTCCAGCATAAGTGTAGTTTCCAACATACAACCAAAATTACAATGTTTTCAGTACAGTACTTAACATACATTTAAACTATAGTTGATATAATTTGGGAGCATTACATTACTTTTACAAAATTGAATACATGAAACAAGAACATACATACAAACTATAATAGATATAGTTTGGGATACGTTACACTGTTATACTCTTTCAAGAACATTATACAGAAACGAACATATAAACTGTAGTAGATATAGTTTATGGTATACAATACTATTTCCCGAATAAAAAGTACAATACTAAATAACTATTTAAGTGTAATTATTTTACACTACAAGGTTATACATACAATTTCAAGTACAAGAGAACATTACACGTAAACAAGTTAATACAGGGTTGTGAGGCACTACTCCAGTTGTATCCACCAGGGTAAGGAACTAAATCCTATAGAGTATAACCAGAGTCTCCTAGAGGGAGAGTGTAAGATTTGTGTATAGATCTATACAACACTGATGTAACAGCTCAAACTTTCAAATAAATTTTTCATTTAAAATAAAACATCATTATTCGACAAAAGAATTTATTCCAAGTTTATTGCAAATATAATTAACGAATCCCCAAGATCTTCATCAATGGCAGTGTGTACGTGTCACGCCGGCGCCTTCCCACGGTCATCACTAGTACCTGAAAAACATAAACACAACTGGTAAGCATAAATGCTTAGTGAGTTCCCAAGTATACGACTTACCCACATACGCCTTCCGGCCCGGACCTTTCGGTCCACATAACATTGCCTTCCGGCCCGTAACATAATCGCCTTCCGGCCCGTATTATATTGCCTTCCGGCCCATAGTATTTTGCCTTCCGGCCCATAATAGTATAAAACATAACACATATAACATATCACACATAACACATAAGTCATACATCATACCGTTCTTTCTATCACATAAAGTCTCGCCTTCCGACCCGTATAAGCATACATCACATATAAAGCATCTACCTCTCTAGACATAGCATAAATATAACACATACGACCTTCCGGTCACGCAGTCAACCCTTCCGGGTGAAGTATAGTGAGAAGACTCACCTCGTAGTATGCAAGCTATAAACCCTTCGAGCCACTCGCACTCGATCCGCTAATCTGCAGGCTCCCTATAATACCACATACCTTTATTAATGATCTTATCAAACAAGACAACTGACCCTACTAAATTACATACAGGTCAACGGTCAACTTGACCGGACTCGTCGAGTGCAAAGGCAACTCGGCGAGTCTAGACACCCCGACTCCACTCGCCGAGTCTAAAGAACGACTCGACGAGTCCCAGTAAGTCTTCAAGCTACTCGCCGAGTCTGAAGAACAACTCGGCGAGTCCTAGTGAATCTTCAAGCTACTCGCCGAGTCTGATCATTGGACTCGGCGAGTCCTCGCCATGCAGTCAAACAACTGCCTCCTGTAATTCGCATGATTCCGTAATATATAAATATGGGGCTTCCTGGACCTTTACACATTCTATTACTGGGATTTAAACACTTATAACAACACTATAATCTATCAAATCCTTAAATGGGTTTCCTAAACCCTAGATTCGTGTACAACACCAAAACTACAGAAATGATCCGAGGATTACCTGGAAAAACGTGTTCCCTGTGTCCCCAACCTTCAGAGCTCGACCCCTTGATCCTCCTTTGATCACCACCTTGCCTCTCCTTGCCTAACAACCTCTTCAAGCTTCCACTAGCCTTCACCCTTGTTCCAGATGCCCACAGACTTTTTGGTTATCTTCAATCGGCCAAAAGACGAGACATGACGGCCCTAAAGACATTATATACGATTCAGAATCAAAACGGCTAGGGTTTCAGCTGAACAGCGTCGACTCGCCGAGTCCCTAATGGACTCGTCGAGTCCAGTCGCGAATCTGTGACCAAGACCGTGGTCCTACTCGGCGAGTCAGGCACCAACTCGCCGAGTCCCCTCCTAAATATGCCCCAAAAATAATTTAAAGAAATACCTGAAATTCCAGGCTGTTACAACTGACAATCCCACACGTGAACTATTAGCAACAGTTAGGCCGACAGGCCTGGGGTGACTAATGTTATACCATTCCGATGCATGAAGAACGTCGTAGAGGTCACTCGGTCACATCAAGCATGGTTATATCAAACTCACAACAGTATAGACTAAACATTTGTTTACGGGATTTCAACTCTTCAAATAGTTTTATTTTAAGTAATAAAACTACTATACACTACTACTGGTGGTATCCAAGGATTTCATACAAAGGTTTTCATACAGAAGAATACTATACACTACTACTGGTGGTATCCAGGGGTTCCATCCAAAGGTTTTCATACAAAACAATACTATACAATATAGCTGGTGGTATCCATGCGTACATACAAAGATATTCATACACGGGTTCTTATTAAACATTACTACGATATACAATTACAGAATACAGTAACAAACGTACATTTCGGTCTTAAGGTTTAAGAATACTTTTCACTACTAAAGAAAATATTGGATTTTCTTGAGAAACATACAAACATTTTCAAAGATTCAAAGACAAGATTTCATTACAAAAACAGTCTTATGAACTCACAAACCTAAATGTTGATACACTTTCAAAACTACATGTATTCTCAGGGAACCGGTAGACAGGTACACCCGCAGATTTTTAGAAGATGGAGCTTTTAGAGTCGCGTATTCTATACTTTTGTTATACATTTTGATTGTCATATAAATTATGTATCGAAAAAATGTAAATACTAAACCTTAATCAATGTAATGGTTGTGTTTGCTTTGATTCCTATTTGTTGTGATATTGTACATGATGTCGTCCACCCCTGAACGTTTCTGTCGTCGTGGTTTGGTGGTTTGATAGATTGGTATGAGAGCATTGTTTATAGTGAACTAAGTATATCAAACCTTACATGAGATACAACTATAAACACTATGGGGCCAAAGTGCTCTGAACTAAAAGTATACTTTTAAAATTTAAGTATTTTATAAGAGGTATACAAGTATAAATACATACCAAAAACAATATCACAATAAGAATAAAACAAAAGTATTTAGATGTTGGACACTACGGTTAAACCGGGATGCTTATGTAATCATATCTGGGATAAATATTGCCTGGTCAACTACATTTAGTTGAGATACGACAAACATGTGTTTGGGAGTGATATTGGTGTTGCAACAAGTCTAAAACTTACCAAATTCCATACAAAAGGAACAATAGAACCGAACATACAAACCAAAATACTATAGGAGTAGTTTATAGCACTATGATACGTGATCCAAACACATTGTACAAATTTCATTCCATGTGTTGCTATTAATTTCATGGCGATTGTTTACTCGTATTAGTAGACTTGTACTGTAAATCGCTTAATAGAACACTATAATTGTCAGGATGAGATATATCTTGTTCAATATCACCTGACTCGGAACCATTATAAAGGACTTATCATCCTTTTCTTTTAAATTATTTTAGAGAAAGGTGCCTCCAAAGAAGTCCAACCGAAAAAGCAACAATCCACCTACAAATCTACCGCCGCTACCTCCTCAGTATGATCCTGCTGTCTTCTAAGCAATAGTAACAATCGTTGTGGCTGCCTCTATGTCACAAATCAATGCAAGTGGCACTAGCGGGGCGGGTAGTAGTGCCAACCCATCTAACCTCGATGACAGTCACGGAAACCCGAGGGAGTGTTCATACAAGGACTTCACTAACATCAAACCTCGATCCTTTGATGGCACTGGTAGTGTCATTGCACTAACCTGTTGGTTCGAGAAAACCGAGTCAATATTCGATATCTACGCATGCCCAGAGTCAAGAAAAGTGAAGTTTGAAGCATGTACCTTCACTGATAGAGCAATAACTTGGTGGAACAACCAAGTCAAATCCCTAACCCTACCGATAGCTAATGCTATGAGTTAGGACGATTTGAAAGAACTAATGCTCGCAAAATACTACCCGCGGGGCGAGTTGCAAAAGCTAGAGCAGGAGCTCTGGAGTCTGAAATTGAAAGGCCCTGATATCGCTGCTTACAATGTGAGGTTCAGTGATCTGGCTCTTCTATGCCCGGGATGGTCACCCCGGAGAGCAAGAATATAGAGAGATTCATATGGGGATTAACTCCCCCGATGCAAGGAAATGTCATAACTACTAACCCACACACATTTAACAGTGCCAAACGTCTGGCACATACATTAATAGATCACGAAAATCGTCAAGATCCCATGTTAGCCGCTCCCGAACCACCTAAAGAAGGTGATTGAAAGAAGAAGTTTTAGAACAAGCGAAAGGGCCAATCTTCACAGGAGCCCTCCAAGAAATAGAAAACAGTGGCAGTCCACACTACTACCAACCTTGCTGCTGTTCCCACTACACAAGCACCCACTAGCTGATACCCTGGAACTTTCCCAAGGTGGAAAAAATGCAACTTCCATCATCACGGACCTTGCTGTGATATGCAACGCACCAACTATGGAAGGAAGGTGCACACAACCCATTTTTACAAGGCACCAGCACAACCAACCAACCAAAATCTTGGAGTTGATGTAGGCCAAACCTACTATGGGTGTGGTGAAACTGGGTACCACAAGAGGGATTTCCCCAAGGCAAGAAATGCTGGCAACACAGGGAGAGTACTAGCAATAGGCAAGGAGGAGGCAGTCATTGATCCCACCATAGTTGTGGGTGACATGTGAAGCTTTCCTATTACCCATGATCAAGTTTATCTTCCCGTGCTCCACATCCTCACTTTGTTTTAGGCCCTGCAAATAAGAACAAATGTGAATTCCACACCCTGTATCAAGGACCCAATAATTAGTATGTGGTGAGTTATTAGACAATATAGTGTAAATACCTACATGGGTGGGTTTTCACTTTCCCATTCATAATATCCTGCAAGTACTTGGGGTAGCTTCGCTTCCAGTGCCCTTTTTCCTGATAGGAGAAGTATTGTGCATCTTTCGGGTTGGAAGAGGGAGTAACATAACCATCTTTGGTTCCACTCGAAGAGGAGACATCAAGAGACTTTCCCTTGGTACCCTTCGAAGGGGTCTTCCTCTTTTTCTCTTTACATTTCCCGATTGCCAGAACAGGGGTGGTAGTAAGAGTAGAAACAACATTCTTACCTTTGAGACTACTTTCAACAGTCCTCAAAAGTCCTTGAAGTTTCCTAAGTGTGACCTCCTCCTTGTTCATACGATAGGTCATGCAGAACTTGTCATAACAAGAGGGTAAGGAGTGTAGAATGGTATCTATTGCTAACTCATCATCAAATTTCACATTTGACTTTAGCAAATGGTCCATGAATCTTTGCATTTTTTGTAGGTGGCCCATGATGGACTCCCCATCCTTCATTTTTGTTGTTATCATGGAGGTGATGATTTTATACCTTTCCTGACGAGAACTCTGATGTCTTCCAACAATGGTAGTCAACATGATACAAGATACCTTAGTGGCATCCTTCTCATGGGTAGTGTACTCAACAATATCCTCGGGAGTAGCAGACGACTCATCGATGACCTTAAGCTCCTTGTCAAGGACATATTCCTTTTCCTCATAACGAGTGACCATCCTTATGTTCCTAATCCAATCATTGAAATTAGTTCCATCAAAGATGACTCTCCCACAAAGGTTCATTAGAGAGAATGAGTCAGTAGGGTTTGAGCCTGAAGCATTGTTGGAAGACATCTGAAAAGGCAGAAAGACAAGTTTAGATTAGACAAGTGGTCCTTAATAAGACACCCAAATGAAGTATTCAGGCTAGGACCCAAAACAATATTAACCCATGAAAAGAAATAATATTTCTTGCCATTTCAGACGAGTAACAGCATTTATTCAAATCTAATATTAACCCACTACTAAGCAATAAAGAATAAACTCCAATCTTGGTGACAGGTGAAGCTTTCTTATTACCCATGATTAATTTTATCTTCCCATGCACCACATCCTCACTTCTTTTTAGGCCTTGCAAATAAGAACAAATGTGAATTCCACACCCTGTATCAAGGACCCAAGAATTTGTATATGGTGAGTTATTACACAATATGGTGTAAATAACTGTATGGGTGGGTTTCACTTTCCTATCCTTAACATCCTGCAAGTACTTAGGGCAGCTTCACTTCCAGCGCCCTTTTTCCTGATAGTAGAAGCATTGTGCATCTTTCAGGTTGGAAGAGGGAGTGGCAAAACCACCTTTGGTTCCACTATGATGATATCTTTCCATCAGGTCCTGGTGCATCTTATAAGGGTAGAAATGTTTATAGGATTTCTGGAGTTCTGTTGTCATGGTAGCCAACATGATACAAGATACGTTAGTGGCATCCTTCTCATCGGTAGTGTACTCAACAATCTCACCTGGAGTAGCAGGCGACTCATTGATGACCTTAAGCTCCTTGTCAAGGACATATTCCTTGTCCTCATAACAAGTGACCATCCTTATGTTCCTAATAAAATCATTGAAATTAGTTCCATCAAATATGACTCTCCCATAAAGGTTCATGAGAGAGAAGGAGATGATAGGGTTTGAGCTAGAAACATTGTTGGATGACATCTGAAAAGGAAGAAAGACAAGTTTAGATTAGATAAGATTCCTTAATAAGACACCCAAATGAAGTATTAAGGCTAGGACCCGTCACAATATTTTATAACTTGGAAGAGGGATGTCGTAATCCAGCCTACAAAATATTTGAAGGTAGGTAAATGATGATTTACCAATTTCTTCCATGAAAAATGAAATATATCATTAGGTTTTATTGGATTGAAACATAGATCTTTTGAGATTCATTGAACAATTCAATGACATGTTTAAATCTTGATTATGCCCTTCAAGTTTGTGACTGGGATACCGAGGATCACCAACAAGGTGTGAATAACGAGGCAAATTAACTTGGTACTCTTAATTTTATCACCTAATCGATGTGCCGGTTAACCACACATGCTCCACCGATCTAGGATAAACCTTAAGCCACCCTTTTCCACCCTTGTTAGTCCAAGTTAGTGTGTGGTTAACCACACACACTCCACTAATGACTTAGCAAGGTGCAAAGTGTAATTTCATTGGTTAGCATCAATTTCACATTTTCCTAAAGTAACAAAGATTGAGAATTTAATAAAAACATTTAGTTACTTTATTATCCTTATACTTTTAATGAGAATTATAGTCTTTGTCCTACCCGTTCGGCTAATAACCCTCCACCAATCAAGGAAGCGGTGGGTGAGAGTGGACACCCATTAAGCTGCCATTTTATAGGCAAAAACCTTATGCCCCCTTTATAGACCAACTTCGTGAATGAGGCCTACTAACGGTAAGACTGACTTGATCTTATATATATATATATATATATATATATATATATATATATATATATATATATATATATATATATATAACTTATAATATTATAAAGTATAAGGGTTGAATTTTAAACTTTTAAAATACCAGGGTTCTGAATTAAAGTTTTCTAAATTGACTTTACAAATTCCAAAACTTGAGGGCAAGTTTTGAAACTATTCAAAACCTTTCATTTCTATAACTTACGAGTTTTAATGATTTTAATGGTAAAGACTCTTGGAATTCCATAACTTGAGGACAAGTTATGGAGTCCGTTAAAAGACATTTAGATCAACAAGTAAACTAGCAAGCATGTCAAATAATTTCTATGATCTAGCAAAACTCATAAGCATGCACAATTCAAATCAAGAATTTTCAAGAATCACATGAACTTAATATAAAACTTGAAACGTTGACAATTATGTTTGAAATTGGATAAGCACAATCATTACCACATCAAAACCAGGTTTAACAATCTAAAAACAGTTATGTTAATGATCCTAGTCCAATTCCAACATTAAAACTCGAAATTCTACACTCAGGGCCTCCAACTCGTCGAGTGCAAGAACCAACTCGACGATTTGGTTGAATTTCAACTTGGAATCGTCGAGTCCCTCCATGGACTCGTTGAGTTCACTGAACAGTGGGCATAAAAATCTATTTTTAAGCAAGTTGCATCAACTATAACTTGAGAGAAGATTATTATGCACCAGAATCGGCTAGCCCTCACTTGTATTAATTAAGTGCCAATTTTACAAGCATGAGGCTTCTTTATATAGTGTGCACATCAGGGTTACACCATGTAACTCATGAACTTCCATATTCTTCATGATCCATGGGTTTTAGCCTCCATGGAGTATCCATGGGTCACTACATGGGTTTAGTCCAATCATGAAGGACTATAGATCATACGCCCACTATATAAGAATGAATGATTTACCAAATAAATCCCCATTTATATAATTAGTCTCTTTTGATCACAAAATTAATTCCAAACTAATTCTTGATCAATACTAATTAAATAATTCATATTAATATATTAGAACTTGTAATATATTAATAAACCATAAATATCCTCTTCTTACAAAAGTCTATCCAAATTTGTTCGATTCCATGCAACCCAAATGGACCACGCCAAATCGGGTCAAGAACATACCAAATATAGTTATGGACTTAGACACCTTATCCAATAGTCTCCCACTTGGATAAGTCTAATAATTATAGTTGCAAGTACGACTTCAGGATCTGACCAACAATCGTAGCTAAAGTCTTGTGGAACTAATTTGTGTCATTTTTGATAAGTGATCATATAATCCTCTGTTTAGGATATCAGCCAAAAAAATACATGGAACGACATCGTACTTATTGTCTAGCAGTTTGTTTCCTGATTTTTGGTTTGTTTGACATAGAACTTAATCAAACATATCAATTCAGTTCTGACCGGGCTAGGTACATAGATCAAAATAAAATCATCAAGGGGCTCAAGATATCGCTTTTAATCCTCCAAGGACTAAAAGGAACAGATAAACTTCAACTCATATGCTTCTACTAACTAATCATCAAATTGTACACAACTACATGTTTTATAACATCAAGTTACTGATGCATTTTTGTATTATCCATGTACAAACAACTCATAGTCAACAACTCATATCTCTTGGTTTGAAGATTTATATGTTTTTACCATCTCACAATAACTCGAGATAAATACCATGAAGTGATACAAGTGAGCGTGGGTTGATTCCAATACTTAGAACTTATGGGCACTCATGAATGCCGCATCAACAAATGATATGTCTAATATAATTCAGACAAATCTACAAACCCAATTCATGACAGTCTTATTTGAATACCTACTTCCAAAGTATGATTGATTGTGGATAGTTTGAATAATATGATATACCATAAGATAAGTATTCTGGAAGTCAAAACATGCAAAATGAAACAATAGTAAATGATTGACACAAGACAGTACCATACTAGTAAATAAAACACCTTTTATTTAAACATCAAATGTCAATTACATTTCAACTATTACAAGTTTTGAAAGCTATCTAATTACTAAAACTAATATCATCCTTCAGCCCAATGCGCCTCACAAACTGTAAATGCATAACCCTACACAATCCCTTCGTGACGGGATCTGCTGGGTTCTCATTCGATGATACCCTCTTTCCCATGAAGAGTCCTTCTTCAATTCGATGTCTAATGAGGTGGTATTTTCTTTCGATGTGTCTTGATCTGCCGTGATCTCTTGGTTCCTTGGCTAAGGCAACTGCATTCTCGTTATCACAAAAAATCTCCATAGGCTCCTTTACAGCTGGTACAACTCCAAGGTCTCCAATGAAGTTTTTCAGCCATATTTCCTCCTTCATCGCCTCACTTGCTGCTATATACTCTGATTCGCAAGTTGAATAAACTACTGTCTCTTGCTTGGAACTTATCAAGTAATTGCTCCTCCCTTTAGGGAAAAGACTTGGCCCGAATGAGAGCGGAAATTATCCCTGTCAGTCTGAAAGTTGGCATCAGTATACCTCACTACTCTTAAGTCATCACTCCCACCAAGGGTAAGGACCCAGTCCTTAGTCCTCCACAGGTACTTGAGAATGTTCTTCACCACAATCCAGTGAGCCTTGCCAGGATTCCCTTGATATCTGTTGACCATGCTCAAAGCAAAGGCCACATTAGGGTGAGTACAAGTCATTGTTGGGTTATGAGCATTCTAACACTCCTAAGTGTACATGCAACCCTAAATACCTTGGATCTATGTTTTCTCTATTATACATGCAAATATGAACATCCAAGGTATTATCCTAATCTAGCATACAAAACTATCAATATAACAAGATAGAATACATACCTCTTTGATGTAGAATGTCTTCATGAAGCTTGATTGCCTAGTGCCCCAAGTGTGACACCTCAAATGGTTCACACAACAACAAATACACTTGGAATAACTTGAGAGAATTCTACACTTCATGAAAATTGGCTAGCCCTTTCTTACTCTTTCTAGTGGCCGATTTTGATCAAGAATAAGATGTTTATATAGTTATACAATTAGGGTAAACCCTAATTGTCATGACTTTCCATTTCCTTGGATCCATGGGTTCAAATACACCATGGAGCATCCATGGAGCATCATATGGGTTTTGGTCCAACTAGATAATCCATGGAGTATTAGCCCACTATATAAGTATGGATGATTTGTACAATCAACCCATATATTTAATTAGTCTTCTTTTGATCACTTAATTAATCCTAGATTAATTCTTGATCAATACTAATTAAATAATCTTATTATTCTTATTATTAATATACTAGAACTTATAATATATTAATAACCATAAGTGTCTTATTTCTCTCATTATAGTCTATCCAAGTGCATGATGCCATGCAACCCAAATGGACCATGCCGGGTCGGGTCAAGTCTTACCAATTATAGTTGTGGACTTAGACATTAATCCAACAGTCTCCCACTTGGATAAGTCTAAAACTATTATTGCGTATGACTTCAAGAACCAACTGGCAATCGTAGCTCTCAAAAGCTTCTGTCGAACTTTGACCTTGTAGATGAACTCTGACCTTTGTCAATGACTTGTCCATTAGATAAGGGATCATATATTCCTCCATTCTAGATATCATATGGACTGAGACATGGATTATAATCATTCTCTCTGTCCATTTGTTGTTTCCCGATTTCTGATTTATGACGACTGACTAATTGAACAAATCAAATCAGTCCTGGCCCGGCCGAGCACTTCCATTTGTCATCATCAAATCATCGAGGGGCCCACATATATCGCTTTTATCCCGAAGGTAAAAGGAATGGATAAACTTCGACTCGTATGGCTTGTTCTACTACTTGTTGAATCATACACAAAGGCACGTTTTATAGCACCGAGTTACCAAATGCGTTTTCGTGCAATCAATGTACAACCAACTCATAGTAACAACTCATATATCTAGGTTTGAAGAATATAAGATATTATCGTCTCATGATCACTCGTGATAAAATCCATGAAGTGATTCCAATGAGCGCGGGTTGAATCCAATACTCAGAACTTATGAGCACTCATGAGTGTTGTAGCCCTTTGTCCAACATCTTAGACCTCTACAAGCCAACCCATCACAGTCTTAATTCATATCTACTTCCCACATATGACCGACTGTGGATGGTTTGAATAACTTAGTCATTCCGGAAGAATAACCTAGTTTATTCGGGAAGTCAAAACATGCAAAGTGAAACACAATAATAATTGAATCTAATATGGTATCAAAACCTATGAACATAAATAAAACACCTTTTATTTATCACCATATGATTACACATTATTCATTGTATACTGTTTCCGGTATCAACTTTATTCTTGAATTTAAAACAATAGTTGTCCCATGCTCCAAGCATGTACACTATGTTTTTCTAAACACTAGTCATGCCACACACCAAGTATGCATACTATGTTTTTCTATGATCTTTACTTTGTGAACTAGATCAATTGAACATAACTTCAATGTTTCTCTTTTCACACTCCCAAATCCTTACTGCAAATGCAAGAATTCCAAATTCATTCCATTTACTGAAATCTGTTAGATTCTAAACTTATATGCATTGATCCTCTTGTAATGATTATGCACAAAGTCACAAAGACTTGGCAACAATCATTACAGAGTATTCCAAAGGAGATCAACTCCTTGGAAACATCCTTCTTGCATTAAGTTTCCTTAATCTTACACAGATTGAAATTTCTGACTTTGAAACCTCTCCAGATTCATTTTGACTATCACTTCTGAATAAGAGTTGCCTCCTTACAGATTATGTCAATATGGTCCTTCCAGAATTATCACTATACTTCCAACTGTCCTTGAGCAACCAATCTTTGGTAAACTTTAGATTGTCCTCGACAATTGTTTAATCCTTTTAGTCATATCCAGTTCTAAACCTTTTCCCTTCTTAATGCCCCAGGCATTTGGAAACTTTTAGAACGAATAACTATAGCACATGTAATCGATCCTATATCCGAAGCATATGGGACACGGTTCATGATGTCTCACATAAAGACTAAACCAGTCTTTTGCTATAACATTTCCATTTCTATTTTCCAAGTTCTCATAATTCAGATTATGAAAAGGGATGCCGTAATCATAATCGAATTTTAGAACGCAAATAATGGAACCATATACAAAATTTCCTTATGTTGAGCCATTCCAACATGAAATTCATATATATCCTTGACTAAATGATTAAAACCTCACGATCTAAGCTTATAGATTTGAGATGAAGTATAATTTCCTCTCCCTTAATTATAGCAAAACAACTCTTTCCCAGTTGAAACTTTTGTTTTCTATAATTAACATTGCTAACTTGCAATACTTATCATAATTATCATGCTCCCACTAACATGATGATTATTAGCATAACACTTATGCTCCCACTAGCTTTGACATGTACTCAGAAAGCTCGACTTCTAGAAATCAATACTTTATTGACTTTCTTACCAAAGTTCAGATTTCTGATACTAGATTGTTTTGATAAGACTTTATCAAAAACATACACCTTCCCTTAGATAGCACACTTGTGTGTCTAAACAATTATGAAGAGGGATGCCGTAATCATAATGGTTAGACCTTTTTGCCACTTCTCACAAGTCCAGGTTAGTGTGCCGGTAAACCACACACGCTCCACTAACGACTTTGAGAATGCAAATATCACAATTGCTATCTAACTAAAATCTACTTAGTGAAAGTGTTTCCTCACCATCATTTTCATGAATCGGAGAGAAACCTTATGACATTTATATTTAATGGTGTATGTGTTCTTATCCATGTGAATTGTCAAAACCATAGTCACAAGACAAGGATAATGACAAATTCAAACTCATATGGATTGAACTCAATCTTAACTTTTTGCCACCTGGCAGCTCAAGGGCCTACCATTGCTTCCAAGTTGTTGTGCAACCAATTGAGAACTCTAAGAACTCAACTTTAACTGGAATGGGCACAGACTATGTCAACACAATAGGTTATAAACCTCAAGTCGTGTGCTAGTGAAGAACTTTAGGTTGTATTCTTGATTAGTTCTTGAGACTTTCAAGACCTTTAAGACTCCCACTGTCCTCTTGACCTATAAGACTCCCTTGTCAAATATCCAAGAGATAGTGCGGATTCTAATCAAGACAAACACTTCACACAATTGGCCTTAGTTGGTCATTGTTTTATCCAAAACATCACAACTTACCAATTTCAAATGTACAAGAGTAGAAAACTTTTACTCTTACATTTGATAAGTGTTTTTTTAAACCTTCTTAAAGACATGTCACTCAAATAATAATCTTGGAGTATGACTCTAAGACTTGTATTGGAACGAAGTATGACTCATCTTCTTGATTTAACCATTTCAACAATTCAAGACCCCTTATTCTTAGTCATAAGAATGCACTAAGACTTCCTTAGAGAACTAATTTTGATATGGTTTCTTAATCATTAAGATGATCACAAAACTGATACTAAAGTACTCTTCCATCTTTTCAGATTTGAGAAACTTTTATCCTTCTGCCTAATTTGATTCTTCTTATCCGCTCTGCCATGCATTGGAACCTTTTCCAATGTCTCAGAGTTACACTTAAGCTTGTAAGTATAATCATATTTACTGAGCTTTAGTAAACTATGACGAATAGTGTTTTATATTTTGTGGTGGACTTAATCAGTGCACATGACTATGTACTCGATCCCTTAGTCCATTACTTGACTCACACATCCATGTGAACAAGTAATTAGTCTTAATTTTTCCAATACTTGAAAGTTCTCATTCATCATGCTATACAACTTGCATGATTCCAAGTCCCGGTCCAATTGAGACTTTGGATGATTAGATTCTTTCCTTATTTGGTAAATTTAGACATTACCACAAATGAAGAATCAATTTCATATTTCCACTCTTGCTATTAATGGAATCATATAAGCAACAATTTTTCCTCAAATGCCATTGTAAGGATATTTTAAAATAAATAAAATCAAAATTTTCTTTTATTTTAAAACTATGCGGAAAAACTTATCCTTACAACCCATGTGAAAACTTGTTGTTATCTATTCCTTAACAATATCTCATAACTCCTAAGAATTAGCTCAAGAATCCGATTTTTCAAACTACGCGATAGAAATCCATCTATGCGATCAGATTCAGCATATTCTTTCTTTAAGTTCCTTTACTTTTCTTTGATTCTTAAAACATTACCATGTGACCTAGTCACATCATGTATCAGGAATCTCAGAATAGAAACTTTACAGAGTTAGATTAGTGGACTTTACCTGGAGTAGAGTCAATCTTATTGACTTTAACATCCTTAGGTAAATTTGGCAGCTTCGCAACTAATGACCCTTTCTTTGGCAATATAAACATATGGACCCTTTGATAATGGTACACGGGACTATCACAGACTTAGCTTTTCTCTTTACCATTTGTTCAACCGAGTTGACTATGGCCGATCCCTTTCCATTGGGAAGAGAATGCTTTTCTGGATTTCCTGTGTCACTATTGTCAATGTCCATCAAGTTTTTGAGGAAGTTGATCTTAACAAATAAATAAGATCATTAAGGGTCTTGTCATAGTCTGTTTCATAGGTGTTCCAAAAAGAACTCACTATGAGACTTAGAAAGTAGTTGAACCACCAACTTTCTCAAGACTTTGACACCCAACTCTCCCGGCTTGTCAATATGTGACTACATCTCCAAGATGTGATCACACCTAGACCTTGCCTTACCAATAGGGTTTGAGTGACCTTAAACTTTTCAAGAACTTGTGGGGTAGGGAGATCAATTGGAGGAGGTGAAAGAAGTATGATTTCCATGGGACATCATCTTCATATAGGAAAGCTTGTTTCAAGAGTTTTGGGAAGATCATAAATGTCTAAACCAGACATGTTATGGGAGATATTCAAGATAGTTGATTTTAAAGTCCTTAATATGACAGCCAATATGAAATATTAAGGCTAGGACCCAACAAACTATTTTATAACTTAGAAGAGGTATGCCGTAACCCAAGCTATAAAATATTTGAAGGTAGGTGACTGACGATTCACCAATTTCCACCAAGATAAACGAAATGTATTATTAGGTTTTAATTGGATTTGAAACTCCTAGATCTTTGAGATTCATTGAACTGTTCAATGGCATGTTTCAATCTCGAGTGTGCCCTTCAGGTTTTGTGACTGGGATGCCGAGGATCACAAAACAAGGTGTGAAGTAACCATGCAAATTACTTGGTACCCTTAATAAATTACCCCTCAATCGATGTGCCGGTTAACCACACACGCTCCATCGATACTATGATAAATATTAAGTCACCCTTTACCTACCTTGTTAAGTCCAAGTTAGTGTGCCGGTTAACCACACACGCTCCACTAACAACTTAGACAAAGTGTAAAGTGTAATTTCATGGATTAGCACCTTATTCACATTTTCCTAAGTAACTAAGATTGGGTATTATTAAGAGTTTAGTTACTTAGTATTTATCATTAATACTTTTAATGAAGGGAGAATTATAGTCCTATCAAACCCGTTCGGCTAACGACCCTCCACCAGTCAAGCAAGCGGTGGGTGAGAGTAGACACCCATTAAGTTGCCATTTTATAGGCAACAACCTTATACCCACCTTATAGACCGGCTTTGTGAATGAGGCGTACTAGCGGTAAGACCGACTTTACTCTTATACATATATATATTATTAACTTATAATATTACAGAGTATAAGGGTTGAATTTTAACTTTTAAAATTCTAAGGGCTAACTTGGAATTAAAGTATTCATAAGTGAAAACTTTTCAAAATCCAAAACTTGTGGGCAAGTTTTGAAACTATTCAAAACTAATTAATTCCATAACTTATGTGTTTAAAGTAGTTTTAATCCAAAAACTCTTCAAGTTCCATAACTTATGGAAGACTTTAAACTAATAAAAGAATTAATTTTTTTCTTTATTTTTTTTATAACTTATGGAATTAATTAAGGTTACATTATTTTTTTTATTTATTTAATGAAGAGACTCTTGGTCCTCCATAACTTGAGGACAAATTATGGAGTCATAACTCCAATTAATTAGAACTAGACTCTTCATTTTTGTAACCTTTGCCAACTTTTATGAGTTTTATGAAACTTAAATGTGACTTTTCATATAACTTGAGGACAAGTTACAAAAACACATTTTAGAATCAACTCTTAGATTAATTTGGATTGAAAACAACTTTTTCACACAACTTTTCTATTAATCTAAGCAACTCATAAGAACAAGATAATTCAAATCAAACTTTTCATGTAATTAGTCTAACCTTTAAACTAATACAAAACATGAATCTATTGACAATTATCTTTGAAAATGGATTAGCATGAACATTACCACATTAAAAAACAAATTTATAAGTTCAAAAACAACTTAGGGTGATGTTCCTAGTCCATTTCTAGCCAAAAACCTCGAAAATATGCTGTCTGGGGTCCAACTTGTCGAGTGCATGAACACAACTCGGCGAGTTGGATGCATTTTGCCTTGGACTCGTCGAGTCCCTTCATGGACTCGGCGAGTCTGCTGGGTAGACAGCAACAAAACTCGATTTTTCAGCTTCTATTGCAAGTATAACAAGAAAACAAGCCTAGGCTCTGATACCACTGTTGGGTTATGAGCATTCTAACACTCCTAAGTGTACATGCAACCCTAAATACCTTGGATCTATGTTTTTTCTATTATACATGCAAATATGAACATCCAAGGTATTATCCTAATCTAGCATACAAAACTATCAATATAACAAGATAGAATACATACCTCTTTGATGTAGAATGTCTTCATGAAGCTTGAGTGCCTAGTGCCCCAAGTGTGACACCTCAAATGGTTCACACAACACCAAATACACTTGGAATAACTTGAGAGAATTCTACACTTCATGAAAATCGGCTAGCCCTTTCTTACTCTTTCTAGTGGCCGATTTTGATCAAGAATAAGATGTTTATATAGTTATACAATTAGGGTAAACCCTAATTGTCATGACTTTCCATTTCCTTGGATCCATGGGTTCAAATACACCATGGAGCATCCATGGAGCATCATATGGGTTTTGGTCCAACTAGATAATCCATGGAGTATTAGCCCACTATATAAGTATGGATGATTTGTACAATCAACCCATATATTTAATTAGTCTTCTTTTGATCACTTAATTAATCCTAGATTAATTCTTGATCAATACTAATTAAATAATCTTATTATTCTTATTATTAATATACTAGAACTTATAATATATTAATAACCATAAGTGTCTTATTTCTCTCATTATAGTCTATCCAAGTGCATGATGCCATGCAACCCAAATGGACCATGCCGGGTCGGGTCAAGTCTTACCAATTATAGTTATGGACTTAGACATTAATCCAACAGTCATAGCATACATGATCGAGCCTACAATGGAAACATATATTACTTGTCTCATCTCAGCTATCTCAGCCTCTGTCGGGCTCTAAGTCTTACTCAATTTGGCATTACTATGGATCGGTAAGGCGCCTTTCTTGGAATCCTCGATGCTGAACCTATTCAACACCTTTCCAAGTTGGTAATTTGACTAAGTCCAATTTGTCTCTTACTCCTTTCTCTTAATATCCTTATCCCTAGGATATAGGTAGCTTCTCCAAGGTCCTTCATAGCGAAACACTTCCCAAGTCAGGACTGAACCTCATGCAAGGTTGGGATGTCATTTCCTATGAGTAGTATGTCATCCACATACAATATCGAAAAGCTAACTATACTCCCACCAGCCTTAACATATATACAGGACTCATCCTCCCTCCTCGAAAAGCCAAACTCTTTGACTTTCTTATCGGAAAAAATATTCCATCTGTGAGATGCTTGTTTTAATCCATAGATGGATTTCTCAAGCTTACACACTCTGTTAGGGTATTTTGCATCCACAAAACCCTCTGTCTGACTTATGTAAACATCCTCAACCAACTTTCCATTAAAGAAAGCGGTTTTGATATCTATTTGCCATATTTCATAATCATGAAATGCAAAAATGGCTAGCATAACCCTAATAGACTTAATCTTTGCTACTGGTGAGAAGTTCTCATCATAGTCAATTCCCAGAGTTTGAGTAAAGCCCTTCCCAACCAATCGCACTTTTTAAGTTTGTACATTCCCATCCATGTCTCTCTTCTTGAAGATCCATTTGCACCCAACTATCTTTCGACCCGGTACATTGTCATCCAATTTAGAAACTTGATTGTTATACATGGACTGAATCTCGTTGTCCATAGCCTCTTTCCATTTGGCAGATTCAGGGCCTGCCATGACTTCCTTGAGGTTGTTAGGTTCATCCAAATTTTTCAGTGTACTATCACTGATAAATGCATCACCTTCTGTAGTAATATGGAAACCATAACAAAAATCAGGTGTGCTCCTAACTCTTGTGGAACATCTTAGAGGTACAAACTCATCAATCGGCTCAAGAGGAGTTTCCTCCTCAGGTTGATTGCTAGTGTTAAAGTTCCTTCACTGCTTGAATCTTGAATTTCTTCAAGGTTAATTTGCCTCCCACTGTTTCCTTGGCTTATGAATTCTCTATCATGAAAGACTCTTCTCCTCGCCACGAAGACAACATGGTTACTCGTTCTGTAGAGGATATTACCAAAGGATATATGTGGATAGCCGATGAAAATACACTGCTCACTTCGAGGTTCCAGCTTGTCGTGAGTATCGCACCTCACGAAAGCCTCCCAACCCCAAATCTTGATGTGGTCTAAAGTGGGAACTTTCCCAATCCACATCTCGTGGGGTATTTTGGCAACCTTTTTGGTACGGTCTACATTAAGGATATGGGCGACAACCTCTAAGGAATACCCCTAGAATGAGATTGGTAATGAAGCTCGACTAATCATGGAACGAACGATGTCTAACAAGGTTTGATTGCGCCTCTCAGCCACACCATTCAACTATGGTGTGCTAGGAGGTTTCAATTGGGAAACAATTCCACATCCCTTAAGATAGTTAAGCAACTCGATACTAAGATACTCACCACCCCGATTGAATCGAAGCATCTTTATCGTCCTGCCCAACTGGTTCTCCACTTCTTGATTAAACTCTTTGAATTTCTCAAAGGTTTCTAAATTGTGCTTGATTAAGTAGACATAACCATATCTACTGTAATCATCAGTAAAAGTCACATAGAAGCGGTTAGCATTCGTTGTGGCTGTTCTGAAGGGTCCACACACATCTGTGTGTATGAGATCCAATAAACCTTCACCCTATCACAAGTACCAATGAAGGCTGACTTAGTCATTTTTCCAAGTAAGAAGATTCGCAACTATCATCTGACTTTAAGTCAAATGACTCCAAGACTGAAACCTTTTGGAGTTGGCCTATGCACTTCTTGTTGACATGTCTAAGACAAAAATGCCACAACGATGCCTTATCCAAACTAGTGGAAGAATCAATATACAATACATTATTTCCTAAGGTGTCTACAACCGACACAGTTTCACATACACCATCACAAGGTGATGCTTTAAAATAAAAAAACACCATTATAAAAAGCATTAATACCACCACATTCATTATTAAATGAAAAAGTATATCCTTGTTTGTACAAACTATGAAAGGAAATAATATTTCTCGCCATTTGAGACAAGTAACATTTATTCAAATATGATATTAACCTACTATTAAGCAATAAAGAATAAACTCTATCTTGGTGACATGTGAAGCTTTCCTATTACCCATGATCAAGTTTATCTTCCCTTGCTCCACATCCTCACTTCTTTTTAGGCCCTGCAAATCATAACAAATGTGAATTACTTACCCTATATCAAGGACCCAAGAATTAGTACGTGGTGAGTTATTAGACAATATAGTGTAAATACCTACATGGGTGGGTTTCACTTTCCAATCCTAACATCATGCAAGTACTTGGGCAACTTCGCTTCTGGTGCCCTTTTTCTTGATAGTACAAGCATTGTGCATCTTTCGGGTTGGAAGAGGGAGTGGCAGAACCACCTTTGGTTCCACTCGAAGAGGATCCACCATGAGACTTTCCCTTGGAACCCTTCGAAGGGGTCTTCCTCTTTTTCCCTTTACCTTGCGCGATTGCCAGAATATGGGCGGTTGTAGGACTGGAAACAACATTCTTACCTTTGAGACTATTTTCAGCAGTCCTTAAAAGTCCTTGAATTTTGCTAAGTGTGACCTCCTCCTTGTACATATGATAGGTCATCCGGAACTGATCATAACATGAGTGTAAGGAGTGTAGAAAGGTATATATTGGTAACTCCTCATCAAAGTTCACATTTAACTTTAGCAAACGGTCCACAAATCTTTGAATTTTCTGCTGGTGGCCCGTGATGGACTCTCCATCCTTTATTTTTGTTGTTATCATGGATGTGATGATTTCATACCTTTCTTGAAGAGCACTCTTATGATATCTTTCCATTAGGTCCTGGTGCTTCTCATACGGGTAGAAATCTTCATAGGATTTCTGGAGTTCTGCTGTCAAGGTAGCCAACATGATACAAGATACCTTAGTGGTATCCTTCTCATGGGTAGTGTAATCAGTCACAATCTAAACTTTATGTAATAGTCCGAAATTCAGGTACAACCAATTAGCCCTTCATATTTTAAATAATTGTCATTATTGGCCTTTGTGTTGGGCGAGTACGCTAGGCGTACAAGGAGTACGCTGCGCGTACTCGCACGCCTCATTAAACGCATTATCACTCGGGTACACTGGGCGTACCCAAGGTTACGATGGGCGTAACCGGTCCAGACCCAAAACCCTAATTTGGGTTGTTGGCTATAAAAGGAATGAGATGGCTTGGTTCCTCAGCCATCATCCTTCAGAAAGAAACCCTAAGAGAGTTATTCCTTCGTTTATAGCTTGAGTGTGAGTGCTCTAAGCTTTGAGGTGTTATTTCAAGGTAGAAAAAGAGAAGAGGAGTCCATTGTGGAGGCTAGAAGTTGGTGTACAAGTGTAAATTCGTGGATAACAAAGGTTAGAGCTTCTTTCTGAGGTAAAAAGTTCAGATCTTGCCTTGTAGTTCTTATGGTATGCTTCTTGGACCAATTTCTAGGGTTTTAGTCCCAAAGATGGAGACTTTTTGAGCAAGTAGTCTCCATTGGCTTAGATTTATCATATTCTAGGTCTATTTGAGTTGTATGTTTATAAAAATGTAATCTTGGACATAAATGATTAGCCATGCATGAGATCTAGATCTTTTGATTTGAAAAGGAAAGGTATTAGAGTATGTAGGGGCCTTTACAGCCATGCTAAGGCTTAAAGGTTTTGACTTTATGGGTTATGAGACTTAAAGAGAGCCGGATCTATAAGTTGAAGAAGTGTCTTAACCATTTAAGACCAAAAATATGGTAGGGCTGAATCTGGGAATTACGTTGGGCGTAACTCCCATTATGCACAGCGTAAGGGGTTGAGATCCCGATTGTGGTTCATCGATGTACACCCCGCGTACAGAAGTCGGTACGCCTCGCGTACTGTGGTCTGTTGACTTTTGTTGACTTTTAGGGTTTTGGTCAACATGTGGACTTTGAGTCAAGGAGGGGTGAAATGTTCTTTTACCCCTCTGAGGAATAATAAAAAGGGTGAAGCCTAGTCTTAGAAGTCTATATTAATTAGAATGATATTTCGTTATGATTAGGCGGGGTTGGGTCTTCGTTTCGAGATTCGGAGATAGCGAGCACGTGAGATTCTAGACTTCCTACGAGGTGAGTCTTCTCACTATACTGTACCCATAAGGGTATTTATGTGTGACCAGAAGGTCGGATATGTTATGAGTTGTATGCATTGTATATGAATAAGTTAACCGTTTGTATGTGCTATGTATGTTATGCTTGATATGGGCCGGAAGGAATTATGTTATGGGCCACAAGGCATTTATGCATGGGCCGGAAGGCATTATAATGTGGACCGGAAGGTCGACGCGGGTAGGACCGGAAGGTTTACCAGGTTGGGATGGAAGTCCCCTGAGACACATGGACCGGAAGGTCATGGCCTGGAAGGGCGTATGTGCGTAAGTAGTATTTTGGGGAACTCACTAAGCATTTATGCTTACGGTTGTTGTGTTACGTGTTTCAGGTACTAGCGAGGAACATGGGAGGGCGCCGGCGTGATCCGTACACACTAGCGGAGGATTTATTTATGATCTTGGGACTTATATGTTGTGTATGATGATATGATACGTTGGATTTTTATAACTTGTTTTGAATGAAAACATGTTTAAGGAATGAAAATTTTGTTTTGAAAATTTACGTTGTTACAAGTTGGTATCAGAGCCTTGGTTTGAGGGATTCGGGTCCACCTTCGGGCGTAACTGAACTCAAACAGAGGATTTGAAAAAAAAAATTCAATAATAAAAGCTTAAAATTTTATAAGAGATTTTGTGATAACCAAAGAAGAAGCAGTGTGTACAGTCAGCCAGCGCCCGAATGGTAAAATCCCTAAAATACCCTTACAATATGTGTTATGAGATATGTTATGCATGCTAGAGTAGACTAGGTATTTATATTAGGTCTAGAGTGGACTGATTTGTGATGCCTTAGTCTAGGGAATCCTGATGCTATTACATGCCTTGAGAGCGAGTAGGTAGCCAATGCATAGCAAGAATAGAGTACTCGTGATCCGGGGTCCAAGGAGGAGGACTTAGGGTGAATGTTGATGCGGTGTAGTCAGTAGTATAGGGCCCGTACTACTGAAGACACCGGATCAGTTTGCAGTCCATGTAAGAATCCTTTGGGTATCGGAGGCCGAGTAGGGTTGCATTATCGAGTGCGAGTATGCTCGATTGAGTCTCTGACATTTTTATGTTGTATTTCAGAGGCATTATGGTTGGGACACGCCACAAACCTAGGACGAGCGGTGTGAGTGACAAGGAGCTTCGTCAGATGATCCACGATAAGGTAGTTGCGAAAATCCGGGCCGAGATTCCGGAGATGTTTGGGTCTATCAAGACCACGCTGTTGGAGACTTTCGATGAACGGTACGCCGCGGTGACTGAGGCCGCAGCCGCTGCAGCTACAGCAGTTGTGGCTGCTGCCAGACCTCAGGGAGGTGCCTTGTTGCTATTCTGGGAGTTCAGCAACACGAAGCCACCCGAGTTTGATGGGACGCAGGATCTGATTGCTGCGATGAGATGGATTGCTGACATTGAGGGATGTTTCTATACGTGTTCATGTCCGAAGCATCTGAGGTTACGGTTCGCTTTGAACCAGCTCCACCTAGGAGCGAAGGATTGGTGGAAGTTCGTGATGGGGAACTTCACTCTTGCAGAGATTTCGGCAGTGACTTGGGAGAGATTCACTACCATGTTCAGAGACGAGTATGTTCCCCCGGTGGAGAGGGAATGGTTGATTCAGGAGTTCTTGACCCTCAAGTAGGGTAATGATTCAGTTAATGTGGTCACCCGGAAGTTTCATGAGAGGGCGATGTTCTGCCCTGAGCAGGTGTCTATTGAGTAGTCACGGATGAGCCGATATTTGGGTATTCTGAGGAGGGACATTCGGGAGTTCGTATCGAACTCGAAATACCTGACATTTTCTGAGCTCCAGGCAAATGCCCGGAAGAGGGAGATCAAGTTGGAGACACAGGCCAGGGAGGAGACCGAGTCTCAGCGGATGGATCGGCAGTCAGCTCCGTCTCAGCCGGCAGCCAAGCGGACCAAATCCGCCGATTCGAGGAGGGGACGTCAGAAGCGCCACACTTGGGGAAAGTGCGGCAAGGGTCATGAGGGGGCCTTTCGATCAGGTGCTTGCTACAAATGTCGCAAGGAGGGGCACATCCCCAGGGATTGCCCGAAGGGATTTATGGTTTGCTTCCATTGCAACCAGACCGGCCATCGGAAGGCCGAGTATCCTCAGCTTCACCAGGGATCAGCATAGAGAACTGCGCCTGCTGCTAGGGTTACCGAGACTCGACCGGTGAAGGCCGAGGCTCCGAAGGCTCGTGGGAGAGCTTTTCAGTTGACTGCGGAGGAGGTCTGCGCGGCGCCCGATGTCGTGGCTGGTATGTATTCTTTCGTGTATTTACTTTTATGATGAGATATTGTGCTTATATTATGATATGCGTAGGTACTTTTCTTGTGAATTATGTACCTGCCTTGGTATTATTTGACCCGGGTGCGAGTCGGTCTATTGTATCTTTGGCTTTTAGTCAGCACATCGGTATTGATCGGGAGGTGATGCGTCGACCCCTGGGGGTTTCCATAGCTGATGAGAAAGCGGTATATGCCACCGACGTGATTCAAGGATGTGTGCTCGAGATTTTTGGTGTCAAGTTCCCTATAGATCTAGTTCCTATCGCGATGGGAGATGTCTGTGTCATCGTGGGCATGGACCGGTTGAGTAAGTTTGGAGCGGTCATTGACTGCGAGAGACAGTTGGTGAGCATACGAGACCCTAGTGGGGGAGTGCTTACTGTATACGGCGAGGGGACCCGGTGTGGGTTAGCGTTTTGTTCGGCTTCTAGGGCGAGACAGAGTTTGCAGCATGGCTGCAGTTGATTCATAACCTATATGATGGACACACGAGTGGCCACGGGGAGGCCAAGTTCGGTTAACGAGGTTCCAGTAGTGTGCGAGTTTCCGGATGTGTTTCCTGAGGAACTGCCAGGTGTGCCTCCGGAAAGGCAAGTGGAGTTTGGTATCGATCTGGTTCCGAGAGCAGTACCTATCGCCAAGGCGCCTTATTGCCTCGCTCCACCAGAGATGTAGGAGTTATCCTCGCAGCTTCAGGAGCTATTGGGAAAGGGGTTTATTCGGCCAAGTAGCTCACCTTGGGGAGCGCCGATCCTTTTTGTCAAGTAGAAGGATGGTTCACACTAGATGTGTATTGATTACCGAGAGTTGAACAAGTTGACGGTCAAGAACCAGTATCCGTTACCTAGGATCGATGATCCGTTCGATCAATTGCAGGGGGCATCTTGGTTCTCCAAGATAGACTTGAGGTCGGGTTATCATCAGATGAGGGTTCGGGATGAAGATATCCAGCAGATTGCATTCAGAACTCGTTATGGACATTACGAGTTTGTGGTGATGCCTTTTGGGCTCACCAATGCCCCAACTGCTTTCATGAATCTCATGAACAGGGTGTGCAGGCCGATGTTGGATCGATCGGTGATCGTATTCATTGATGATATTTTGGTATATTCGAGGTCTAGAGAGCAACATGAGGAGCATTTAAGGGAAATCCTTGGAGTTCTGAGATCGGAGAGGCTATATGCCAAATTCTCCAAGTGCGATTTCTGGTTACGAGAGGTCCAGTTCCTAGGACACCATGTTAACCAGAAAGGGATATTGGTCGATCCGGCCAAAATCGAGGCGGTGATAAGATGGGAGGTGCCGAGATCACCCACTATGATCAGGAGTTTTTTGGGATTGGACGGCTATTATCGGAGGTTTATTAGGGATTTCTCCAAGATCCCTGTGCCACTTACCAAGATGACCGGGAAGGGTGTTGCATTTTCATGGGGTCCGGAGCAGCAGTCCTCATTTGAGACACTTCGCCAGAAATTGTGCGAAGCCCCGGTGCTCGCACTCCCAGAAGGAATGGAGGATTTTGTGGTATATTGTGATGCATCAATATCTGGGTTAGGGGTAGTGCTTATGCAGAGGGGGCACGTTATAGCGTATGCATCGAGGCAGCTGAAGCCTCATGAGTAAGATATCCCACCCACGATCTGGAGCTGGGGGCTGTGGTGTTTGCCCTCGAGATCTGGCGGCACTATCTATATGGGGTTCGGTGTACCATATACACGGACCACAAGAGTCTGAAGTACTTGATGGATCAGCTAAACCTGAATATGCGCCAGAGGAGATGGTTGTATGTGGTGAAGGATTATGATTGTGAGATCCTGTACCACCCGGGCAGGGCTAATGTCGTAGTCGATGTTTTGAGTCGTAGGACGGAGAGCGCCCCGATTCGAGACGTTTGTATGTGGTTGACGGTGATGACTCCGGTATTGGACACCATCCGAGGGGCCTAGGTTGAGGCTGCAAGACCAGAAAACCGAAAGAAGGAGCGGGTTGTCGGGCAGGTATCGGAATTCGTTACCGATAGTCTGGGACTTATGACATTTCAGGGTCGGATTTGGGTACCATTTGTGGGCGGGATGCATACCATTTTGATGGAAGAAGCACATCGATCAAAGTTCTCGATCCATCCTAAGGCTACTAAGATGTATTTGGACCTAAAGAAGGTGTATTGGTGGCCCTGTATGAAGAGGGATGTTGCATGGTTCGTCGAGAGGTGCCTAACTTGTCGTCAGGTTAAGGCCGAGCACCAACGTCCGCATGGTAAGCTGCAGCCGCTGGAGATTCCCGAGTGGAAGTGGGAACAAATTACCATGGATTTTATCACCAAATTTCCAAGGACTACGAGAGGGGTCGATGCAATTTGGGTGATTGTGGATAGGTTGACGAAGAGCGCTCATTTTCTTGATATCAGTGAGGGCTCTTCTGCTGAGAGGTTGGCAGAGTTGTATGTGAGGGAGGTGGTATCGCGGCATGGGATCCCGATGTCAATTGTTTCAGATCGGGACGTACGATTTACTTCCAGATTTTGGAAGAAGTTTCACGAGGAGTTGGGAACGAGACTGCATTTCAATACCGCATACCACCCACAGACGGACGGGCAGAGTGAGCGGACGATTCAGACGCTCGAGGATATCCTCCGAGCTTGTGTTTTGGATTTTGGAGGGAGTTGGGACACCTATCTACCCTTGGCTGAGTTTTTGTACAACAACAACCATCATTCGAACATTGGTATGCCACCCTTTGAGCTGTTGTATGGGAAGAGGTGTCGGACCCCCATCTGCTAGGGGGAGGTGGGGCAACGGGTAATAGGTAGTACGGAGATTGTGATTCAGACGACAGAGTAGATACAACAGGTCAGGCAGAGATTGTTGACCGCTCAGAGTCGCCAGAAGAGTTATACGGACAGGCATCGGTCCGAGCTCGAGTTTCAGGTTGGTGACCTTGTACTCTTAAAGGTCTTTCCTTGGAAAGGAGTAATTCAATTCAGGAAGAGGGGCAAGTTGGGGCGTCGATATATTGGACCTTTCAGGGTAATCGCGAGAGTAGGCAGGGTAGCCTACCATTTGGATCTACCTGCGGAGCTGGGTCAGATTCACGACACCTTTCATGTGTCGCAGTTGAGGAAGTGTATTGCCGATGAGTCGGTAGTAGTACCATTAGAGGATATTCAGGTGGATGCAGGCTTGAACTATGTTGAGAGACCGGTGGCAATTAGGGATCGAAAGGTTAAGGTTCTGAGGAACAAGGAAGTGCCCTTGGTGCAAGTGCAGTGGCAGCATGGGAATGGGACCGAGCTGACGTGGGAGTCCGAGTCGGAGATGCGGGAGCAACATCCGGAATTGTTTTCGGTATAAGACTTCGGGGACGAAGTCTGGTTCTAGTGGGGGAGAATTGTAACAGCCTGAAATTCAGGTACAACCAATTAGCCCTTCATCTTTTAAATAATTGTCATTATTGGCCTTTGTGTTGGGCGAGTACGCTGCGCGTACTCGCACGCCTCATTAAACGCGTTATCACCTGGGTATGCTGGGCGTACCCAAGGTTACACCGGGCGTAACCGGTCCAGACCCAAAACCCTAATTTGGGTTGTTGGCTATAAAAGGAATGAGATGGCTTGGTTCCTTAGCCACCATCCTTCAGAAAGAAACCCTAAGAGAGTTGTTCCTCCGTTTATAGCTTGAGTGTGAGTGTTCTAAGCTTTGAGGTGTTATTTCAAGGTAGCAAAAGAGAAGAGGAGTCCATTGAGGAGGCTAGAAGTTGGTGTACAAGTGTAGATCCGTGGATAGCAAAGGTTGGAGCTTCTTCCTGAGGTAAAAAGTTCAGATCTTGCCTTGTAGTTCTTATGGTATGCTTTTTGGACCAATGTCTAGGGTTTTGGTCCCAAAGATGGAGACTTTTTGAGCAAGTAGTCTCCATTGGCTTAAATCTATCATATTCCATGTCTATTTGAGTTGTATGCTCATAAAAATGTAATCTTGGACGTAAATGATTAGCCATGCATGAGATCTAGATCTTTTGAGTTGAAAAGGAAAGGTATTAGAGTGTGTATGGGCCTTTACAGCCATGCCAAGGCTTAAACGTTATGACTTTATGGGTTAGGAGACTTAAAGAGAGTCGGATCTAGAAGTTGAAAAAGTGTCTTAACCATTTAAGACCAAAAATATGGTATGGCTGAATTTGGGAATTACGTTGGGCGTAACTCCCAGTACGCGCAGCATAAGGGGTTGAGACCCTGATTGTGGTTCATCGATGTATGCCCCACGTACAGAAGTCGGTACGCCCCGCGTACTGTGGTCTGTTGACTTTTAGGGTTTTGGTCAACATGTGGACTTTGAGTCAAGGAGGGGTGAAATGGTCTTTTACCCCTCTGAGGAATAATAAAAAGGGTGAAGCCTAGTCTTAGAAGTCTATATTAATTAGAATGATATTTCGTTATGATTAGGCGGGGTTGGGTCTTCGTTTCGAGATTTGGAGATAGCGAGCATGTGAGATTCTAGACTTCCTACGATGTGAGTCTTCTCACTATACTGTACCCGGAAGGGTATTTATGTGTGACTGGAAGGTCGGATATGTTATGAGTTGTATGCAGTGTATATGAATAAGTTAACCGTTTGTATGTGTTATGTATGTTATGCCTGATATGGGCCGGAAGGAATTATGTTATGGGCCAGAAGGCATTTATGTATGGGCCGGAAGGCATTGTGATGTGGACCGGAAGGTCGACGCGGGTAGGACCGGAAGGTTTACCAGGTCGGGACGGAAGTCCCCTGAGACACATGGACCGGAAGGTCATGGCCTGGAAGGGCGTATGTGCGTAAGTAGTATTTTGGGGAACTCACTAAGCATTTATGCTTACAGTTGTTGTGTTATGTGTTTCAGGTACTAGCGAGGAATGTGGGAGGGCGCCGGCGTGATCTGTACACACTAGCGGAGGATTTATTTATTATCTTGGGATTTATATGTTTTGTATGATGATATGATACATTCGATTTTTATAACTTGATTTGGATGAAAACATGTTTAAGGAATGCAAAATTTGTTTTGAAAATTTATGTTGTTACACTTTACAAAATAAATTAACAAAACAAAAATCTTTAACACATATGAATCTTCAATCAAACTTGACAAAATAAATTAAATAAGAATAAACAATCCAAATAGCAATTAATCCATAAATTTAAAGATTCATTCAGTCACAATCACAAAGTAGAAGGTTTTAACACCTAGATCAGAAAGTAAACACTTAATGGCATCAAAATGTAATGCTAACATGGTCACGATAAAAAACCACATGATTATCGACATGATTCCGCTCTCCAATCCCTTAGATCTATGCTCCTGTCAGCTTAACGGCCTTCTATCTGCCTTCTTAGAAGTTACTTGTCGACTGAGGATCAAAGGAAATCAAGTTCCCTTTTCTGGTTGGCCAAAAATCACTTTTTATAAGAGTTGGAACCAACTTACGTACGCTGAGTGTAAGTCGGTGTACGCAGGGCGTACTAAGAAAAATCTTGCGATCTGATTATGGAGCCTAGCCCATTACGTTGGGCGTATCGACATCTACGATGGGCGTAGTGCTGATCTTCCATTTACACATGGAGTAAGTCCCACTATGATGGGTGTAGTGGGCTGCCTTCAGTCAACTTTTTTCCTTTTTGGTTCTAAGCCCAACTTCCACTCCATATATTTCTTTTCCGCTCTAGTAACAATATACCTATAAATTATAAATTTAAACACTATAAGTACCTTTTAATTCTAAATAACAAAAATTAAGGCTAAAATATTAAGATATGATACACACACACACACATATATATATCTATATCTATATATATATATATATATATATATATATATATATATATATATATATAGAGAGAGAGAGAGAGAGAGACACACACACACATCAATAAACCTAGAGAGGAAAATGCCAAGAGCGTTAAGGATTAAAATTGTCTCTCAACAACTATAGAAAGTATTAAGAAATCTCAAGAAGAAGCTTTGGAAGGAGATAACTGAAAATAAGAGCGTTTAGGCAAAATGTTGGAATTATGTACAAATGGTTAGGGATTGAAGGTCTTCTAAAACAAGATTTGGGTGCCTAAGATGGGAAAACATCACCATGGATTTTATGACTAAACTACCCACAATGAAGAATGGTCATGACATGATTTGGGTAACCGTGGATCAATTCATAAAGAGTGCATTGTTAATTGTGGCAAGTGAGAGATGGTCTATGGATAAGCTTGCCGATGTCTATGTGAAGGAGATAGTAAGACTTCATGGCGTTCCCCTAACAATTGTGTCAAATCATGACAATCGTTTCACCTCGAGGTTTTGGAATAGCCTCTAAAAATAAATGAGTATGAAATTGTGTTTGAGTATAGCCTACCATCTGCACACTGATGGTCAGATTGAAAGGACAATTCAAACAATGGAGGATATGTTAAGAGCATGTACCCTAGAATTTCAAGGTAACTAGGATGAGTATCTACCCCTAGTAGAGTTTTCCTACAACAATAGTTATTATTCGAGCATAAGAGGAGACCTTATAAAGCCTTGTATAGACAAAGGTGTCGTACATCATCTTGTTGGGTTGAATATGGAGAAAAGAAGTTCATGAGACAAGAGATAGTCCAACAGACTGCTAAAAAATTAAACTTGATTAGAGAAATGATGTTAGCAGCTCAGGATCATCAAAAGAGCTATTCTGAAAAGAAGAGAAGACCAATGACCTTCGAACTTGGAGACTTGGTACTGCTTAAAGTCTCACCATGGAAGGGACTTATCAGATTTGGAAAGAGAGGGAAACTGAGTCTAAGATTTTTTGGAGCATTCAAGGTTCTTCAGAGAATTGGAAACCAAGCTTACAACTTGGATTTGCCAAAAGAGCTGGATGATATTCATAACACTTTCCACATGTTATATTTGACGAAGTTCACAGGAGAAGTCCTTGATATAATTCCACTTTCGGAAATAAGGATTGAGGAAGACAAGAGGTTAATAGAAGAACTCAAAACAATTGTTGACCGCAAAATGAAGATGTTACCACGTAAGATGGTCAAATTAGCGTAAGTGCATTGAAAACATTCGAATGGGTCAAACCTCACCTGGAAAACAGAAAGCAAGATGAAGAATCACTATCCACATCTGTTTGTTGATGCATGATTTCGAGGATGAAATCATCCTAAGGCAGAGAGAATTGTAACACCCGCGTTTCCCACTAGACAATATAAGATTATATAATAGTTAGGGTCAAAAATTATAACCAATTTGATATAATAAAAGAAAAAGTTTGTGAAGACTACATGTTTTATGTGGAAATAATTATAGTATACGAGCTAATAACGAAATATAATATAGGAATAAATTACACAGCTAAATAGAATAGTAATTAGGAAAAATATCCTTGACGAAAGTTGAAGTAGTCGTGACAAAGACTTCGGAGATATAAGGAACGCTTAAATTTGACTTATAATGAAGGAGTTATGATCCGTTGAAGTTTCAAGTTCGACCCAATACAACAACAAATATCGTAAACAATAACTAGGAGATAGACTGCTTTTTAGTCTTAGTGATCTAATTTAAAGTTTTAGTAGTCATTTAACCAAGAGCGTACATATAAATAACATCAAAATCGGACTTCGTTTGAGGAATTTAAGATTTTTCTAAGATTCAACATAACAATATACAACTCAGAAATCGAATTTTATATCGGTTGATTTTTAGCTGGAATAATCTAAATGAGAGTTGAAGATCTCGTTGATAGGAGTTCAACAATATAACGACAGTCGAAAAGGGACGTCGGATTACAAAGTTATGCATTTTACACGGACGTTAACAATCTAAGCTTGTGTAAAACAAATAAAGTTAAAACTTGCCAACATAGTCTAAATGAATGTTGTAGATCTCGTCGATAGCTACGCGTGGATATAAAGTACGTCAAAAACGGAGTCCGTATGAAGAAGTTATGCAAATATGAAATTATGAAAATTCGTCACGCGCATGTGCGCGGCGCGCATACCTTCAAGAAGGGGGGCGACGTGGCTCCAGCCAGAGTTGGACATGTGCCAGCTAACGGGTGGATCGAAGTGTGCGACGTGTATTAGTGAAATTCTCCCTATAAATAGCCTTGAGTCCCATGTCCATTATCCTCACCCCTAAAACTCCTCTATCTCTCTCTCTCTCTCTCTCTCTCTCTCTCTCTCTCTCGGTAATCTTAGGTTTTAAGACCATTCTTCCCAGTTTTTAGTATTCCAAAGTATCCCTGCAACCCCTAGGATCCCAACATCTAGTAGCTATTAGCCCAGAGTTCCGCTAATACAATTTCCAGACTGTTGTCTAGGGAATCTATGTAAGTTAAATTACACTCTATTATACTTTAGTGTAATTTATATTTAAATTCATAGTCGTTACTATGAATTTATAATTTATGCTTACGGGGATGATGTCTAGGATCGATTTAGTAAGATGTTTAAAATGAGATTTCCAAACAGTATATTTTGTATAGCAAACAGAACGAACCTCCAATATGATACTACCTTTGTTGTCCCTTATCGGTTATAGATCAGTAAACATTAGGATTGTTGAGAAATCTAGACTATTAATTAGTAATATGAGGTGATAAAATAAGACTTAGAGATAATTGAAACTAGTTAATATCAAAGGAAAAGCTAAGTGTTGAAGCGAAGCGCTGTCTGAGTTTCAAGACATCACTTTAACAAGTGAGTGCATAGTTACTTTCATCTTACACATAGATACAAAGCATTTAAGATAATTACATGCTATATGTACCTATTATCTGTGTTCCTGATATCTATGCTAGATGAACAATTTATACATGTTTTACTTGATTCAAACTGTATATGTATTTTTGTACCTATAAATATATTGGGTAGATAAAAGATTACATAGATGATGAGAATATAGATGAAATATGATGAGAGGCCTTGACTTAAAGATGATATTGTTGTCTACTGTATAGTTGACAATCACAGACTATTCTAGACAGTCCAGTGGAACACTAGCAGGCTCGCAACCTATAAGTGTTTTTGAACTAAGTGTTCACCAGGTGTACTCCATTCCCCTCATGGTTGCCTTATTGACATTTAGTGCTAAGGAATCCCCTGAGCATTATTATCTATCCCCGAAGATGATCCTTAGGATAGGTCCCCCTGAATTAGATGCTTTTGAGATAGAAAGTGAGGATAATGAGAATGGATAATTGGGTTGAATGTTTTGATGAAAGTAAATAAATAAAAGAATTTAATTCTTGTGGATTGAAAACCCTATGTGCTCACCAGGCTCCTAAACCCGACCCACTTAGTTTATTGTATCACAGGTAGTGATACGAGAGCACAAGTGTGATGATTGATGAGAGATTTACGGATTTTAGGCCAGTAGGATAACAAATATTTGTAAGGCCTGTATTATTTCTATTTATGCTTATGTACTGTATTGATGATGACATCCCAACGTGTTTAATATAAATAAAATTCATTTCTTTGGAAATGTTTTGATAATATCATTATCACGTTTTTGGGAATAAATTTCGTAATATTATTCATTAAAAAAGATACTCTGATTTTAAATAAGCATAAATAAATCGGTATTTTTTTACCGTGAAATTGTGGATGTTTCAATACCCCTTCACATGTTATTCTAGCTCCCTTTTTGATCTTTTAAGTTTATTGTTTTCTGAATGTTCTATGTTAGTGGTAGTGATACTCTATATATGTTGTTGAGAAACCAAGACAGACTATGAACATATATAAACTATTCCCAATAATGCCTATAAATAGACAAAGATTTTCCCATGATTCGGTTGTCTCGTTATTTTGAAACCCATGCATATATTGGAAATAAAGCATAACCATGAAACTAAAGAATAATGCAAACAATAAAAAAAAAACATTTGCATTGGTTAGTGAGCCTTGCGATTTCATATTTACTTGGCTAATGTTGTTAAACCTTACTATTTATATCTTATATAGCTCTTCATTAACATACATAAAAAAGAATCATATGTCTTTTTTGGTTTCCAAACACATGTTATTACATATAACCAATAATGAAGATGATAAAAAGTCTAGATACACCAAATATACCATATTTGTCTCCAACAGTGTGTCGTAAGAAGGCAAACTAACAACTTAAATAGATTCCAATAGAGTGATGAAGAACATTTGGATGCATATAAAATGTTAATTTTGTCCTTAATTTTGCATTAGAAGGCAAACAAATGACTTATAAGGATGAATGTCTTTCTAGTCAACGTACGATATATCATTTACGAATTACATGATACTTGTAGCGAAGATTACATGAATCTTCAGTGACATTGTAAATTATGTACAAATAACGGGGATATACGCATCTGAAATGCCAAAAATGGTTGGACCTTGATCATTAATGCACCATTCATACTAATGGTTGGAATTTGATCGCCCTACTCATGTTTGAAAGAATGTTTTTTCATGGAAATATATTATTTGACTATTTTTTGTAATGTAAAACTCTATTCAATAATATTATTGTTTGATGATAAAATTTTATAAATGTTGCCTTAAATATATATTAGAAAAAACATCTATATAATATTCTTCAAATAAAAGTCCTTCAAAGACATCACAATTATAACATATTCTTCATCAAACATTATAATATAATACAAATTGTAATCACCACTTATAAACGCAATTTTATCATACATCCAGTTGTGTAAAGAACTTAGACTCATTGCTCATCCAAATATCGATCTAGAGTATAATTACTAAACATAATCATTAACCACCTAAAAATCATTAAAAACTTGAATTGTTGTAATCAAATTGTAAATCTTGATCTATACTATGAAAATTCATGACATGTCCTATGACATGCACTTGTTAAGGACTTAATGTGTCATATGTAACCCAATGTATGATCCTTAGTGACACCTATAACACCCCAAAAATAAGACCATAAAAATTTTCCTTTTAAAATTAATAAACTATTAATTCATATCATTTTCATAAAACCAAGGTAATCAAGTTTTATCAATATATCATTATTATTAGAGTAAATCACAGATTGCGGAAACATGTGGTGTGTGCTCTGCAATCATTCCAAACTCTTCCATTTGAAAATCGAAGTACCTGAAACATAAATTGAAAACTTTAAGCACAAAGCTTAGTGAGTTTCCCAAGATACCACACACCATACGTACATATCACATAACGGGCCCCGTCAAATGAGTATAACGGACCTGCCCTAACTCGCATAACGGGCCCCGTCCAAATGAGTATAACGTGCCCCACCCTAACTCGTATAATGGGTCCCACCCAATGAGTATAACGGGCCCCATCCTAACTCACATAACGGGCCCCACCCAATGTGTATAATGGGCTCCGCCCTAACTCCCATAACATGCCCCACCCACATACAATTCATATAAGCATAATAGGTAATAACATACAGAATAATCATCAGGCCCCACCCAGTAAGCATAAAATACATGTACATACAAGTATCACACAGACAATGAGTAATCTAACATAACAAAATCATGGGTCAGCATTGGTGCCTTCGACCCACTAAACACAGTGAGGAAACTCACCTCGTAATGCTGAATCATACTGATAACTCCCTGGTTGTTGGTCCGACAAATCCCCGAGCTATCAATATCAAATAACATCTAATTAAGAATCAGATCTAACCCACACTAAGTGTCAAAACTAGGGTAAAGACATTTTTACCATTTACCCAACATGACCCATTGTCTAGGCCCACACCAATAATCTAAAGGCCCAACTTCCAAATAATCACTCAAGGTCCGAATATGGTCCAATTTTCCAATTTGGGCCCAAATCTCTTCCATGGCCTTAACCCAAGGCCCAATAATATTTCTAAGCCCAAAACACCAGAATTCAGATGGCCCAACAAAGCCTTAAACATCTAACCCCAAATCATGGCCCAAACCGAAGACCAAAAGATTTGAGGCCCACTCTGCTAAGCATACGGGGAATACTCATCTCGTACATGCACCGTACTTACCTTAGGGCTGGTACGCTAAGCGTACCTGCTTGTACACCCAACATACCCTCGCATTCAGCCATCCTCCACATTTCAGCTCTTAATCCCTTAAGACTTTACCCCAAAACCTAGATCTAACTTCCTTGAGCTGATTTATCACCCTAACTCATATAACAGGCCCCACCCTAACTCACATAATGGGTCCCACCCAATGTGTATAACGGGCCCCACCCTAACTCGCATAACGGGCCCCACTCACATGCAATTCATATAAGCATAACAGGTAATGCCATACAAAACAATCATCGGGCCCACCCAGTAAGCATACAACACATGCACATACAAGTGTCACACAGACAGTGAGTAATCTAACATAACAAATCATGGTTCGGCATTGGTGCCTTCGACCCGCTAAACACAGTGAGGAAACTCACCTCATACTGCTAAATTACACTAATAACTCCCTGGCTGTTGGTCCGAAAAATACCCGAGCTATCAATATGAAATATCATCCTATTAAGAATCGGATCTGACCACACTAAGTGTCTAAACTAGGGTAAAAGACCTTTTTACCATTTACCCAACATGACCCATTGCATGGGCCCAAACCAACAATCTAAAGGCCAAACTTCCAAACAATCTAAAGGCCAAACTTCCAAACAATCTAAAGGCCAAACTTCCAAATAATCACTCAAGGTCCGAATATGGTCTAATTTTCCAATTTGGGCCCAAATCCCTTCCATGGTCTTAACCCTAGGCCCAATTATATTCCCAAGCCCAAAACACCAGAATTTAGATGGCACAACATAGCCCTAAACATCTAAGCCCAAATCATGGCCCAAACCGAAGACTAATAGATCTGAGGCCCACTCTACTGAGTATACGGGGCATACTCAGCTCTTTCATGCACCATACTTTCCTTAGGGCTTCTACACTAAGCGTACCTGCTTGTACGCCCAACAGATCCTCTCATTCAGCCATCTTCCACATTTCAACTCTTAATCCCTTAAGACTTTACCCTAAAACCTAGATCTGACTTCCTTGAGCTGATTTATCACGTAAAGTTGCCAAATTTACGTGCATGCATGGCTTAATGAAGCTTTTAGAAATAATAAGGACTCAATATATTACTTAATACATGCATGTGAACATAAACCCCATAATACTTTCACCTTTATGCTTAAGAACCTCATAGCATGCTCAGATCAAAAAGGAAAAGCCCCACAACATCTTAACTCATCAACCAACCCAAAAAGGGACTAAAAGCATAAAAATAAGACATAAAGAGCTCGAATCATTCAAAAGCCAAGGTATGAACTTGATACCTCAAAATACTTGCAAAATGAGTGATGCTTCTGGATCTCTAAGTTTCCTACCAAGGTATGAACCTTCTACTTTCTTTAATCTCTTCAAAATGAGCAAAACAATACCCAACTTCTTTTTAAGAGCTCAAAACCACAACCATGAAGGTGAAAAGGTCGATTTTAGGGTTTAGGACGCATGAAGGCTGGTAAAGAGGCGAACCCTAGGGACATAAGGTCTTTATATGTGACATCCCCAAATTTCACGGCCAGAAAATACCGATTTGTTTAAGCTTTATTTATTTTTTTAAATCAGAGTAATCGTTTAAAGAAAACTGTTGCAGAATTTGTTCCCAAAAACAAAAATATGATAAACATTTATCAAAACATTTCTCAAAGAGAATGTATTTTCATTAAATAATAAAACCTCGGGATGTCATGTTCGATACAGAACAAAAGCATAAACAATATAAAATAAACCTTACAACAGTTATTTATAACTACTGATCTATAATCCAAAATCTCTCGTCAAGTCCACCAACTTATACCCTTGTGCCATTACCTGTAATGCAAAGAACACTGAGTGGGTCAGGCTTGGGAGCCTGGTGAGCATATAGGGTTTTCAACCCACAATAATACATGTATTATATTCAATTATCAAACAATCAACCCAAATACCCATCCCCATATCTCCTTTATTTTCTCAGGGGTTTACCCTAAGAATCCACTATCCTTCATTCATTCATTCCTAAGGATTTACCTAAGGAATTGGCACAAGGTCCATTTGCTACCACGGTTTATACAACAGGCACTACGTCACATAGTCACCAGGGTTCATACAATAGGCACTACGTCTCATAGTCACCAAGGTTTACACAACAGGCACGAAGTCACATCATCACCAAGGTTTATCAAACAGGCACGAAGTCGCATCGTCACCAAAGCTTACTCAATAGGCACGAAGTCATATCGTCACCAAAGCTTTACTTAATAGGCACGAAGTCGCATCGTCACCAACTATTCCATCTACCCATGTTCTACCCAACATTTTTTGTAGATATAAATGATGGGTTTTGAGCATTCTAACACTTCCTAAGTGTACATGCAACCCTAATAACCTTGGATCTATGTTTGTCTAATTGTCATGCAAAGTTGAATTCCAAGGTTATATTCCTATCTAGCATACATTGGGAACAATTTTAACATAAAGTGTAGATAGAATAACTTACCTTGTTGTTGTTTGTGTTCCTTGAAACCTTGTGAGCCTAGCACCCCAAGTGTGATGCCTCAAATGTTTCACACAACACCAAATGCTCTTGGAAGAACTTATGAGAGAATACTCACTTCTTCAAAATCGGCCAAGCCCTCTTGATTCTTAGTGTAGCCGATTTGGGAGGAGATCATGTTACTTATATAGTGTTGACACACCTAGGGTTAAACCCTAATGTGTCATGACTCTTCATTTCCATGACCCATAGGTTTGTAACTCCCATGGAGCATCCATGGAGCATCCTATGGGTGGAACCCAACTTGATGATCCATGGAGCTTTTTAGCCCACTATACAAGATATGGATGATTTACTTAATCAACCCATATATTTAATTAGTTACCTTTTGATCACTTAATTAATTCTAAATTAATTCTTGATCAAACTAATCAAATAATATTATTAATATATTAGAACTTATAATATATTAATAATCTCCAAGCGTTATTTCTCTCATTTAGTCTATCCAATTGCATGGTGCCATGCAACCCAAATGGACCATGCCGGGTCGGGTCAAGTACATACCAGAAATAGTTATGGACTTAGACACCTTATCCAACAGTCTCCCACTTGGATAAGTCTAGTAACTATTACTGCAAGTATGACTTCAGGAACCGATCGGAAATCGTAGCTCTTTATAAGGTTTCTCGAAACTTGAGAAAACGATGGTACGCCATTTAAGATAAGTGATCATATAATCCTCTGTTCTAGATATCAGTCGGACAAATACATGGAACAATGTCTTACTTATTGTCCAACATTTGTTTCCCGATTTCCGATTTGTTTGACAAAGAACTTCATTGAACACATCAATTTAGTTCTGACCGGGCCCGGTACATAGGTCAAAACAAAATCATCGAGGGGCCCAGATATCAGCTTCTAATCCAAGAAGGAACAGATAAACTTCGACTCATATGTTTGTTCTACTACTCATTGAATTACACACAAGAGCACGATTTTATAACATCGAGTTACCAATGCGTTTTTCGTACAATCAATGCATAACCAACTTGTAAGTAACAAATCATATCTCTAGGTTTAAAGACTTATATGATATTACCGTCTCACGATCACTCGAGATAGAATTCCATGAAGTGATTCCAGTGAGCGTGGGTTGAGTCCAATGCTCAGAACTTATGAGCACTCATGATTGTTGTAGCCTTGTCCCAGACCTCTACAACCAAACATGACAGTCTTGATTCATACCTACTTCCGACATATGACCGACTGTGGAGGTTTGAATAATATGTTATACCAAACAAAATTATTCTGGAAGTCAAAACATGCAAAAGAAATATAGTAAACGATCGACAAGAGATAGCAACACTTTACTCATAAATAAAACACTTTTATTCATCATCAAATGTCAATTACACTTTACAAATTTCGAGATTATCTAACTACTAAATCTAATATCATCCTTCAGCCCTATGCTCCGAGCATGCTGGAGATGCTTAACCCGAGTCAGTCCCTTCGTGAGGGGATCTGCCGGATTCTCATCTGATGATACCCTCTTTGCCACGAGGAGTCCTTCTTCGATCCGATGTCTGATGAAATGGTATTTTCTGTCGATGTGTCTGGATCTCCCGTGATCCCTTGGTTCCTTGGCTAAGGCAACAGCACTTTCACTATCACAGAAAATTTCCATTGGCTCTTTAATAGCTGGTACAACTCCAAGGTCTCCAATGAAGTTCCTCAGCCATAACGCCTCCTTTGCCGCTTCGCTAGCTGCAATATACTCTGATTCACAAGTAGAATCTGCCACTGTCTCTTGCTTGGAACTCTTCCAAGAAATTGCTCCTCCATTTAGGGTAAAGACCCAGCCCGACTGAGAGCGGAAGTTATCCCTATCAGTCTGGAAGCTAGCATCACTATACCCTACAACTCTCAAGTCATCACTCCCACCGAGGGTAAGGACCCAGTCCTTAGTCCTTCGTAGGTACTTGAGAATATTCTTTACCGCAATCCAGTGTGCCTTGCCAGGGTTCCCCTGAAACCTGCTAACCATGCTCAAGGCAAAGGCTACATCAGGTCGAGTACACGTCATAGCATACATGATCGAACCTACAGCCGAAGCATAAGGTATTCGACTCATTTCTGCTATCTCAGCCTCAGTGCTAGGGCTTTGTGTCTTACTCAACTTGGCGCTACTCTGGATGGGTAACTCTCCTTTCTTGGAGTCTTGCATTCTGAATCTCTTCAGAACCTTCTCCAAGTAGGTACTTTGACTAAGTCCAATTAGTCTTTTACTCCGATCTCTCAAGATTCTTATCCCCAAAATATAGGCAGCTTCACCAAGGTCCTTCATAGCGAAACACTTTCCAAGCCAGGACTTTACTTCCTGCAAGGTTGGAATGTCGTTTCCTATGAGTAGTATGTCATCCACATACAATACCAAAAAGCTAACTATACTCCCACTAGCCTTAACATATACACAAGATTCATCTTCACTCCTAGAAAAGCCAAATTCCTTGACCTTTTCATCAAAGCAAAGATTCCATCTGCGAGGTGCTTGCTTTAATCCATAAATGGATTTCTCAAGCTTACACACTCTATTAGGGTACTCGTTACTGACAAAACCCTCTGGCTGACTCATGTAAACATCTTTAGCTAACTTTCCATTAAGGAAAGCGGTTTTGACATCCATTTGCCAAATTTCATAGTCATGAAATGCGGCTATGGCTAACAGAACCCGAATAGACTTAATCTTGGCTACCGGAGAAAAGGTCTCATCATAGTCCACTCCAGGAATTTGAGAGAAGCCCTTTGCAACCAGTCTAGACTTATAAGTGTGTACTTTACCATCCATGTCGGTCTTCTTCTTGAAGACCCATTTGCACCCTACAGTCTTTCGACCTGGTGCATTCTCAACCAAGTTCCAAACTTGATTGTCATACATGGATTGTATCTCGCTATCCATAGCCTCTTTCCATTTGGCAGACTCGGGGCCCGCCATGGCTTCCTCGTAGCTGTTAGGGTCATCTTGACTTACTAGTGTCTCATCACTAATAAGTGTCTCACCTTCTGCAGTAATATGGAATCCATAGTAATGCTCAGGTGCACTCCTAACTCTCGTGGAACGCCTCAGAGGTACAGATTCGTCAATTGGCTCAACAGGAGTTTCCTCCTCAAGTTGAGGGCTAGAGTTTGAAGTTCCTTCACCACTTGACTCTTGAATTTCTTCAAGATCAACTTGCCTCCCACTGTCTCCTTGGCTTATAAACTCTCTTTCTCGAAAGACTCCTCTTCTTGCTACAAAGACCACATTGTCACTAGGTCTGTAGAAGAGGTAACCAAAGGATTGCTGTGGATAGCCGATGAAAATACACCTCTCACTTCGGGGTTCGAGCTTATCATGAGTCTCACGTCTCACGAAAGCCTCGCATCCCCAAATCTTGATGTGGTCTAGTTTAGGTACTTTACCAGTCCACATCTCGTGAGGAGTTTTGGCAACTTTCTTTGTAGGGACTAGATTAAGGATATGGGCGGCAGTCTCTAAGGCATACCCCCAGAATGAGATTGGTAGCGAAGCTCGACTCATCATGGAACGAACCATGTCCAACAAGGTTCGATTACGCCTCTCAGCCACACCATTCAACTGCGGTGTCCTGGGAGGTGTCAATTGTGAGACAATCCCACATTCCTTTAGATAGTCGAGGAACTCTGAACTAAGATACTCACCACCTCGATCGGATCGAAGCATCTTAATGTTCCTGCCTAATTGATTCTCGACTTCCTGTTTAAATTCCTTAAACTTCTCGAAAGTCTCTGACTTATGCTTGATTAAGTAGACATATCCATATCTACTGTAATCATCGGTAAAAGTCAAATAATAACGATTAGCATCCCTTGTGGCATGTTTGAATGGTCCGCACACATCCGTGTGTATAAGGTCCAACAGACCTTCACCCCTTTCACATGAGCCTGTGAAGGGTGACTTTGTCATTTTTCCAAGTAAGCATGATTCGCAACTATCATTTGACTTTAGGTCAAACGACTCCAAGACTCCATCCTTTTGGAGTTGGCCTATGCGTTTCTTGCTTATATGTCCAAGACGACAATGCCATAATGATGCTTTATCCAAGTTATTATTATTAGTAGAATCAATACACAAAACATTATTTCCTAAGTTATCTACAACAGATACAGCTTCATACACACCATCACAAGGTAATGCTTTAAAATAAAGTACATTATTAAAGAAAGCATTAATCGAACCAACTTCATTATCAAACGAAAAGGTGAAACCTTGTTTGTACAATGCATGAAAGGAAATAATATTTCTTGCCATTTCTGGCGAATAACAACATTTATTCAAATCTAAATTTAACCCACTACTTAGCGATAAAGTATAAACTCCAATCTTGGTGACAGGTGTAACTTTCCTATTCCCCATGATTAAGTTTATTCTTCCTTGCTCCACATTCTCACTTCTTCCTAGTCCCTGCAAGTCACAACAAATATGAATACCGCAACCTGTATCAAGGACCCAAGATTTCGAATGGGGTGAGTTATTAGAAATGATAGTGTAAATACCTGCATGGTTGGGTTTGACTTTCCCATCCTTCACATCTTGCTGGTACTTTGGGCAGTTCCGCTTCCAATGAGCTTTTTCATGGCAATAGAAGCATTCAGCCTCTTTTGGGTCAGAAGAAGGAGTAATGAAACCTTTCTTGGTTCCACTTGAAGAAGAGCCATCAAGGGTCCGAGCCTTGGTACCCTTTGAAGATCTCTTTCTCTTCCTCCCTCGACTTTGCCCAATTGCCAAGACCGGAGTTGTGTCTGGAGTAGGAGTGATAGCAACCGACTTCCCCTTAAGACCTGTTTCTGCGGTCTTGAGAAGTCCCTAAAGTTTGCTGAGGGTGACCTCTTCCTTGTTCATGTGATATGTCATGCGGAATTGATCATAGCACAATGGTAAGGAGTGCAAAATGATATCTATTGCAAGCTCCTCAGGGAAGTTCACATTGAGCTTCAGCAACCGATCCACATACCTTTGCATTTTCTGCATGTGGCTCGTGACGGACTCTCCGTCCTTCATCATGGTTGTTATCATGGAGCAGATGACTTCGTACCTCTCTTGTCGTGCACTTTGATGGTATCTTTCCATCAAATCTTGATGCATTTCATAAGGGTAGAAGTCTTCGTAAGACTTTTGGAGTTCAGCTGTCATGGTGGCTAACATGATGCAAGCCACCTTGGTTGCATCTCTTTCATGAGTATGAAAGTCAGCGATCTCCTGGGGAGTTGCAGTGGACTCGTCAATTTCCTTAAGCTCCTTGTCAAGGACATATTCTTTGTCCTCGTAGCGAGTAATCATCCTGATGTTTCTGATCCACTTATTGAAGTTGGATCCATCAAAGGTGACTTTCCCACACAAACTCATAAGAGTAAAGGAGCCATTAGGATTCGAGCCAGAAGCATTATTTGAAGACATCTGAAAAAGAAGAACAAGTTTAGTTTAGATTTAAGAGAGTCCTTAATAAGACACCCAAATGTAATATTAAGGCTAGGATCCAATCACAACATAATATAACTTAGAAGAGGTATGCCGTAATCTAAGCTATACCATATTTGAAAGGTAGGTGAATGACGATTCACCAATTTCCACCACGAAAACCGAAATATTAAATATTTAGTTTTTATTGGTTTTTAGAAATTCCTAGATTCTTTGAGATCCAATGAACTTTTCAAAGGCATGTTTCAATCTCGGGAGTGCCCTCCAGGTTTTGTGACTGGGATGCCGAGGATCACAAAACGAGGTGTGAAGTAACCATGCAAATCACTTGGTACCCTTAAAGTTTATCACTCAATCGATGTGCCGGTAAACCACACACGCTCCACCGATACTATAATAAACCTTAAGCCACCCTTTACCTACCTTGTTAAGTCCAAGTTAATGTGCCGGTTAACCACACACGCTCCACCAACGACTCAGACAAAGTGTAAAGTGTAATTTCATGGATTAGAACCTTATTCACATTTTTCCTAAAGTAACTAAGATTGGGAATTTAATAAAACGTTTAGTTACTTTATTATATTCATCATACTTTGAATGAGAATTTATAAGTCCTTGTCTTACCCGTTCGGCTAACGACCCTCCACTAGTCAAGCAAGCGGTGGGTGAGAATATTCACCCATTAAGTCACCATTTTATAGGCAACAACCTTATACCCACCTTATAGACCAGCTTCGTGAATGAGGCGTACTAGCGGTAAGACGACTTTATTCTTATACATATATATATAATTATTAAATTATCATAATATAAGTATAAGGGTTGAATTTTAACTTTTAAAATTCTAGGGGTTGGAACTAAAGTTTTAACTTAACTTTACTTGTTCCAAAACTTGAGGGCAAGTTTTGTAACTTTCAAAACTTTTCATTTCTTGTAACTTATGAGTTTAATAGAGTCATAAAATGAAGACTCTTCATTTTTTATAACTCTTGTGTTTTCTTAGTGGTTTTAACTCAAGTGTGACTCTTGGTTTTCCATAACTTAAGGATAAGTTATGGACTCCATTAAAACACATTATGATCAAGAATTAAACTACCAAATAGGTTACAAATAATTCCTATGATCATCTAAAACATCATAAGAACAAGAACATGAATATGAACACAATCAAAAATTACATAAAACTTTGTAATTTTTGATAACTAGTTGTTGTAAATGAATTAGCAAGACATTACACCACCAAAAACAAGTTTACATTTACTAAAACAGTTTAGGGTAATGTTTCTAATTCATTTTCCAGCAACTGAATCGAAATTCTGCACTCATTCGACCCTACTCGCCGAGTGCATGAACATGACTCGCCGAGTTGGTTGAAGATACACATGGACTCGACGAGTCCCCCCTATAGACTCGACGAGTCCACTCGCAGACAGCAAATTTCCGATTCTGTTTTCAACTTTTAAGCACAAATAAGAACAAACAAGCCTAGGCTCTGATACCACTGATGGGTTTTGAGCATTCTAACACTTCCTAAGTGTACATGCAACCCTAATAACCTTGGATCTATGTTTGTCTAATTGTCATGCAAAGTTGAATTCCAAGGTTATATTCCTATCTAGCATACATGGGGAACAATTTTAACATAAAGTGTAGATAGAATAACTTACCTTGTTGTTGTTTGTGTTCCTTGAAACCTTGTGAGCCTAGCACCCCAAGTGTGATGCCTCAAATGTTTCACACAACACCAAATGCTCTTGGAAGAACTTATGAGAGAATACTCACTTCTTCAAAATCGGCCAAGCCCTCTTGATTCTTAGTGTAGCCGATTTGGGAGGAGATCATGTTACTTATATAGTGTTGACACACCTAGGGTTAAACCCTAATGTGTCATGACTCTTCATTTCCATGACCCATGGGTTTGTAACTCCCATGGAGCATCCATGGAGCATCCTATGGGTGGAACCCAACTTGATGATCCATGGAGCTTTTTAGCCCACTATACAAGATATGGATGATTTACTTAATCAACCCATATATTTAATTAGTTACCTTTTGATCACTTAATTAATTCTAAATTAATTCTTGATCAAACTAATCAAATAATATTATTAATATATTAGAACTTATAATATATTAATAATCTCCAAGCGTTATTTCTCTCATTTAGTCTATCCAATTGCATGGTGCCATGCAACCCAAATGGACCATACCGGGTCGGGTCAAGTACATACCAGAAATAGTTATGGACTTAGACACCTTATCCAACAATAAATACAAGCACAATTTAAATCATTTAACACCCGTATAAAAACATCAATTCCAAGCCCATCTCAAATAGACAAATAATATATAACACATAGCATGTATTTCATAGCTAATACTTTATACTTATGTGTTAGAAGAAAGTAGCTATACACTCACTTGATCAGAAGATGATTAGACAACACTACGGCTTGTAAAAGTAGTATTCTTCGGTAGATCTGGAAGATCTTCATAAAAATCGGGCTCCTCGCGGGTAGAGCTTCGGCTCGGGAATTTCACTTCTTGGGATCTTCGGGGCCTCGGGACTTGCTTCGGGGCTCGGGAATGATACCGGGGCTTCGGGATAATTCTTGCACGAAAAACGATGCAAAAACGATGCAAAAACGTGAGAGAAAGAAGAGAAATGAGCAAATGAATCGGCTGCACTCGACTCCCTTTTATAGGGTCTGGATTCACGATTTATGTTGGGCGTAATCTTAGGTTACGCTGGGCGTAACCTGGATAAGCCCGGTGACTCCCCCCTTGGATAATATCGAAAATTTATATTTAAATTTAATATCGAAAATATTTAATAAACTTCAAAAATTCATATCTTCCTCATACGAACTCCGTTTTCGACGTTCTTTATATCCCCACGTAGGTGAGAGTACGTTCTACAACTTTTGTTTAGACTCCATCGGCTAATTTTGAATTTATTTTTATTATTTATTTTTAGTAGGCCGGGACAGGAAAACTCCGTTATAAATTCATAACTTCTTCATCCAACATCCGTTTTCGCCTATCTTTTTATTGTTTCACTAAAATTAACGAGATCTTCAATTCTCATTTAGATTGTTTCGGCTAAAAACAACTCGGTCTCAAATCGAGTATTCGGGCTGCATACTGCTAAGTCGAAACTTAGAAAAATCATAACTTCCTCATACGAAGTCAGATTTGGACGTTCTTTATATGCACGCTCACGGTTTAACGTATTCTACGACTTTCATTTAGATTCCTAAGGCTAAATATCGCTCTAACGTAAATTCACTTTTTACGTCGCCCTGTGTCGTGCCGGTTCTGTCACGAAACTTCGACAGGTCATAACTTCTTCGTTATAACTCGGATTTTGGCGTTCTTTATATGTAAGGAATCCTTGTAACATATAATACAACTTAGTTAAGATTATTCATTCTAAATAATCTTTTATCAAAAAGTCATTTTTTACGCTTATCGTCTCTAAATTGACTAGCCCTGATCTACGGGCGTTACAATTATCTCCCCCTTAGGATGATTACTGTTGGTTTTTAGCCATAAGAACTTTCCTATGTGCGCATGAAAAACCCTATTGCTTGGATCTAGGCTTTCTAATAAACATGCTTTTGAATCCAAGACTTCTAATAGCTAATTAGGTTAAATAACAATGATGAAACAGATCTAGAATCATACCTTTGAATCCCTTGTTGATCTTGTTTGTCTTGGAGCTTCTAGAGTCACAATTGTCACTCCTCTAATGGCTTACAAACACCAATAGCAAGCAAGATGATTTAGGAGAGAGGAGAGGGGATGGAATTCGACCAGAGGTTCCTTGCTTAAGGTTCTGAAAGATTGTACCCGAATTCCACATCCCAAGGGCCTATTTATACCTTTAGACTCCTTAAGGGTTTCACCCTAAACCCTAATTGGATAATCTTCTCTTAAGGCTATCCAAATCCATTCCATAGATATCCCTATGGAAGATTTTGAGCTATCCTAAATCTCTTAGAATCCGTCCAAGGTCCATCCTAATGGATTTACAGTCTAAAGTCTAACTATCAAACAATTGACAGTTTATACCCTCTTATTTAATTAATCTCTTTAAGTCACCAAATTAATACCAATTAATTTATGACTTATATTAATCAAATAGCTAAATATTATTCCTTATAATATTTACTCTCTCTCTTAATAAATCATCCTTCAAGTTGCTATGGTGAAGGCAACCCAAAAGGACCATGCACCACCGAATATAGTTATAGCCTTAGACACTATTCCAACAATTACATCCCGGAATCATCAACGAAGCAGTCCTTACATTAAATTTCCATCCTTATTAATAACCGTGATGCTCAATCTTTCATCTGTTTTTATACTATGTTGGACTTTCAATCGTAACCTTCAAGTTACAAAGTAAATCCTTATTGTGGACTCCTTCTTCTTAGAATAAATACATTCATCTATCTATTGTAACTAACCAATGGGTCGTGTCCCGATGACCTCTCATCATAGTCGGACTCAATTTATATGACCACTAGGCTCGAAATAACAACTATCTTACTAGTCATTACCGAAACAATGGTAATGACATACTTGAATAAAACAGAATCAATTAGTAGCTTCTTAGTAACCTTGCGACTTCCCATGATCCAAGCGTGAGTCCTGTGCTTCCAGTAGTATAGATCTCTACTACCATTCACACCTACTCATACTCTTCCCAATTATTGTCTCGCACATAACCAAGTCACCATACATAAATCATATAATCATTCAACACATCAAATAACAAAACCAGGGTTTATATTAATTCTTGAAGCTATTACACAAAAGTTCAAGTTCACCCTATACTATGCCTCTAGCAGGCTATGCTTCCTGATACAGACTTTATATATTAATATGAAGTCTTCATCTTTTAATCCTCCCATCATTTTCTGCCTCGTCGAGGAACATGTGGAATGCCCTTGGTTGTGGCGGTGTGTTTTTCCTTGGGCATTCTCTAGAATCATGCCCTTCTTCGTTACATCCGTAGCACACCTTTTTGTTAGCTGCACATTTGTTGGCGAAATGCCCTGTCTTCCGACATTTGTAGCAGGTCGTCTCCTCGTTACACTTCCCGAAGTGTATCTTTTTACACTTCTCACACCACTTAGCTTCATCTCTTCCTCCAGATTTCGAGAATTTTGTTTCTTTGTTGATCATTGAAGATCCTTCATGTTTCCTTTTCTCTCCAACTTCATCTCTCTCTTGACCCTTTTCTTTTATTTGGGTCTCAACATTTTTGGCTGCCCAGATGGCGGCTTTCAGAGTGGTTGCTTGTTTGACTATCGAACCAAAGTCTGCTGCTAATCCATTGGCAAACTTGTTGACCTTGGAAAGTTCCGTTGGAATTAGGTATGGAATAAGCTTCATCTTCTCCGTAAAGCTTGTAGCGTACTCGGTGACGCTCAATTTTCCCTTCTTCAGATTCTGGAACTCATTGTTGATTTCCAGAAGATCCTGCTTAGAGCAGTATTGCATTTCCAGTTGCACCGCGAACTCTTCCCAAGACATCTTGCTAGCTTCCCCCTTGGGCATCGAACCAGCCAGTAACTTCCACTAACTCAGTACTCTAGATTTTAACAAAGGAATTGCAAGAGTGGTCTTTTGTCTGTTGCTACACTCGCAACTTTCGAACATTGTCTCCATCTCGGAGATCCAGTCCATGACTTGCACCGGTGTCGGGCTCCTAGAAAGACACAGTGGTTTGGATGCCATGAAATCCTTGTACTTGCATCCACGTCCGTCATTTCCTCCATCCTGGTTGTTTTGGCAAACTATTGGTGGGTTGGCTTGACCAACGGTCCCACTGTAGTTTCCTCCTTCAGACTGCCCTCCATTTACTTCGGGCTCTTCAACTTGAATTGACAATTCTTCGCGATTCTACCTAATCAGACGTCTGGTTTTTTCCATCTGATGATCCAACATTGCTTGGATCATCACTTGAACTCCGGCCATTGTCATTGGTTCAGATGTTGCTGCTACAACAGGTATTTGTTCAATCACTGGTATTTGATTCCTGTTTTCATCAGCATTTCCAACACCACTCCCCGTTCTCACCATTTTTTATCTATACACCGAATAAGGTGAAATTAGATCCTTATTCACGATAGATATTCAAATCATCCTTATCACTCCGAAATGTTTACATGCTAGTTCTAATATCGTAGACGCACGCTTAGAATCCTAAACACATAAGGTTTCCAGATCCGGTCGGCAACAAACCATAGATCCGAACAAATAATATCATATATGGTAAACATATAACAATTAGCACATAATAGCATTTTAGGTAATTTTCCTAAAATATACTAGTGCTCGTGTATTAAAATATGGTAGGCACTCATCTCACAATCATCGCTTAGCATTCTAAGTTTAAGTCTAGAAATCCTACAAATTCCTAGTTCGCTTAAACTAATTCTCTAATACCAACTGTGACATCCCCAAATTTCACGGCCAGAAAAGACTGATTTGTTTATGCTTTATTGTTTTTTTAAATCAGAGTAATCATTTAAAGAAAACTGTTGCGGAATTTGTTCCCAAAAACAAAAATATGATAACCATTTATCAAAACATTTCTCAAAGAGAATGTATTTTTATTAAATAATAAAACCTCGGGATGTTATGTTCGATACAGACCAAAAGCATAAACAATATAAAATAAACCTTACAACAGTTATTTATAAATATCTTATCTATAATCCAAAATCTCTCGTCAAGTCCACCAACTTATACCCTTGTGCCATTACCTGTAATGCAAAGAACACTGAGTGGGTCAGGCTTGGGAGCCTGGTGAGCATATAGGGTTTTCAACCCACAATAATATATTTATTATATTCAATTATCAAACAATCAACCCAAATACCCATCCCCATATCTCCTTTATTTTCTCAGGGGTTTACCCTAAGAATCCACTATCCTTCATTCATTCATTCCTAAGGATTTACCTAAGGAATTGGCACAAGGTCCATTTGCTACCACGGTTTATACGACAGGCACTACGTCACATAGTCACCAGGGTTCATACAATAGGCACTACGTCTCATAATCACCAAGGTTTACACAAAAGGCACGAAGTCACATCGTCACCAAGGTTTATCAAACAAGCACGAAATCGCATCGTCACCAAAGCTTACTCAATAGGCACGAAGTCGCATCGTCACCAAAGCTTTACTTAATAGGCATGAAGTCGCATCGTCACCAACTATTCCATCTACCCATGTTCTACCCAACATTTTTTGTAGATATAAATACAAGCACAATTTAAATCATTTAACACCCGTATAAAAACATCAATTCCAAGCCCATCTCAAATAGAAAAATAATATATAACACATAGCATGTATTTTATAGCTAATACTTTATATTTATGTGTTAGAAGAAAGTAGCTATACACTCACTTGATCAGAAGATGATCAGACAACATTGTAGCTTGTAAAAGTAGTATTCTTCGGTAGATCTGGAAGATCTTCACAAAAACCGGGCTCCTCGCGGCCAGAGCTTCTGCTCGGGAATTTCACTTCTTGGGATCTTCGGGGCCTCGGGACTTGCTTCGGGGCTCGGGAATGATACCGGGGCTTCGGGATAATTTTTGCACAAAAAACGATGCAAAAACCCAAGAGAAAGAAGAGAAATGAGCAAATGAATCGGCTACACTCGACTCCCTTTTATAGGGTCTGGATTCACGATTTACGTTGGGCGTAATCTTAGGTTATGCTGGGTGTAACCTGGATAAGCCCGGTGACTCCCCCCTTGGATAATATCGAAAATTTATATTTAGATTTAATATCGAAAATATTTAATAAATTTCAAAAATTCATATCTTCCTCATACGAACTTCGTTTTCGACGTTCTTTATATCCCCGCATAGGTTAGACTACGCTCTATAACTTTTGTTTAGACTCCGTCGGCTAATTTTGAATTTATTTTTATTATTTATTTTTAGTAGGCCGGGACAGGAAAACTCCGTTATAAATTCATAACTTCTTCATCCGACGTCCGTTTTCACCTATCTTTTTATCGTTTCACTACAATTAACGAGATCTTCGATTCTCGTTTAGATTGTTTTGGCTAAAAACCGCTCGGTCTCAAATCGAGTATTCGGACTGCATACTGCTAAGTCGAAACTTAGAAAATTCATAACTGCCTCATACGAAGTCAGATTTGGACGTTCTTTTTATGCACGCTCACGGTTTAACGTATTCTACGACTTTCATTTAGATTCCTAAGGCTAAATATCACTCTAACATAAATTCACTTTTTACGTCGCGCTGTGTCGTGCCGGTTCTGTCGTGAAACTTCGACATGTCATAACTTCTTCGTTATAACTCAGATTTCGGCGTTATTTATATGTACCGAATCCTTGTAACATAGTATAACTTAGTTAATATTATTCATTCTAAATAATATTTTATCAAAAAGTCATTTTTGTCGCTTATCGTCTCTAAATTGACTAGCCTAATCTACGGGCGTTACATTATATAGGGTGCAACACACTTAAATTATGGTTTCTTATATAGAGACACTGACTCTAATAACATGTAAGATACATGTGAAGTCTTATATTAACTCTCCAAAAGATCCCTTAAAGCAAACTCCAACATATATATAAACATAAAGAACCATGTCGCACCAATGTAACACACTAATATCTTTTACCACATGAAAAGAGGTATGAATATGATATCAAAAGAAATTAAACCCCCACCCCCACACATACAAAATGCAATACACAAATCCAAATATCCATTAAAAATGGTAGACTCCACGTATACCAAGCATAACCCTAATACGCCCATCATACAAGGTCTCACATCTGCGACCAAGTCTTCTTAGTAAGCTCAGTGTATGCTAGTGTACACCCCGCATACTCGACCTCGCACTAGTATGCCATGCGTACTCCCTATGTACCCCCCTGCGTACTAGGGTTTTCCTTAAACCCTAAATTCATCTGAATGCCTTAAGTTTTTCATTATAAGCCCGATTTCGGTAAGGGGCCGTCAGGGAGTACTCAGATTATGTAACTTGCCTAGGTAAGGGGCTGAGTAGGGAATACTCAACCAAGTCGATGAGTGTTACAACACTGGTGACACCCCAATAAAATCTCTTGCAAATTAGATGATAACATGATAAAATTGTTGAACCTAAGGTTGTGTTATTAACATTGTAAAAGTTACTTATTTACAAACGTAATGTTATACAAGGCTTGCATAGCATTATAGATAGATGCTCACATCGGCACCCAAGCCAATTGAAATTTACCGTACTCCCATATACCTTTACACATCCATGATGTCTTCCTATGACTAACTCCAATGTAGTGCTACATCAATCTCTTAGTAACCATGCGTTGGATGTGCATATCTAGATTAGTTCATTGTCTTCAAGGGTTACAAACCCAAAACCATATTTTGAGCTTCAACATAAACATTAATAAAATGAAATCTTTATATGTATTCTACCACATATATCTTAGCATGTATTTCATGTCATTCCAAAATCATCCAAGCCAACATATGGGTTTAGCATTTCCACTCTTAATAGACATGATAAATTTATTTTGTAAATGCTTCACTTTAGCATGTATGGAAAAGAAAGTATGAGTAAAGCATCACATTCAATAAATTCTACTACTCCAACATTCCTCATTTTTAAATACGTTTTTAAAATTAACATGAATACATGATTTAGTACTAAACAGATCAAACATAGTTCACATTAGATAAGATATACTTAACGGATGAAACCGAAACAAATTTTATGAAAGATGTTCCACTTCATGGCTTTATAGCATTGTTTTACACTTTTAAACATTGAGTCACTTTAATAGTCCATTTTTTAGAGCTTTAATTAGCATTTGTAACTAACAGGTCTTTGGCTTAATGATATAGTGGTTTAGAGTGTGTGGTGTTAGTCTATGTTTAAAAAAAACCTAACATTTGTAGATATTTTTATAAAATGTGATATCTTGAAATCTTTCTTTTGATTTTGCCAAATTTCATTAGTTCCTCCATTTTCACTCCTTTGACATATGCCTTTCATTAGTATCAAATAGAATAAAACCTCCACAAATAAAATATTGTTCAAGGAAATATACAAATCAAATGTTCAACCACATAAATATATCTAAACGAAAACATAAAAGAGATAGGAAAGAAATATTTGCAAACTGACACACTGTATAGAGTGGTAATTGAGGCTGGTATTAGTTGACACTCTTAATGCCTACTCCTTTATAGTATAACTAATTAAACTATATCACAAGACCTAATCTTGTGATTTCTCAACCTAATCACAAGAAGAAAATTTAGGCTTTTCGTAATAGTTAAACACCTAGAAATGATAACCTCTAGTTGAAATTGTATGATATATGTGAAGTCCATATTAACTCTACAAAACATCTCTTATGGAAAGAGGCGATATCCAACATATATAAACATTTTTATGATGGTATTACACTGATGCGTAATACCCTAACACTTCTCGTTAGAGCCGAACGCTCGACGATAATAGATAGAGATGTATTGAGTCATAAGAGTGTGAGACGCGGACTCTAATAACATATAAGAAGTAAACTTGAAGCATGTTTATAATCATGGTAGTGTAAAAGCTTACAATTTTTTTTTTGTATGGTTTTACTCCAAGACCTATACATACGCATACCAGTGCAAATGATGGATTATATAGACAAAAATTACCCAATTCATGTGTGGGCGATGGAGTTGTTTAATACATACAGGTATTTAGATTATGGTATTTGTCTTCATCATGTTGTGTGATAATGGTCTAGCTTTTTACTGCTAAGATTAGTGACATAATATTCAGGTTCTTGTTTGGCCATTACCAAAACAAAAGAGGTTGAGAATTCGTGCAAGCATATACAACAACAAAAGCTAATTTGAATCACTAATTATTCAGATTTTATTTAATAACTACAAATAGTTTTCACCCTTGTATTTGTAAAATAGAATCGACAAAATAGATTTTATTTCTTCAAATTGTTTTTCAACTTTTACTACGGTATTGATGTTCATTTAAAATTCTATATTGTTTTTGTAAATGTTGGAAATAATTATGCATATAAAAGGATAAACATGGAAAAAGGAAATTTAATACATTGAAGGAAAATTTAAACTGTATTTATCAAGGTGACGCAATATCCTCATTATTTCCAACTGCCTTCATTAATTCATTGCATTTATGTATTTTTAACCCAAGATACTCCACTTTTTTTTTTTCTCATTTATTACCACAATAAATTAACATTTGTATAATTCGAAATTTTAAATTATTAGATCACCGATTTCACTACATGCAAGAACTGGCTATTAAATCTCAACCAATAACTTTATTAAAACAATTATCTTAAGAAATAAACACGACAATCTCATTACCTGACTTTTAAAGTAAGAAACTGATTTTACTATCATAATTTTTTTTTCATATTTATGTATTAAAATATTGTATTAAAAACCTTATAAAACAAAAATTGTTGTGTTTAGAGAAAAATAGTATATAAAAATCACCGTTTAGATTTTAGAACTAATTAATCCTTATAAAGTATCATGAAAGTTTGAAAGCGTATACGAATATCTTTTATTTTTCTTTTTCATGTGGGTAAACAATATAATACATATATATTTGTATATTTATAAGTCAAAGTCCAAGAATCGACTATCTATTTGTCAAACATTCGAACTACCATCTAACGTGGCATCCTATTAATACACTGTCACCCACATAGTATTAATAGCCATAAAACTGAAAATTATATTGCAATAACTAACGATTAGTTTGAAATACTATTGCATTGAAAACTAATTGATATAATACTGCAATATAACAACAATAATAATAATTTCATTAATGTGGCTTTATTAGTTAAGTAGTTTTAAATTGTTTGACATCTAAAAAATTTATTAAAATAAATAAAATGAAATGGATTTATAATGCCATGAAAATCATGTGATTTCAAAAGTTCAGTTTTTTTCCAAGAAGTGTTGCCACTTATACAAGACAAACAGAAATATGAAAAATTCATTAATATTTTGGGACTCTTATATGACTTTTTATATTATTTAAAACTCAAAGAGAGATCGAATTTGAACTTATGTTTATGTTTGACTTAATAAATGCGATAAAAGTTGTATGCATGGAAAATTTGGGCAATATGTGATCACCCATTTACATTATGAAATGACCAATATATACATATAGCTAGCCCGGGCACAACTCGCTTCTAGACTTATAGGCAGCAATAAAGATCCAACCTTAAAAATAAGAGGGGTAAAATGGGGAATTGCTATTTAGAATCCACTCATTCAACATGAAGTACCCAATCGAATATAATTGAGTGTAAATAACATAACCCATTAAAACAGAAAAAAAAG